>NC_044976.1:111369092-111669092 GCF_008728515.1 Papio anubis | reverse complement strand
CTGGGCAGGGCTAAGACCACCTTATACCACCTCTCCCACAACCTCAGGCAGCACAGCTCACAGCTCCAAAAGAGACCCCTTCCTTCTGCTTGAGGAGAGTAGAGAAAAGAATAAAGAGGACTTAGTCTTGCAATGTGGATACCAGCTCAGCCAATGTAGGAGAGGGCACTGGACAGAGTCATAAGGCCACAATTCCAGGGCTAGCTCCTGAACAACATTTCTAGACACATTTCTAGACAAAATTTCTGAGCCAGAAGGGAACCTGCTGCCTTGAAGGGGAGAACCCATTCCTGGCAGAATTCCTCAACTGCTGACTAAAAAGCTCTTGGGCCTAAATAATCAGCAGCAGTAACCAGGTAGTAGACACCATGGGCCTTGGGTGAGACTCAGAGATGTGCTGGCTTCAGGTGTGACCCAGCACATTCACAGCCGTGGTGGCTATGAGGAGAGACCCCTTCTTCCTGAGAGAAGAAGAGGGAAGAGTAAAGGAGACTTTGACTTGGGCTTAGGTACCAGCTTGGCCAAAGTGGAAAAGTACAGCAAGCAGGCTCTTGGGGTCCCTGATTCCAGGCATTGGCTCCTGGACAGCATCTTTGGACCTACCCTGGGCCAGAGGGGAGCCCACTTCCCTGAAGAGTGAGTCCCAGGCCTGGCAGCATTTACCAAAAGCTAACTGAAGAGCCCTTGGGCCTTAACCCTGGCAGTACTCTCCGTGAACTTATGGTGGGGGTGGACATGCGGAGAGACTCCTCGACCTGGGAAAAGGAGAGGGAAGACTGAGAAGGACTTTGTCTGGTGGTTTTGGTGACAGCTCAGCCATGTTAGAGCATCAGGTAGACTTCTACAGTTTCTGCCTCCAGGCCCTGGCTCCAGAACAGCATCTCTGGACCTGCCTGGGAGCCAGAGGAATTGCTGCCCTTAAGGGAGGGACACAAGCATGACTGGCTTCACTACCTGCTGATTGTAGAGCCCCAGGGCCTTGAGTGAACACAGGCAGTAGCAAGGGAGTAGTTACAGCAGGCCTGGGCGGGACCCAGTGCTGTGCTGGCTTCAGGTCTGACCCAGTGCAGTCTCAGAGGTGCTGGCCACAGGGATGCTTGTGTCACCCCTCCCTCAGTTCCAGGCAGCTCAACACACACAGAGAGAGAGAGACTCCATTTGTTTGGGAGAAAGTAAGAAAAGAGAACAAGAGTCTTTGCCTGGAAATCCAGAGAATTCTCCCAGATCTTATCCAAGGTTCCATGGTGGTACCTCTATGAGTCTGCAAGAACCAGTGTTACTGGGCTTGGAGTACTTCCTAAAGCAGACATGGCTGCAGCGATCAAAAACTTAGGTCACCAAACCCAAATCCTTTCAAATACCTGGAAAGCCTTTCCAAGAAGGACAGGTCCAAACAAGCCCAGATTATGAATAACTCTTCAAAGCTGAGGCACCAACAAATATCTATAAGCATTAAGACCATTCAGAAAAACATGGCCTCACCAAACAAACTAAATAAGGCACCAGGGAACAACCCCAGAGAGACAGAAATATGTGACCTTTCAGACAAAGAATTCCAAATAGCTGTTTGAATAAAACTCAAAGAAATTCAAGATGACACAGAGAAAGAATTAAGAATTCTATCAGATAAATTTAACAAAGAAATTGAAATAATTAGAAAGAATCAGAAAGAAATTCTGGAGTTGAAAAAGGCAATTGACATACTGAAAAATGTTGTCAAGATTCTCTATTAGCTAGATTCCCCTTCTCCTGAACAACTCCTCAGCCTCTGTAGGTTCACCTCTCTAATCTTAGCAGCTCAGAAAGCAAACATGAAATGAAACAAAACAAAACAAAAACCAAATGTTGTATTTAAGGTCAAGTATACCAGGTATACCTGGGTACCAGTCCTGGCTCCACCCTATGAGCCACATGATTGCAACCAAGTATATTGTCGGAATCTTACCTTTCTTATCCGTAAAGTGTGGATAATGTGTTTCTTGCCATTTTCACGGGGTTATTACGAGGGCAAATACTCTGAAAACATAACAAGCAGTATTGGTCTGTTCACTTTTGTGACCCAGCCTGGTGGGTCAGAGACGTCTTCCTGGAGGAGCAGATGTTGGACCTGAGGCATGAGGAAGGCAGAGAGTTAGCAAATGAAGAAGGTTCTAGATTGAAGCAATGGTATGAACAAAGCCAAGGAGTTGTAAAGTGGCAGGGTGAGCTCAGAGAACCGTGAGCACCTCTGTATTCTCAGTTGAAGTGAGATGGGGAGATGCAGACAGGGCTAGGGTCAGGAGAGCCTAGTAGGTTCACCAAGAACCCTGTGGCCCTGGGGCCATAAGAGCTATGGGAAGGTTTTGGCAAATGAATAATGTGGTGTATCAGTGTTGTAAAAAGACTGCTCTCATGGCAGAGTGTAGGGTGAAATGGAGGGAAACCACAAGGAAGCTGGGAGTGCGGTCAGAATAAAGGCCTTAACCAGTGCAAAAAGTGAGGATAGAGAGGAGGGGTGAGGTCAATAAATATTTAGAAGACAAAATTAGCAGCACTTGGTGATGAGTAATTAGTGTCTTTGGATAATAAAAATTGGCAGGTTTGATGATTGATCCTTGGCAAAATGCTGTAGCCAATTTTTAGAAACAGTAAATGAACATTTCATTTAAAAATTAAAATGGTAGATTAATTTAGCATCAGAATACATTAACTATGAACAAATCATACCAAATATGTCCCATTTCCTCTTTACAGAATAGTTATTTTTCCAGTATAAAATAATAAATGCTTATTTTAGAAAACTTGGAAATTGTAGAAAGCTAGGATAAGAAAAACTTTTGCTACCCACTAATTAACATTCCCGTCAGTATTTTTCTAAGATCCTTTAACACAGCTGTGATCATTCTGTCCACTAAATCTAACAGTGTGTGATTTTTTTTTTCTCTTAACGTTATACCTCAAACGCATTTATTTTGTAACAAAATCTTTGTAAATATTATTTTAAATAATAATATTGACTGTCTATGGATGTGCTTTAATTCATATTTTATGGGATATTTGTTTCCAATGTTGGGATATTTAAAATAATAATTTCATTGATATCTTTATATATAAAGTCCTTTCCATATATGGGACAGATTTCTTAAAAATGTTTACAGTATCAAAAGATACAAATGTTTAAAACCTTTTTTTACATGTTATCAAACCTCTTTCAAAAAAGATTGTAACAATTTATAACGCCACTGGTATTGTAAGGTTATCCATTTCACAATATCTTTTCCTGCAGAAAATCATCATTAAAAACAACAAAACAAAACCAAAACACTTTGCTAACTTGATTAGTAAAAATGCCAACTCATGACCAAGCATGGTGACCCACACCTGTAATCCTGGCACTCTGGGAGAGCAGGACAGGAGGATTACTCCAGCCCAGGAGTTTGAGACCAGCCTGGGCAATGACACTTTGTCTCTACAAATAATTTTGTCTCTACAGTTAATTTTAAAAATTAGCTGGGCATGGTGGCATGGGCCTGTAGTCCCAGCTACTTGGGAGGCTGAGGTGGAAGGATACCCTCCTCTGGGAGGTGGAGGCTGTAGTGAGCTGTGATCACACCCTGCACTCCAGTCTGGGCGACAGAGTAGGGGGATAAAAGTCAACTCATTTCATTTTCTTTGTTTTTACAAATATGAATAAAACACACATACAGGAGAAAGTAAAATAGTGTAAAAAGGCATAAAACGAGAAAGCAAAAATCTCCCCACTTCCCCAACCCCAAACCTACCCCCTTCCCCAAAGTAACCACCACAAAAAACTTACTTGTGAATATCTTTGAAAAAAATTGTTTATTAAAGTTTCTTAAACAGTACTAGGTACTATTTATATCAGAGGGTTCTGGGTCTGGAAACCTTTCCATGTCAGTGCATATAGTTCTACTCTATGAATATATACAAACTTATTTATCCAGTCCCAGTCCCCTATGGATTGATATTTTGTTTACTTTCAGTATTTTGCTATTGCAAAGAATCCTGCAATAAATATCTCCGAATTAAGATCTCAGTGTACTTGTGCAGCATAATTCCTGGATAGGAAATTATCTTCAATCTTAGATTTTAAAATGTTTGCAGCAATTTACAATCTCACCAGCAATGTGTAAATGTTTATTCTCTCACACTCTCACAGATAAGCCTTTTTTATCAATCTGATAGATGAAAAAATGTCATCTCCAGCCAGGTGCGGTGCCTCACGCCTATAATCCCAGCACTTTGGGAGGCTGATGCAGGCAGATCACCTGAGGTCAGGAGTTCAAGACCAGCCTGGCCAACATGGTGAAACCCCATCTCTATTGAAAATACAAAAATTAGCAGGGTGTGGTGGCACATGCCTGTAATCCCAGCTACCTGGGAGGCTGAGGCAGGAGAATCACTGGAACCCAGGAGGCAGAGGCTGCAGTGAGCAAAGATGATGCCACTGCACTTTAGCCTGGGCGACAGAGCAAGACTCCCTCTCAACAACAACAACAACAACAAGTCATCTCGGTGCACACTCATTCATAAATGTTTATTGAGCTCCTACTTTGTGCCAGGCCCTGTGCTAGATGCCTGGGACACACAACTGAATAAAACAAAGATTCCTGCCCCTATGGAGCTAACATTCGAACACAACAATAAACATAATACATAATAAATCATAGTACACAAGTAAGTCAGAAGAAGATAAGCTCCGGATGCACTAGAACCTCTGCTTTTGCTGCCTCTGAAACAGAACGTCGTGGCTGCCTTTGTCACAGTCCCACCAGAATGGATTTTGACCACTTGCTGCTTCTTAACCTCACTGGTTCTTGCCACAAAATTTAGGACTAGAGTATCTGATTGGTGAAGCCTCGATCATGTGACAGCGTTCTTGCTGTAAAGGTGGTTAGGAAAGTGAATAGATGGAAATTTCAGGTTCTTTGCTGAATAGAAGTCTTTGTCTCATAAAGTGGGGAGGAGATTCCTCAAACCCAGGGGGAGTTCAGTTGCTGAGCAGCTAAAAGGAATGACAAATGTCCACACACGAGTGTTTGATTCCTTTTCACAAGTGCCTGGGCAAACCTTAGGGAGTAGAGGTCCCAAAAGTCAAACTAGATCTGGTAAAGTAGGTACCCAGGGTGACCAGGGGCAGATGTAACCTGATGATCAAGTGTAGGTAGAAGCCAAGGTCAAAACTTAAGGAGCATGACCAGTTATCGGGCCTAAGGGAACAATGCAAATATTACAGGAGTGAACGCTACATATCCATGGATACTAGGAGATTTAGGAAGAATATAGAGCTTGCCTTCATGTGTAGAAGTGTTGTCATATGGAAGAGTGATCATATGTATTTTTGGAAACTGCATTGGGCAAAGCCACATTTATCATGTATCCAGCAAGTATCTAATAAGTAACTGATATATACTAGTTCCTGCTCTAGGCAGTGGAAATACAACAGTGAACGAAGCACATAAATTTCCACCATGTAAAACTGGCATGTACTGGGGGAGTAAATGATAAAAAGAATCACACATACATATGCATAATATAATGCTAGTGTTAGGTGAAATGAAATAAAATAGAGCAGGGTAAAATATACAGTCAAGCATGGAGCAGGATAGATAACGCAGATGGAGAAGACCTCTCTGAGATGGTAACATTTGAGCAGAGACTTGAATGAAAAGAAGGAGCAAGCCCAGCAGGCATTTGGGAGAAGAAATTCCAGACAAATAAAAACCAGTACAAAGGCGCTGAGTTGGGAATGCACATAGTATGTTGGAAAACAGTGAGAAGCTAGGGTGGCTGGAGAGCAGTGAGTAGTAGGAAATGAGATCAGAGAAACAGTCATGAAACCAGGTATTTCAGGCCTATAATTATAGGATGAGGTAAAGCATTTTGATTTATTATAAATGTTATAGAAAACTATCAGAGGACCTTGAGCCAGAGAATGACATCATTTGGCTTACATTTTATAAGGACTAGTTAAGGGGCTTCTATGGAGAATTGATTGTAGGAAGGACAAGGTAGAACCAGAGAGATGAGTTAGGAGGCTACTATCATGGTCTAGGTCAGAGACAGTGGTGGTAGCAGTGGGTGAGAGTTTCAGAGAGACACGATGTAACTTTGTATAAGAAAAACCTCCAGTTATTACAACTGTCCAAATATAGAATGGTCTGGGTGCTAAAGATGAGATTTCTGTATTGGGAGGGGTTTGGTCTAAAACAGGAATCAGCAATCTATGGTCCAAATCTGGCCCACCATCTGTTTTTATAAGTAAAGTTTTATTGAAATACAATTATACTCATTATTGTCTATGGCTACGTTTGCACTACAAAGCAGAGCTGAATAGTTGCAACAAAGAACATATGGCCTGTAAAGCCTAAAATATCTCTTTTCTGGCTCTTTACAGGAAGAGTTTGTTGATCCTTGATCTAGAAGACTCCTCTGGTTCTTCCTCCCTTCCAGAGTTCCTAGAATTCCATATGTAATTGTTCACTTGACATTTTTCTGTTATCTTTGTTCCCTGTAGGTAACAAAGTCTTCACAGATGGGAAACTTGCTTTCTACTTCTCAAATAGGTCTTTCTATTGCCTAATTATGAACATTTAGCAGTTTCCTTAAAATACACTCTTATTTGGGAGGTGAAGTATGAGGTCATTATCACTTTGTAAAGAAAAAAAAAATTGTTCCAAGGTTCTGAGTACATTACTATTTAATATTTTTCCTATAGATAGAGTGTCTGCCATTGGCAATACCTATGAGTTAGCTTAACAGTTGCTTAACAAAGTCATCTTGATAATTTTAAGAATGAGATATGGGGTTAAGAATCAAATGTTTGAAGCTCCAGAGGAATATCTTGTTCCTGGCAACACACGTGGGCCAAGGGTAATAGAAACAAGTGCAGTAACTTAGCAGCCAAAAGAGGTTGATCCAGCTCTCTGGCTTCTTCTGAAGAGGCAAACAGGTCATATGTTTGGAGAAGTGAAGGAGTTGCATGCCTAAATAGACTATGACATTTCCTTTAATGAATGAGAAGAATGTTTGTACAAGATACAAACCAATCTTGGTTATCCAACAAAAGGCAGCAAGAGCTTCAAGTCTACCATGCAAATCCCTGGAATTTGATTTGCAAATAATTCTTATTCTGTCATATGAGGGCATTGGAAGAACAACAGTGCTGAGCAAAAGCAGAAATTCTTCCTAAGAACTCTAAGAAAGAGAGAAAAGGGGGTTTTCTTACTTAACAATAGGTGTGAGATCCTGAAGATAATGAGCGAGAACAAAGAAAAGGGGGCAAGAGGAGCACAGTACACATCACTGATACTTACGGTGAGCCAATGCCCATGCTGCTAGCTTTCCAGGAAGCAGAGACTCTCTTTCCCTTTGCCTCTACTAACGAAAACATCAGATGAACTTCTATTTTGAAAAATGCTATCATTAGGCATTAGGACCAATTATGAGGAATGGATTTTTAAAAATTGAAATTCATTTTCACCTCTGAATCTACACACAGACACACACAAACACATATACAAACACACACAAACAACTTAGACAATTATTCAGACAATTCAAACAAAAATCTCAAAATCTGTTACTTGTGAAGTTCTTTATCTCCTCTAATTATTAATACCGATCATATCAACTAGGCAGACCATAGCTCTCCTCTCTCCTCTCTATTTTGTGCTCTTTGTGTAGATGTATAATATTAATAACTAGACTGAAATCCTAAAGCAGTATTCACTGTTTGCTTCAGGGGTTGCCTGGGGTCATTATTTGGGCAATACTCCGAAATTATTAGTTCCCCCTGGTGTTTTAGTGATATAGCAACCTAATCAATTTTAAATAGTTTTATAGAATATTAATATCAGTGTTGCATAAAAACCTTTACTTCTGAAGCTTAGCTTTTAAAAATTCTTCCTAGAACACCCCTTCTTCAAATATATCTAGGCTAAAAGCTATTTGGTATGTGACTGCTCATTTATGTATACACACCCATGTTTACCCAGTGCTTCTGAATCACTTACGACTGATTAATCTAGCTAACCATTACAGGCTGCATAGCAAGTGATAATGTAAATACCACCTTGTATTTGTTTACATAAGAGAGGCAGAGCACTGGCAAAGGAATTGTAAAAAACGCTTCACCAATCAACCTGGGACAGGCTGCTGGACAACTCTGAGCTTGTTTTTTTCTGTCTACAAAAAGGAAATATGTATGTATTTCCATTCTATCTAACTATATGTTTGTACCATTAACCTTCCCCACTCCCTCCCCACACTATTCTTTCCAGCTTCTGGTAACCGTCATTCTACTCTCCATCTCCAGGAGTTCAATAGTTTTAATTTCTAGCTCCCACAAATGAGTGAGAACCTGCAAAGTTTGTCTTTCTGTGCCTGGTTTATTTCACTTAACATGATGACCTCCAGTTCCATCCCTATTGTTGAAAATGACAGGATAAATATGTATGTATTTCCATTTTATAGACACATAAATATGTATTTCAATTTTATAAATATATAAATTCATATGTTTTATATATATATATATCCTACTAGATGAAATTATTTTAAGATCATGATTCTGAATAATTACAAATGGATAGCACAGACAGGATTATTATTATGCTATTATAGAATACCTTGATTTATATTAGACCCTAGACTTCCTTGGAACAATTCGATGTCTGGAAAAAAGTGTAGTCGTTACTCAGTAATGGTCTTAGTGAGAAAATATTGAGTCAATAATTATGAATACCAAGATTTCATTTTTTAAAAATTTTTTATTTTTAATTTTTCTGCTTACATAGTAGGTATATTTATTTGTGGGGTACATGAGATATTTTGATACAGGCACACAATGCATAATAATCACATCAGGGTAAATGGAATATCCATCCTCTCAATCATTTATCCCTTCTTTGTAACAATCCATTTATACTCTTTTAGTTATTCAAAAATACACAATAAATTATTGTTGACTGTAGTTATCCTATTGTGCTACCAAATACTAGATCTTATTCATTCTATCTAACTGTATTTTTGTGCCCATTATGCTTTCCCCCTCCCTCCCCCCAACTACCCTTCCCAGCTTCTGGTAACCATCATTCTACTCTCTCTCTCCATGAGTCCAGTGGTTTTAACTTTTTGCTCCCACAAATAGGTGAGAACTTGCAAAGCTTGTATTTCTGTGCCTGGCTTACTTCACTTAACATAATGACTTCCAATTCCATCTATGTTGTTGCAAATGACAGGATGTCATCCTTTTTTTTATCACTGAATAGTACTCCATTGTGTATAAGTACCACTTTTTTAAAATTATATTTTAAATTCTAGGGTACATGTACACAAAGTGCAGGTTTGTTACATAGGCATACATGTGCCATGTTGGTTTGCTGCACCCATCAACTCATCATTTACATTAGGTATTTCTCCTAACCCTATCTCTCCCCTAGTCCCCCAGCCCCCAACAGGCCCCAGTGTGTGATGTTCCCCTCCCTGTGTCCATGTGTTCTCATAGTTCAACTCCCACTTATGAGTGAGAACATGCAGTATTTGACTTGCTGTCCTTGTGATATTTTGCTGAGAATGATGTTTCCAGCTTTGTCCATGTCCCTGCAAAGGACATGAACTCATCCTTTTTTATGGCTGCATAGTATTCCATGGTGTATACGTGCCACTTTTCTTTATCTAGTCTATTATTGATAGACATTTGGGATAGTTCGAAGTCTTTGCTATTGTGACAAGTGCTGCAACAAACATATGTGTGCATGTCTCTTTATAGTAGCATGATTTATAATCCTTTGGGTATATACCCAGTAATGTGATTGCTGGATCAAATGGTATTTCTAGTTCTAGATCCTTGAGGAATTGCCACACTGTCTTCCACAATGGTTGAACTAATTTACACTCCCACCAACAGTGTAGAAGTGTTCCTATTTCTCCACATCCTCTTCAGCATCTGTTGTTTCCTGACTTTTTAATGATCGCCATTCTAACTGGTGTGAGATGGTATCTCATTGTGGTTTTGATTTGCATTTCTCTGATGACCAGTGATAATGATTTTTGCATATGTCTGTCGGCTGCATAAATTTCTTCTTTTGAGAAGTGTCTGTTCATATTCTTTGCCCACTTTTTGATTTTTTTTTTCTTGTAAATTTGTTTAAGTTCTTTGTAGATTCTGGATATTAGCCCTTTGTCAGATGGATAGATTGCAAAAATTTTCTCCCATTCTGTAGGTAGCCTGTTCACTCTGATGATAGTTTCTTTTGCTGTGCAGAAGCGCTTTAGTTTAATTAGATCCCATTTGTCAGTTTTGGCTTTTGTTGCCATTGCTTTTGGTGTTTTAGTCATGAAGTCTGCCCGTGCCTATGTCCTGAATCATACTGCCTAGGTTTTCTTCTAGGGTTTTTATGGTTTTAGGCCTTAAATTTAAGTCTTTAATCCATCTTGAGTTAATTTTTGTATATGGTGTAAGGAAGGGATCCAGTTTCAGCTTTCTATGTATGGCTAGCCAGTTTTTCCCAGCACCACTTATTACGTAGGGAATTCATTCCCCATTGCTTGTTTTTGTCAAAGATTAGATGGTTGTAGATGTGTGGTTTTATTTCTGAGGTCTCTGTTCTATTGCATTGGTCTATATATCTGTTTTGGTACCAGTACCATGCTGTTTTGGTTACTGTAGCCTTGTAGTGTAGTTTGAAGTCAGGTAGCATGCTGCCTCCAGCTTTGTTCTTTTTGCTTAGGATTGTCTTGGCTATGCAAGTTGTTTTTTGGTTCCATGTGAAATTTAAAGTAGTTTTTTCCAATTTTGTGAAGAAAGTCAGTGGAAGTACCACATTTTCTTGAGATATTCGTCTGCTGATGGACACTTGTTTGCTTCCCAATATTGGGTATTGTGAATAGTGCTGCAATAAACAAGGCACTGCAGATAGCTCTTTGTACACTAATTTCCTTTCTTTGGGGTATATACCTAGCAGTGGGATTGATGGATCATATGGTAACTCTATTTTTAGTTTCTTGAGGAAACTCCAAACTGTTTTACACAGTGGTTGTACTAATTTACATTCCCAGCAACGGTGTATGTTCTCTTTGTATGTATGGTTCTCTTTTCTCCATATTCTCTCCAGCATTTATTATTGCCTGTCTTTTGGATAAAAGCCATTTTAATGGGTGAGAGGATATCTCATTGTAGTTTTGATTTGCATTCCTCTGATGCTCAGCGATTTTTAGCACCTTTTCATATATCTGTTTGCCATTTGTATGACTTCTTTTGAGAAATGTCTGTTCAGATCTCTTGCCCATTCTTAAATTGGATTGTTAGGTGTTTTTCTCTATAGAGTTGTTTTATCTCCTTATATATTCTGGTTATGATTAGCACCTTGTGAGATTGATCATTTGCAAAGATTTTCTCCCATTCTGTGGGTTATCTTTTTTACAGATTGCATTGAATCTGTAGATTGCTTTGGAAAGCGTGGACATTTTAACAATATTGATTCTTCCAATTCATGAACACGAAATATCCCTCTATTTTTCATGTCCTCCTCAATTTCTTGCATTAATACTTTATATTTTTTATTGTAGAGATCTTTCACTTCTTTGGTTAATTCCTAGGTATTTAATTTCATTTGTAGCTGTTATAAATGAGATTCCTTTCTTGATTTCTTTTCAGATTGTTTGCTGTTGGCATATAGAAATGCTACTGATTTTTGTATGTTGATTTGGTATTCTGCAACTTTACTGAATTTGTTAATCAGTTATAAGAGTTTTTTAGTGGCCCACATGCTGAGGAGAAGAATGGGTATTCTGTAGCCATTGGACAAAATGTCTGTAAATATAAAATCCATTTGGTCTATGATGCAGTCTGGCGTTTCTTTGTTGATTTTCTGTCTGGATGATTTTTCCAATGCACAAAATGAAGTTGAGGTCTTCAGTTCTAATTGTATTGGGATCTATCCCTCTCTTTAGCTCTAGTAATATTTTCTTTATATATCTGGGTGCTTCAGTGTTGGGTACATATATACTTATAATTGTTATATCCTCTTGGTGAATTGATCACTTTATCATTATGTAATGTTCATGTTTGTCTCTTTTTATAGTTTTTGTCTTGAAATCTATTTTGATTGATATAAATAAAACTACTTCTGTTTTTTTGGTTGCCTTTGAATACAGTCTTTTTTCCTCCCTTTGTTTTCAGTCTATTTAGGTCTTTACAGATGACATGTGTTTCTTGTAGGCAACAGATCGTTGAGTCTTGTTTTTTAAATCCATTCAGATTTAAATCCATTTGTTTTTAAAATTCACTGTATGTCTTTTGAGAGTTTAGTCCATTTACTTTTAATATTATTATTGATAATTAAATACTTTCTCATGCGATTTTGTTTTCTGTTTTCTGTCTGTTTTGTGGTCTTCTCTTCCTTCTTTCCTTCCTTCCTTCCTGTCTTCCTTTTAGTGAGGGTAACTTTCTCTGGTGGGATGCTTTAGCTTTTTGCTTCATGTTTTTTGTGTATCCTTTGTATATTTTTTTATTTGAGTTACCATGAGGCTTGTAAATAACATCTTATCCATTATTTTAAAATGATGACAACTTAACTCTGATAGCATAAACAAACTGAGAAACAAGCAAAAAGAAAACTAATAAAAACTCTACATTTTAACTTTTTTTTTTTTTTTTTTTTTGAGATGGAGTTTCGCTCTTGTTGCCCAGGCTGGAGTGCAATGGTGCAATCTTGGCTCACTGCAACCTCCACCTCCTGGGTTCAAGAGATTCTCCTGTCTCAGCCTCCTGAGTAGCTGGGATTACATGCATGCACCACCATGCCCAGTTAATTTTGTATTTTTAGTAGAGATGGGATTTCACCATGTTGGTCAGGCTGGTCTCAAACTCCTGACCTCAGGTGATTCACCCACTTTGGCCTTCCAAAGTGCTGGGATTATAGGTGTGAGCCACCATGCCTGGCCCTACACTTTATCTTTGCCCATGGTTTTACTTTTTCTTGTTTTTACTTATAGCTTATCGTACTGTCTGGCTTTGTTTTTGTTTTTGTTTTTTTCCTCAAGATGGAGTCTTGCTCTGTTGCCCAGGCTAGAGTGTGGTGGCGGCACGATCTGGGCTCACTGCAACCTCCGCCTCACAGGTTCAAGAAATTCTCCTGCCTCAGCCTCCCGAGTAGCTGAGATTACAGGCACATGCCACCACGCCCAGCTAATTTTTGTATTTTTAGTAGAGACGGGGTTTCACCATGTTGGCCAGGCTGGTCTCAAACTCTGGACCTCATGATCTGCCTGTCTTGGCCTCCCAAAGTGCTGGGATTACAGGTGTGAGCCACTGTGCCGGGCCATCTTACTGTACTGTCTAAGTCTTGAAAAGTTGTTATTATCTTTCTGTCTTTCTACTTAAGATATGAGTAGTTTACACACCACAATTACAGTGTTATAATAGTCTGTGTTTTTCTGTGTACTTACTATTACCATTGAGTTTTGTACCTTCAGATGATTTCTCATTGCTCACTAAAGTTGTGTTCTTTCTGATTAAAGAACTCCCTTTAGCATTTCTTGTGGGACAGTTCTGGTATTAATGAAATTCCTCAGCTTTTGTTTCTGTGGGAAAGCCTGTATTTCTCCTTTATATTTGAAGGATATTTTTGCCAGGTATACTATTCTGGGGTAAAAGTGTTTTCCCTTTAGTGCTTTAAATATGTCATACCACTCTCCCCTGGCCTGTAAGGCTTCTACTGAAAAGTATGCTGCCAGATGTATTGGAGCTCCATTGTATATTATTTGTTTCTTTTCTCTTGCTTCTTTTAGAATCCTTTCTTTATGCTTGACCTTTGGGAATTTGATTATTAAATGCCTTGAGGTGGCCTTCTTTGAGTTTAATCTGCTTGGTTTTCTATAACCTTTCTGTACTTGAATATTAATATCTCTCTCTAGATTTGGGATAACCTCTCTGTTATCCTTTCAATAAGCTTTCTACCCCTATCTCTCTCTACCTCTTCTTTAAGGTCAATACCTCTTAGACTTGCCTTTCTGAGGCTGTTTTCTAGATCTTGTAGGCATGCTTCATTCTTTTTCATTCTTTTTTCCTTTGTCTCCTCTGACAGTGTATTTTCAAATAGCCTGTCTTCAAGCTCACTAATTCTTTCTTCTGCTTGATCAGTTCTGCTCTTTAACAGGCTCTGATGCATTTTTCAGTATGTTGATTGCATTTTTCAACTCCAGAATTTCCTCTTGATTCTTTTTGTTTCCATTTCTTTGTTAAATTTATCTGATAGGATTCTGAATTTCTTTTCTGTGTTATCTTGAATTTCTTTGAGTTTTGTCAAAACAGCTATTTGGCATTCTCTGTCTGAAAGGTCACATATCTCTGTCTCTCTGGGATTGGTCTCTGTGGCCTTATTTAGTGTGGTGAGGTCATGTTTTCTTGGATGGTTTTGATGCTTATGGATGCTTGTCAATGTCCAGGCTTTGAAGAATTAGGTAGTTATTGCAGTCTTTGTAATCTGGGCTTGTTTGTACCCATCCTTCTTGGAAAGGCTTTCTAGGTATTTGATGGGACTTTGGTTTGGTGATCTAAGTTTTTTATCACTATAGCCATATCTGCATTAGGAGGTACCCCGAGCCCAGTAACACTGTGGTTCTTGCAGACTCATAGAGGTACTGTCTTGGTGGTCTTGGATAAGATCTTGAAGAATTCTCTGAATTACCAGGCAGAGACTCCTCCCTTACTTTCTCCCAAGCAAATGGAGTATCTCTCTGTGCTGAGCTGCCTGAAGCTGTGGGAGGGGTGATACAAGCACTCCTGTGGCCACAACCACTGAGACTGTGTTAGGTCAGACCTGAATCTAGCACAGCACTAAGGTCTCACCAAAAGACCACCATAACTACTGCCTGACTACTACCCACATTCACTCAAGGCCCTAGGACTCTAAGTCAGCAGGTAGTGAAATCAGCCAGGCTTGTGTCCTTCCCTTTAGGGTGGCGAGTTTCTCACTCTCCAGACTGGTGCAGAGACACTGTATGGAGGCCAGGACTTAGAGTTGGAAACCTTAGGGATCTACCTAGTGCTCTATTGTTCTGTGGCTGAGCTGGCACCCAAGCCACAAGGCAAGTCCTTCCCCCACCCCCCCACCCCCCGCCTTTTTTTTTCCGAGATACAGTCTCACTCTGTTGCCCAGGCTGGAGTGCAGTGGCTTGATCTCGGCTCACTGCAACCTCCACCTTCTGGGCTCAAGCAATTCTTCTGCCTCAGCCTCCCAAGTGGGTGGGATTACAGATGCCTGCCACCATGCCCAGCTAATTTTTGTATTTTTAGTAGAGACAGGGTTTTATCATGTTGGCCAGGCTGGTCTCGAACTCCTGAACTCAGGTAATCCCCTTGCCTCGGCCTCCCAAAGTGCTGGGATTACAGGCATCCTTCCCCCTCTTATCTCCCATTTCCACAAGCAGAGGAGTCTCCCCACATGGCTACCGCTGCCCCAGGCCTGTGGCAAATGCTGCCTAGCTACCACTGATGCTCACTCAAGGCCCAAGGGCTCTTCAGGCAGCTTTTGGTAAATGCCACCAGGCCTAGGACTCTCCCTTCAGGGCAATGGGCTCCCTTCTGGTCCAGGGAAAGTCCACAACTGCCATCCAAGAGCCAAGGCCTGGAATTGGGGGCCATAAGAGCCTGCTTGGTGCCCTTCCCCACCAATCTGGTACCTAAGCTCCAGTCAAAGACTCCTCTACTCTTCCCTCTGCTTTTTTTCAAGCAGGAGGAGTCCTTCCATGTAGCCCCTAGATCTGTGAATGTGCTGGGTCACACCTGAAGCTAGCACGTCTCTGAGTCTCACCCAAGGGTCATGACAAATGCTGCCTCACTACCCCCTGCTGATTATTCAGGGCCCAAGGGTTCTTCAGTCAGCAGTTAATAAATTCTGCCAGGACTGGGTCCTTCCCTTCAAGGCAGCAGGTTTCCTCCTGGCTCAGGGTGTGTCTAGAAATATGGGAGTGCCAAGGCTTGAAATGAGCACCTTAACGACTCTGCCTGGTGCCCTATCCTATTGTGGCTGAGCTGGTATCCATGTTACAAGACAAAGTCTTCTTTATTCTTCCTTCTCCTCTCCTCAAGTAGAAGGAAGGAGTCTCTTTCAGAGTTGTGAGCTGAGCTGCCTGGGGTTAGGGTAGGCATGGCACAACCATTCTCTTGGCCACCCCGGATTGTGTCTCACTAGGTTACATGCACCCCAAGTCCACACTGCACCAGGACTTGCCCAGGAATTGCAGTCCTTGTGGCCTAGAGTGACTTTCGAGTTTATTGAGAACTCCGTAACATTTTAGCCCATGGTATCAAGGGTGGCTGGAATTCAAGTTCCAACTTCTGGGATGGGCAGTTCCCCTGTGGTTAGGGCTGGTTGAAATGTTCTCTCCATGGCTGCCAGCTGAGATCCATCTGGTGTTTTGTTTGTTTTTTTCTGTGACAGGGCAGCACTGAGTTCCAATACAAAGCCCCACAATCCCTGTGCTCTCCCTCCCCCAAGTACCCAGATTTTCTCCGTGTGCCATGAGGCTGCTGCCAGGGGATGGGGGTGGGTGGCTTCGGCATTTCAAAACTGTCTTTCCTACTCTCTTTCGTGCCTGTTTCAGTGATATAAATTTAAAACCAGGTACTATGATGCCCACCTGATTTTTGGTTCTTATGAAGGTGCTTTTGTGTGTTGAAAATTGTTCAACTCCATGTTCCTGCAGGGAGGATGATCAGTGGAGGCTTCTGTTTGGTCATCTTGCTCTGCCTCCTGATCCCTAGATTCTGTTATTATTATAGTTGACCCTACTGTAGGTTGCGGCTATTTTCTTACAACAGTTTGCATTCTCCAAGCTCCTCTAAGTATGCCCCTTTAAAAACTTGGGGTTCTGTTGGTCACATTTTCTAGACACCAAACAAGGATATACAGTTTGACCTGGGATTTTTGTCTTGTAATCAACAATAAGAGATATTTTGTGTGATGTATTGTGGACACCACGTTACTAACATTTCTGTGACCTTCTTACTATAGGAAAAAATCAAAATATTTGAAATGTAGAAAGTCTGAGATAAACAAGGGTTTATGGATATGATAGTTATAATAGATAGCCCACAAATGCCCAATTTTGAGAAGTAGAGTCCAACTTCAAATGCAGAAAATAATGTGTGACTTGATTATTAGTGAAAACACAACTTTTAATGAGGCAAATGTGCTATTTAGTAAATTAAAATGAGAAAAACAAGGCTGAAAAGGAAACACCCCTTTAGCATCAAGGGAATCTCTTAGAATTTCCCTCAAAGTAACTCTTCTGAATCCAATGGTCCAAAGAAGGCATTACTTCTTCTGATTTGTTGTAGTTTTAAAAAAGAGGTTTGGGGTCAGGTGCAGTGGTTCATCCCCCTTTGGGATGAGCCGAGATGGTGGATCACCAGAGGTTAGGAGTTGGAGACTAGCTTGGCCAACATGGTGGAACCCCATATCTACTAAAATACAAAAATTAGCTAGGTCTGGTGGCACGCTCCTGTAGTCCCAGGTACTTGGGAGGCTGAGGCAGGAGAATTGCTTGAACTTGGGACATGGAGGTGGCAGTGAGCCCAGATGGTGCCACTGCACTCCCACCTGAACAACACGGTGAGACTGCATCTCAAGGGAAAAAAAAAAAAAAGAGGTGTGGGATGGAAGGGGATGGGGCAGGTATTATGAAAAAATAAGAAGGCTATACTGCAAACTACACATTAACATTATAGAACATTATATGTGAGCAGTTTCTGTTAATTTGTTATAAACTGTGCAAATTTTGGTTTCCAGTAACATTCAGATCTATCAGATTTACTCAAAGTAAAAACAGGCAAGGGAAAGAGAGTTGAAAATTATATTTTAGCAAAAACGTGGAAAAAAAAGCTATAGTGTTTGTACACAAAAGTTAGCCTCCTAGTAACCAAGGCAAAGAGGAAAATATGATGAGTTATATAACTTATTTTTATATAAGTTGTATAAATAAGTTATATAACATTTTTTCAATAGAAGCAAACAGGCCAATTATTCATGAGAAACAATCCCTTTCTGACACTGGACTCTGAAAATAATTTGTCACAGGGTTTTTTTAAATAAAGGAAGAGAAATTTTTTAATAAAGGACCTTGAGCAATTTAATGGCTGATATTTTCTAGTTAGGAGATTTTACATACATATGAGAGCAGAGCTGTTAAAGAAATGTCTTTCTGGCAGGGGAGGAAAGACAAAATCAATCTCTGTCTCTCATACGCGCGCGCACACACACACACACACACACACACCCAACACCTACATCCTTGTCCATGTATACATACCTTCAAAGGGTATGTGGCCCAGATGGGGTATGGCCATAAAGAAACCACAACAATTACATCATTACTCACTCGCGGCTCTTCAGCGAGGTAATAAGAGGTACGTTCACTTTGAAGCGGGCATAATCATTCGTCCCAGCCCAGATGCCTAAGTATGGGGAGTGGGATTTGTAGCAGTTGTCTCATTTTGCCACCTGTTCTGCCACTCTTTCTTCTATTGAGGCGTAAGAAAGAGTAATAGGTCGGGAGAAAGGTGTTCACATCATCTCTTCCCCCTAGCAAGGTTTGTGGCTAGAGTCCTTCCTGGCTGAAGGGAAAGATCTGAATCTCTATGCCGTGATCCTAAAAGAGCAGGAAATTAAGCTAAAGATGATATGTGCTGGCAGGTATAGATGAAAATGGTAGTTTCACTGTGCTCTCCATGTTATAAAACATGACACCTTCATAGAGAAAGATTAGAGGAATAGCACAGGGAAATGTGTTTTTCAGAATGCTACCTTCAATGCTTGACTGCTTGTTAAAGACCTATCAAAACAAACCGAACAGACTACTATGTGGTGCTTTGGTGGATTAACACTGGGCTGGCTCTTACATTCTGAGATTTCAAAGTTCCTTTGAAGTTAGTGTATTAGGAAATCACTTTGCAAGTCGCACCACTATAAGCTTTAGATGTTTCCTAATAACTCTGTGATGGAATAAGAGTTGACTAACTCTTCAGGATTTAACAAGGAAGAGAAATTTTTTCTTGGCAAACATGAAAATAAGATCCTTTAACCAATGAAAAAAGAACACGGAAGTCACATGGCATTTGCCAAAGGTGATCTTTTCTTCTAAAAAGTCAATTTCCTTCAGAATTTTGTAACAGTTCTGTTCCCTTAATGTGGCCCTACATCTTAATATTAGGGTAATTTCTTTAAAATATTAAAATTTGACTTGTCATTAAAGTAACCATTATGAGCCTTGATTTTGTTAATATTACTTGAGTGACCTTTCAGTCTGAGAAACGTAAAGTCCTTTGTAGGAGAATTAGTCTTCTACTTCCCCTTAGGATCATTTGGGTTGAACTGGTGATTAGGGTGTTTGAGCCTGGAAGGTGAGAAGACAGTTCATCTCAAGTACCTCAGGGATCAGGTCCTGACTCCTACTACAAGCTAGAAGTTCCAGAAATCCTCGTTTATCCCACAGTTGTGCACTCAGTGGTTTTAGTTACAGGTGGTCAACCACATTCCAAAAATAGGTAAGTACAGAACAAGAAGATAATTTGAGAGATAGAGATCGCATTCCCATAACTCTTATTGACGTATATTCTTATACTCGTTCTTATTGTTGTGACTTTCTTATAGGGCCTAATTTAGAAATTAAACTTTATTATAGGTATGTATGTATAGGAAAAATGATAGTATATAGAAGGTTTGGTACTGTTTGAGATTTCAGGCCACCACTGGGGGATTTGGAAGGTATTCCCTGCAGATAAGAGAGAATATGACTACACTGGTTTTCCACATACTGAGTGCCTTTACAACATCAGTGCCTCTTAGAAAAGCTAAAAACAAATCACACAAAAATAAATAAAGAAATAACAACACATCACACTGATTGAAGAGTATGTAACAGAAATGCCCTGCTATTTTAAGGTAGCTGCAGCATTTGGATGTGAATCTAATGACTTTCCTGTTATCACATCTGTGTATATTTATAAACTTAGCGTAGAAACGTGCGTCACAACTGATCCCTTGAAAGTAGTTGAGGTTATGGTGTGGGGGATGAATGTGAAATTTAACTGCAAGATCAAGCTTCTTAAAAGGTCAGTGGGATGGAAAGAATAGTAATTGTTCCAGCTGAGCTACTTTTCACACTACATTTTTGATGCAATGACTAATTATTGTGATTATTTTCACCAGCAAAGTTTCCTTTAGAGTTAAATATATTTATTTTCCCTTTTCACCCCTAAAAAGTATTTCAAGCTTTGGAGGAATTCCATATGTTTTCTACCTATACTGAAGCAGTGTGCTCTCATATGTTTCCACAAATGGTGAACCACCTTTTTCCCATTGCTCTTCTTTCTGTGACACATATTTCTCTCTTTGTATCTGCTCAAGAAAGCCAGCTGGGGCTTAATGAGAATAGTCAGCTCCCATGTTGACCATATTCTCACCTGGCCTTTTGAGGACCCCGTTCAATAACTGTGCATATAGCCAGTGGCCAATAAGCTCGAATTTAATATAATGAGCTGACACATCATTTCAATAGAAGGAGATAGTAGGTGTAGAAATTGTAGGTTTAAAAAAAGTTATCTGTAGTATCTGAAAAATTACTGTCTACAATTTTTCGGTTTAATATCAAATGTGGCCACTTTACTAAGCATGTATCCGAAGAAGTTACAGAAGAGAGTTATTGGAGCTGCCACACCCACAGTAGTAAAAAGAATGAAAGATTAGAAGAATTAGATATATCATTTATAATATAATAATAAGTCCTTAAATTCCTATAATTCTTCATACTTTTCTTTCTTTCTTTCTTTCTTTTTTTTGGAGACGGAGTCTCGCTCTGTCACCCAGGCTGGAGTGCAGTGGCCGGATCGCAGCTCACTGCAAGCTCCGCCTCCCGCGTTCACGCCATTCTCCTGCCTCAGCCTCCCGAGTAGCTGGGACTACAGGCGCCCGCCACCTCGCCCGGCTAGTTTTTTGTATTTTTTAGTAGAGACGGGGTTTCACCGTGTTAGCCAGGATGGTCTTGATCTCTTGACCTCGTGATCTGCCCGTCTGGGCCTCCCAAAGTGATGGGATTGCAGACTTGAGCCACCGCGCCTGGCCTCTTCATACTTTTCAAAGAGCTTTCACACACCCACATTCTTGTTTGCTCTTCACAGGATCTGGGAGTGATCATACCAATTGAATTTGAGACCAAATGAGCATAGCTGGAAATCATATTGCTCAATACGTGACCTGTGAAGAACAGTCCAGTTTTCCAAATTTTGAATTGTTCGCACCACCATAAAACAAACACTAACATAAGGTCTTCAGGAGCGAAATGAAGCAGAGATCTAGGGACTTATTAAGCAGACTATCATATTCTGTCTATTTCTTCCCCCAGCTGATAATACGAAGGGAAAGAGTATCTTGGCCTGTGTGTGATTTGAATTCACACTGTTGTTAACTTTACCTGTGTTTTTAAATTCATAATATAATTGTCAGTTATGTGCTCAGATAACTGTGTGATTAATTTGATTTTTCAGTCTTTGAACAAAATCTTTGGTATTTAAAATGCCTGATGAGTGAAAGATATTGGGACCACACTTCCTTCCACATGAATGAATGATTTCTGAAAATGATCATACACAGGAATCAAACTTCATTTCAATTTTCTAGAGCCAGGTTAAGTAAATCCAACCAGTATACATTCATCTAGTCAACAACTTTAAAATTTAGAATCTCAGAATTTTATAACATTGGGACTGGGCAAGAAATCAGTAACAGAGGGATCTTAAGATATCTGTTTATTAAATACAAAAACATGAGACTAACCAGAGAATTTATGAGTATAGATTTCAGAAAGTTTGGTTTAAAATGGCACTGGCACACGCTAATATCTCAGAAGGCAATAAATGTCAGCGTATTTCATACTGTCTTTACTCATGATGGCTCCCCTTTTACTCAAATTATGGCTATTTCTTACTAAAATCGTAGTTTTTTAGTATCTTCAGTATTATCTAGAGATGTAACAAAAACACACCATAGAAGTTTTTCTTTCGGGCATTTTGGAAACAAGCCAAAAATGGACCGTTCATCTTTACATAGCATGTCTTAATAAAATAGTTATAATGGGAATTATTCATGTTTATTGTATTTTTCTTAAAGATGCCTTAAAATATATATTTCACATTTCATTACTCTGTGTCATAATGCAGCATCATAAACTTAAATATCAAACCACTTCTTGTTACAGTACGAGTACTAAATATCTCTAAAAATGTGAAATCCTCTTTAAATGGTACTTTCTCAAAAACTATTTTTCTGCACCTCTCTAGGTATTGCATTTCATAACTCGATTCTTCTCATTTTAAGAGTAATTGGCTTTTCATAAAATCTTGAAGTTGGGAGGTATATTAGGATTGCATTCAGCTGCCAGCAGCAGAAAACTTGACAGACAGCAGCTTAAGTAAGAGTTTTAATGGGCCCTGACTACTTCTGTTCATCCTTTTCAGCAAATGGCCTTTGTCTTCACAATCATAACATGGCCACTGCACTTCAGCTCTTCCATCTTCACTCCAGCAAGGAAAATAAGGTTATGGGTAAAGGGCAATGCAAGAGCAATTACTGTTAGGCCAGCTGAATCTGTCTCTTTAAAAAATTGAGACATAATTCCCATACCATAAAATTCACCTCTTATGTTCACAAGGTGGTGCAATCATTATCACTGTCTAATTCCAGAACATTTCCATCATCCCCAAAATAAATCTGTACCCATCAGCAGCTGGCACTCATTCCCCTTTCCCCCTCCCCAAACCCTGGCAATCACTAGTCTACTTTCTGTCTCTATGGATCTGCCGATTCCAAACATTTCATATATATGGAATCATACAATATGTGGCCTGTTGTGTCTTCCCCTTTGCATGATGTTTTTAAGGTTCATCCATTGAATGGAAGTATCAGTGCTGCATCCTTTTTTATGGCTGAATAATATTCCCTTATCTGTATATAGCACATTGGTAAATGAATATTTGTGCTGTTTCCACTTTTTGGTTATTAAGAATAACGCTGTTATGAATAGTTGTGTATGAGTCTTTACGTAGACATATGTTTTCACTTCTCTTGGGTATCTAGCTATGAGTGTGCTCAGTCATACGGCAACTCTGTTTTGGCTTTTTGAGGAACTGCCAACCGTTGTCGAAAGCAGCTGCACCATTTTACAATCCTGCCAGCAGTGTAAGAGGGTTCCGATGTGTCTCTCTCTTCTAAAAGCTTTTCTCAAAAGCCTCCCTCACTCTGCCCCAGGACTCCTGCTAACATCTCATAGGCCGGAACAGGGTCATGTGGCCACTCCCACCTACAATTGAGGCTGGGAAAGTGAGTATTTTAGAATTTAAACCTCTGTTGTAGAAAAAGAAAAAGGAGGTTTGCATCTTTGTGTGCTGAAGAAGTGATTCTGGTCATCTTTTCTGATGGAAATCCCCCCTTCAAAACCCCTGCTAGGGGGCATCCTGCTTCTGTATGAACACTGCCGGTGATCAGACTCTTGTCTCTGAAGGGAGGCCCCCATTCCACATTTGAATGGTTCTCATTGTTTGTGTGTCCTGTACACTGAGTAACATATCTAATATTTTCCCTTCAGAAATAATAAAGGGAATATGGCTATGGAAATGAAATCGCGTCATTAATAATGTAAATGTGATGTTCCAGCTATTATTGCCTAGCTCACAGGAGGGCTCACTAATTGTTTCTCTCCCTTCTGCTCCCCTCCCTTTCATCTTTCCCTTCTTTCCTCTGTAATGGGATGGCAAGGAGAATACATTCTGTTGTTTTGGTAAATTACACATCTCTAGGACATCAGGGATGGTGTTGTCTAATTGACTTTGGTTCACACCTGCTGCAACTTAAACATATGCAAGCATTAATGAATTTTTTTCCTAAAGTAGAGGGAGAAGAAAGCTGGTGATAGAGGAAACCATTCACAGGCCTCACCATTGGATTATAAGCGTGCTGGGTGCTTAATGAGTTGCTGAATAATATAACACTTCTTTAGTTCTTTGGCTGCCTCATGATTAAATGCTATAAATATTTATGATTTATTACTGATGCTTTGGATAGGGTAGGCTTTGGAAGGCTCATGGATCACAGTGATTCTAAAGGAAAATAAGAAAATACAACTATATAAAGCTGCTTATTTATAATGCTGCTCTAACGGGCAGAAGCTGGTGGAGGTAAAGCTATTTAGAGGCAATGCCATTTAAATAGTTTCTTTTATCATTGATTATATAATTTTCATTAGCATATACTTATAATAAGCAGGAATTAAAATCATCACTTTCTACTAATAACACACTCACCTTTGAAGGTTTCAGTTAGGTTGCAAAATCAAAGAGCTCTGCGTAATGTTTACTGCAACTGCCGTCTTGCTATACGTGGCAACAGGGACCTATAATACATGCGGCTTTTCCTCCCCAAATCAGAATACTTGTCTCAGGGAACCAAGGCTGGCAGTGTCTGCAGCATAAACCCCAGCTGCATCTAATACCCCACTTGCAAAACTTTCTGCTCCCTGTTTCTTTCTTTCTTTCTTTTTTTTTTTTGAGACAGAGTCTCACTCTGTCGCCCAGGCTGGAGTGCAGTGGCCGGATATCAGCTCACTGCAAGCTCCGCCTCCTGGGTTTACGCCATTCTCCTGCCTCAGCCTCCCGAGCAGCTGGGACTACAGGCGCCCGCCACCTCGCCCAGCTAGTTTTTTGTATTTTTTTAGTGGAGACGGGGTTTCACTGTGTTAGCCCATGTTAGGATGGTCTCGATCTCCTGACCTCGTGATCCGCCCGTCTCGGCCTCCCAAAGTGCTGGGATTACAGGCTTGAGCTACCGCGCCCGGCTGCTCCCTGTTTCTTTGGTTCTACTGGTTTAGAGGTTAAGTCCCCAACAGAGTTAATACTTGCACAAGGGGCGTGGAAGCGTTGCAGGGTCAGCTGTAGTGCGGGTTATTGATTCAGATAACTAGGTTTGATTCCTAACTCCATCAAGCTGCATGACTCTTAGCAGGTTATTCAACCTCTCTGAGCTTCAGTTCCTTCATGGAGCTACTATGAGAACTGATTGAATTACACATGTGACATATTTGCCAATAGCAAGTGCTTAATTAAACATTAGATATTATCTCCATTAAAATGAATCATAAGCAAATATTTTGACCTGCAATATACCTTAGAATACAATGGACATTTATGAACAGTGTACTAGATAGCTTATTGCTCAGACATAAGAAAAATTTAGTGTATACAGAAAAATAGAAGCATTAATTTTTTTCCCTGAAATTAATGCTGTCCCCTAAAGTATGTATGGAGAACAAAATTATTGAGTCTGGCCTTTTCACATATCTCATTGCATCTTTATATCCACCCTTTGAGATTATTATTATTATTTTCTTCATTTGACTAATGAGGAAACTAAGACTTTGAGAGAGGAAATGCTTTGCCCAAGAGACAAAACTAGTAAGTGGCAGAGCCAAGAATTGAACCCAGGTCTTCTAAACAATCAATAGATACACAAAGTGATGACAGGAATATGTTTTTGCTTTATATGGCTGTTGTAAAAAATGGAAAGGCAGGTTTAGGGGTGAGGTAGAGGAGGAATAGAAAAAAAACTCACCTTCCTATAATTCTCCATGAAGGAATAGAATGGGTTCTCCTTGAAAAAAGGTCAACCCATCTCTCCTATCATGCAGATAGCCATCACATGACTGCAAAACAGATCTCTTATTTCTTGGGTTTCCAAGCTGGATGGCTTTTAAATATAAAGTTTCACTAATTTTTTTTAAATCACAAAGGCAGGGCATTCAAATGAAATTATAGTTTCTTTTTAACTGTAGGTGTAGCCTGGTCAGGGTCTAAGAAGCCTTTGCATTATAGACTGAAGTTTTTTACTATTGCATTGACTGACACCATTCAAGTGGAAGATAAAAATTTCACAATTTCTAATGTGGTAATGCCAACGAAAAAAGCAAAAGGCTGCTGAAAATTTGTGACTGACAGCTCAGTGTTCTCAGGGAGATAATGAAGTCTCTCCCGAATGCAGAGCCACCTTGTGTGCCAAGACTGAGGTCATATATTCATACCACTGAGGGAATTTCATCTGTTTCCTTATTTGAAAAAGGATTCTTAATAACTCATCACTTCTATATTTCCCTAGTTTTACTTCAGACAAAAAGAATTAGATAATCATGTCACATACCAAGAGGAGAACATTTATAATACCCATGAGAGTTAAAACCTTTCAGGGCTGAGTGGAAGGTTACTCAGTCTCCCTGAAACATAAAGTCCTGACAAGAGGAAACAAAAAAGCTAGCAAAACCAACCTGGATAGCTATATCATGCTAAGGTCCCTGGGTGAAGGCTGTAATTGTTCCAGTGGATGAAGTCTACATCATATAGTAGCAATGAATAGTGTCTACTAAATAGTTCATATCGGCCAGACATGCTACTAAATACTGTATCTGATTTACCCCTGCAAACAATACCATGAGGCAGGAACTATTATCTTCATATTAGAAACAGAGCAACCAAGGTTTAGAAAAGATATGAAACTAACCAGATGCTAAATGGCACAGCAGGGACTCTGTTATCCAAGTCAATGCTCGTTTCCATTTCATACAACATTTCCTTTCTTAGGAATGTGACCCCACTTTTATCAATAAACAATGTATTAGTTAGCTATTGCTCCATAACAAATTGCCACCAACTTAGTGGCTTTAAAAGTGCCAACTTATTATCTGTAGGACATGAATGTGGGCACAACTCAGCTGGGTCATCTGCTTCAGGGTCTCTCAAAACATTGCAATCAAGGTGTCAGCCAGCATTGGGGTCTCCTCCAAGGCTCGACTGGGGAAGGATTGGCTTCCACACTCACATAGTTTTTGGCAGTGTTTCATTCCTTGCAGGTTGCTGAACTGAAGGCCTTAGTTCCTTGCTGTCTGTCACCTGGAGGACACCCTTGGTTCCTTGCTGTGCGGGCATCTCTACATGGTAGCTTATTTCATCAAAGCTATCAGGGGAGAGAGTCTGCTAGCAAGATGGACATTACGATCTTATATAACATAATCATGACAGTGACATTCCACCACCTTTACAGTCTTCTATTGCTTAGAGGCAAGTCACCAGTCCTGCCCACATTTGAGAGGAAAGGATTGTATAAAGATGTGGATTGTATAAAGATGTGGCTAATAGGAGACGGGGGGTGGGGGGGTGGACATCTTAGGGTCTATATGCCACAGGGAGTTATGTCAAATATTCCATGTTTTTCCTTTATATTTCTTCTAATTCCATAAACTTATCCTAAAGCTCCCTATCCAGGAAGAGAGAAAGGTTCACAATTATTTTTCAAAATATTTTAAAATCCCACTGGAATATTTATCTTATAGTAGTTTCTTAAAATATTAATTATTATTTCTTAAGACTTGGACCCTGATTCTTATTAGTTGCATGATCACCTTGTTTCTGGAAATAAGCTTATTGCATATAGGACCCCAGGGAAGTGGGTATTTAATGAAGTTAGCAGGGTCATGAAATGAATAGATGGCATGAGTTCCACACCCTGTGAATGAGCTCTAGTGGCCTTTCAACCAAGACTCTCCTAGGTCAAACAGAGGTTCCCTCCGGGGGAAATGCAAACTGTTTTCTGTGTCCTACAGAAACTCTCTAGCACAAGGCTTCTGGCAGTGCAGGCTTACAGCAAACAGAACAGAACACTTACAATGAGAAATTGGTTTTAGAGGTTATCATTTTTATTGCTTTTTAGTGTCTCAAACCCCACTGCACCAGTGGAATGTAGCCTGCCTGAATTATAGCAGCTTAAAAAATCTTTTCATCACTATCACCACATACATATGTCTATGTGTATATATATATATGTATGCATGACACCCAAAATTTAGCACCGTGAATTCTCACTGCTGCAAAAAAATTGTGTTCCTTCTCAACCCTCTTGACGTACACTGCATCCAAAAAAGATTTTGGAAATCTTCCAGGGCCCAGTTACGCTGGGGGGATGCAAACCCACCCATCTTCCATCTCCCTGTAATTTCTTCAATAACTTCAGCATAGAGTGACATTGGTTTACCAAGGAAAAGCTAACAGATTTTTTTCTATAAATAACTGGTTGGCAGTGCTGTGGTGACAATTTATATAATAGAACTCATGCTTAAATAATAAGGTAACAGCTTTGGACTGAGAATTTTAAAATGTTTTATTGAAATGTAGACTGATTAACAGGCAAGGTTCTTCTTCTAATTATTTTAATTATAGGCTCTTAATGACAAGAAGCTGTAGAAATAAAAACACATTAAAATTACATTTTTAATGAAGTGGCACCTGGAAACCTCAACTTCTCCGAAGCAAGTAAGGGTACTCTGTTGTTACCTAGGAACAATGCACACGTACGGAGAGGTTAAGATGTTCGTTTAAGGGACAGATTTATGACCCCGTTTCTCTCTGAATGCAGGTAGGATACAGGAGACATGAAGTATGGTAGAAAGAACACTAGGCTCAGAGTCAAGAGACTGATTTCTGGTCCTGGCTCTGTTACATCGCTTGACTGTGTGTCCACTTCACCTTTCTTGGCCTTAGTTTTTCAAGGGTAAAATGTAGAACGTGAAGTTAGTAAGCTCTAAACACCCCTTTTAACTTTATAATTCCATGATTTCATTCTTCTGTTGTAAAGAACGATAAACTTTTGGGGGAAATAGATTGAGCACATCCGTCATTAAATATTAATTCATATGCACATGTAGTAATGGCAAGTTTTAGGACATAGATTGGGACTTTCATTGAATTTAGCAGAACTAAATTAGACATATATCCATGTACCCACCACTGTACCAGACATGTGAGGGTGGGTGAGGTTTTGAGATGGAGAAAGGATAGTATGCTTCTATCTACCCATTCAGTCATTCATTTCCTAAGCAAATATTTATTTGTTTATATCACAGGGAAGATTCCACCAATTAGGTCATATTTGAAGAGAAATCTTAAAAAAAAAAAAAAAAGCATACAGATTATCCTGAGGAAAAGCATTTCAACAGAGTAAGAGGCAGTGCAAATGCTCTGAGGTAGAAGTACCTTGTTTTGTTCAAGGACTAAGCAAGAAGGTCAGGATGGCTAATCAATGGGAGAGAGGAGCAAAGAGGTAGAGATGATGTCATGGAGGTAGGTAGAGCCAGGGAACCTAAGGCATTTTAAAAAATGTCTCCTGCTCAGCACAAGTTGTATACTTTCATCTGTCTTCAAGTCCAGAACATTCTCAGCCATCATCTCTACAAATATATCTTATCTGCTACTCTCTCTATTCTCTTAAAAAAGAGAATTCCTGTAAGAGCCATGCTGGAGTCATTCCATCTGTTTTCTATATTTTCTACCTGACATTTTGTAGTTTTAATCTCTATCATTCTGTGCTGCATTCTGGGTGAGTTTCTCAATACTATTTTCCAATTCCTTAATTATCTGTCCAATATGTCTGTTCTAGAGCGTATCCTATTTATTATGGTTTTTATTTCAGTGACTGCAGTTTTTACATTCCTAGGACTTTCAATTGGTTATGTTTTATATCTACTTGTTCTTGTCTCATCTGACTATTTTGTTTCAGAATTCTGGATTTTTAGTAAGTGATGGTCCTTCCTTTATCTCTTTGAGGATCTGAAACTCACCTATTTTGAAGACATTTTCATATTAATCTATTATTTTGATTTCTCGGTAATAAGCATATCCCTACTTACTTATCTCTGTTGTCTTAGTTTTCTCCATGTGTTTTGGAATTTTGGTTTGAAGGCTCATTGTGAATAGGAGGCTTTATTGTTTTCTCTCTCTTTGTTCCCTCAGACTCTGACAATTTTGTGTGTAGATACCAGCTTTTCCCCCCCAGCAGTTCAGAAGCTCCTGTCCTACTGAAATTGAAAAAGGTACAGGTTACTAACCCAGTGGGCTGCTTGGCCCATATTCTTGCTTCAAGATGAGATCCGTTATTTCCTATCTTTCAAGATACTCAACTTCATATACTCCATTGCTCCAGGTAAGGACCCACTGCCACTTTTTTTTCATCCTCCTTTCATGGGTGAGAGAGTCTGCAGAAGTACTGGTTTCACTCAATGAAATTGGCTCTCTCTGACCTGCTTTGCGTACCAGGTATTACCATGTCGCAGCCTGTGCCTCCTTTCATCCCTAGTAGCCTTGCTTATGGCACTGGGTTTTTGCTTTGTTTCTGGTTCATAAAAAAAGAATTTTTTTTTTTTAGCATGGCCATTTGTGTTTAGATTTCTTTAAAAACATTTTTATCTACCATTGTTATGTGTTTGGAGCTGAGGGACAGGGTGTGGACCTAAACGTGTAAATATGTATGCCATCTTGAACAGAAGTCTCTTTAAGCGGAATTTGAGACACAGGCTAGGTCTTAAAGAATTAATAGGTCCTGAGTGGGCTGGCTGAAACTATAATCCCAGAGTCGAAGTCAAGAATACGTAGGACGTGTGCAAGAAAATAGGAGAAAACCAATCTGGCTAAGGAGAACCACGGCAGTTGAGACTAGGGGATCCCCAAGCCAGTGTTGATGCCCCTCGCATGTGTTTCTGGAACAGTCTACACATCCCCTCTCATCACATCCATCCTCCCTTTACAATTGGCAGAACCCTGTATATCTTTAAAACAAAAATGTTACCATTTTCGTTTTAACATTTGGTTAAGGTGTACAGTATGATGTTTTGGTACATAGTGAAACGGTTACTATAGTCAAGCAAATTAGCATATTCATCATCTCACATAGTTATTTCTACAATCTACTCTCTTAGCAAATATCTAGTATACAATACAATGTTATAATTACATTACTCATGTTGCACCTTAGATCTCTATATAAGAAGGACTTTCTATTGCTTTTAAAACTTTTGGTCTGGGTGGGGCATGGTGGCTCACGCCTATAATCCCAGCACTTTGGGAGGCCAAAGCAGGTGGATCACCTGAGGTCAGGAGTTCGAGACCAGCCTGGCCAACATGGTAAAACCCTGTCTTTACTAAAAATGCAAAAACTAGCCAGGTCTGGTGGTGCACACCTGTAATCCCAGCTACTGGGGAGGCTGAGGCAGGAGAATCACATGAACCTGGAAGGCAGAGGTTGAAGCAAGCTGAGATCGCGCCACTGCACTCCAGCCTGGGCAACAGAGTGAGAATCTGTCTCGAGAAAAATAAAACTTTTGGTCTGCTCGGAAATCTGATTTTTAAAAATTGACTGATAAAATTATATGTATTTATGGTATATAACATGACGTTTTGAAATATATATATATTGTGGAATGACTAAATCTACCTAATGAACATATGTATTACTTCACATGATTATCATTTGTGTGGTCAGTACACTGAACTTTCACTCTCCCAGCATTTTTCAAAAATACAACACATTGTTATCAACTATAGTCACCGTGTTATACAATAGATCTCTTGAACTTATTCCTTCTAAATGAAATTTTTGTATCCTTTGACCAATGTCTCCTCACCCTCAACCCTTGCCCCTGAGAACCATGTACATCTTGTTTAGCACTGTATCCCCTACTGTTTGTACCGGGCCCAGACAGAATAAGTCCTCGACAAATATATGTAGAATAAATGAATAAATATTGGGCACACAAATTAAGGTGTGAAAAAAATACACTGATCACATGTGACTTCACTCCAACAAACACTAAGCATTAGTCTTTTTTTCTTCAGCTGATCAAAAACCCAGTTCCTACTATCTTCTTTTCACCCATCCCTATAATCGGTCATCCATTCTCAAAACTACACTAAAACATCACACACCGGGGCCTATCATGGGGAGGGGGGAGGGGGAAGGGATGGCATTGGGAGTTATACCTGATGTAAATGACGAGTTGATGGGTGCTGACGAGTTGATGGGTGCAGCACAGCAACATGGCACAAGTATACATATGTAACAAACCTGCACATTATGCACATGTACCCTAGAACTTAAAGTATAATAATAAAAAATAATTTAAAAAAATAAAAAAAAAAGAAAAAAGAAAAGAAGGTACAATTTATTATAAAATTGGCATGCATATAAATACATACAACTACCTATATACAAAATACTTCTTACTTTTTTTTCAGTGATAAAAACTCTTAGTCAGGTGTGATTAAAAGATAGTGTTTCCACACTGAATATTCTCAATCAATGATAGTTTCTATTTAATCTTCTCTCTGGGTTGATAATTTTGTGTCCCAGCTTTATGAATAACTGAACAAGATGCCACCAGCTGAAACGAGGCGTTTAGAGTTTTTTTCATGGAATTACTCTGTTTATCCCTAAATAATAATGAAAATTTGTGTTAAATTCTTAAGTTAACTTGGGGTTTCAATGATGCTTATGATAAATTTAGATAATAAACATACAATTGTCTTAAAAAGAAAAAAAAAACTACACTAAAAGTGCTCCACTTAAAAGTCTCAGCAAGTCCTCCACGCCCAAACTACAGCTATCTATTTTCAAATTCTTGCCTTATAACCTTTTCTGCAGTACACCTCTGACCTTGGCTTTGGTGGTGCCACACTGTCCTGTCTTGGAGAACTCATGACAGCTACCAGGTTGGACAGCTGAAAACACAGGTATCTGGTGATAAGCAAACATTTGGCCAAGATCCTGAATAGGAAGTGACCTGACAAAAGGTGTGTTTTAGGAAATCCGATCTGAATGTGAGAGGCAGGGCAGAGGGGAAAGGGGCAAGATTGGAGGCAGCGAAAGGACTACGAGACAATGACACCTTACTTATCCTCATGTGTCTGTCTCATGTCTTTCTTCTCTGGGAGGCATTTCCTGATCTACAGGTCTTCTTCTTCTTTTTTTCCCCCCCACTCTGGGACAGGGTCTCACTCTGTCGCCCAGGCTGGAGTTCAGTGGCATGATCTCGGCTCACCACAACCTCCGCCTCCTGGGTTCAAGTCATTCTCCTGCCTCAGCCTCCCGGGTAGCTGGGATTACAGGCATGTGCCACTACCGCCTAGCTAATTTTTGTATTTGTAGTAGAGACAGGGTTTTACCATATTGGCCAGGCTGGTCTCGAACTCCTGACCTCAAATGATCCACCTGCCTCAGCCTCCCAAAATGCTGGGATTACAGGAGTGAGCCACCGTGCCCGGCCCTGATCTACAGGTCTTCTTAGCGCTCAGCTGTGCTGCCTAGGATATCAGCTCCTCTTCCTAGGACAAGAACCCACTGACTGCCACTTTGTACATTCTTTCCAGACCCGTGCTCTGGGACTAGTTTTTGTCTCTGAGATCCAGCCTGCTGTCTAGAGCACTGGTGCACGTGAGTAAAACTTCCAAGCATGCCACCTCCCTACATATCTCCCCTACACTGCTCTCCCCCTGCATTCCCTGTGACTCTAAAGCGAGACCTAAAGCTCTGATCGCATCACCCAGTTTCCCTCCACACACTCCATGCTTTCCTCTGCCCCACCCTGGTGAGATGAGGTGATTCTTTCCCTGGTGAGGGAGCGTCTGGCAGCTGTTGCCTGGTTCCTCCTCCCTGTTGGTTCTGTGCTGGTTGCTGAGGACCATAATGCCTTGAACTCTATGCCTGTTTGTGATTGGAACAAAACGACGTGACTGGGGCTTGTTAGGCCTCAGTCCTAGTGAAAGTAGTAGGCAAGTTATCTAAACACGATCTCAGGCAGAGGGTCCTCAAGATAGAAGCCCTTTGGCAATCCTGCTGTACAAGGAGATGGTGAGTGTTGTGATGGTTACAGAAAGCTAGTCATCCAACTGGGGGCACAGACCAGAGCTGGATTTCTAGTTGGATGACCTGATGGTTTGCTCCATAAGACTGAGTTGTAGCTCCAGAAATTCCTACTGTTTGAAGTCCAGACTGGTCATAAAAATGAGAGCAAGGGCTTAGTTTATAGGTAGGGATCCAAATGGCCTAGCTATCTGGATAGAGACCAGCAGAAGAGGTAGGAACCAGGCGTAGACTATAGAGTGCCTTGGGTATACCAGTACGTGTGTGTGTGTGTGTGTGTGTGTGTGTGTGTGTGTGTGTGTGTGTAGAGAGAGAGAGAGAGAAATTTAGCTCATATATAGTGGTAATTTTTATATATCAAACTGTGTTAAAGGTACAAACACTGTGACTCAGAATCTAAAGATCTCTTCCCTCTCTGTTGGTGCTTTCTTATTCTAAAATTGTTGTCCTGGAGTATTTGTGTGTTTTTTCCAGCTGCCTGAATTGCTCGAGAACTTTTTTCCTAGGGGATAGCTGGGGATATTATGGACTGCCTTTGAAGGCAGTAGTCAATAAATAACTGACGTGAAGTTGTTTCTTTTTTTCAGCAGCCCATGTAGATGGAAGCTCCAACTGACTATACTCAAATTATTTCTGATTAGTTCCATTTCTTCCTTCCTTTTGTGTCCTAGGTTGCCTTGTCTAACCCCTGGTTACTTAAGTGATCCCTTTCCTTCTCAGTTTCTCCCTGCCATCTCTTTTCTTATTGTTATTCCCAAGGGCAGTGAGGTATTCACCCCAACAACCTATTGTAGGCACTACTTGGAGTTCACCGTGGGGGTGAATAGCTTGTAACCCCTGGACTCAGTCTAAGAGACCAACATCAGAAGATTTGCTCAATCTGCTTTGCAGGAGACACCTGACAGTATTTTGTTGTTGTTGTTTCTGTTGGTCCCAGATGCATTAATGGAGTTTAGGCATTTTATCTTATTGTGGTAATTGATTCATCACCTGGTTCAAATCCCCCAGGTTGATGATATAAGTCATTTAAAAAACCAGGAAGCTGTCGCTGCTATAAGAAATTGACAGTTATGTTATGTTCTTTTAGACTTATCTCATCATGAACTCTGAGTCCAAAGTCACTTCCACTCTTCCTGACTTTGGGTTTCACCTGCCTTACTTTATTTCCCTTTGAATCTGATTGAGTTGCTTGAACCAAATGTTCCTACAGAACATTTTCTCCTTGAAATTGGCCTGTATGGCCTGAAAGAGAGAGAAACTCGTTTTCCTTCTCTCCCTTTTCCCCTCCTCCCCCTCCGCCCTTTCCTCTCTCTACTCCTCATTGCCCAGTTAGCACAGTCTTCTAGAGACATGTTGTCTATTTTAGGAACTGCTATTCTTACAAACCAAAGTGGTTTGGTTGCTTTAGCAAGGGTAAAAGAGCTATAAAATGATTCATTGACTCCTCTTCAGCTGTTTCCTCCTACGAGTGTGCCAGGCACTGTGCTAGGTGCTGGAATTATTTATAAACACCCAAGGGTAAGTCAATCCCCCTTTTATAACTTGTGTAAGTTAGGGTAAAATTTTCAAAGCCTCCTGTACTAACTTTCTCCATTTGGCACTCTGCAACCATTCGTTGTACCTGTAATTAATTAACCATGGCCACAACAGAGCCCTTTATCGGAAACCTGGTAACTGGGACAAGCAGTCTGTGGAAAAATCCCACAACAGTACAGTGCAAGTGCAGCATGGAGCAAAGAATTCGTGTGAATTTTGCACAGAGTGTACTTTTTGAGTAACTAAATTATTCCCCCTGGTCTCTCTGAAGCTGTCGTTACTTCCCGGTTCACTTCTGTTCCTTTATATAATCCGTGAGAAACGTTTTCCTTTTGACTTGTCAGGGCCCCTTGCATGCCCATCTTCATGTCAGTCTCAGCTTCGGCTCTTATCTTCTTTCTTCCTCTTTACAGTCTGTAAACGGCCCCATCCGTCCCCAGCCCTGAGGTTTCTGTGCCTTTCACGGGATTTTTCTTATCTCTGATTACTTTGTGTGCTCCTTTATTCATCTCCTGTGTCGCAGCACACAAAACCCTCTAGAAGAGGCTGTGGAGTGTTTTCCTGCTTCTTCACATTGTGCGGGCTTGGGCTTCTTTCGCTTTGTTTTTCAAGTGCTTGGGAACATGGCTGGATGAATTACTAAGGAAGCTGAATGGGCTTCATGGGAGCTCACCCTTTTCCTCTGAAGGAACCCCAGCACTGGAACGTGCCCTCTCCTGTCTGTTTCCTTGGGCCATCGTCTTCCCACTGAGGCCAAGTGGCCCTGTATCTCATCCCCACAGGCCACTCGTGCTTCCCAAAACATATCAGGGGACAATTTTAACTCGAGTTGAATGCCAACTTGTATTGATGCCAGGCCCTGCTCTAGGTGCTGGTGATACAAAGATAAACAAGACTCAGTCCTTAACCTCAAGGAGTTTCCAACCTTGTATGGAAAATATGCACACAGATGCAACAACTATAAATCTGTAGTTGCTGAGGGTATGCCAGCTGCCTGCACAGGGGCGTATGGGAGCACATAGAAAAACAGATGATTCTCCAGTAAAAAACATGGGAAATCGAAGTTAAAATTTAAAAACAATGCTTTTAAGTTTGATGTATTGTAAGCTTCGGTGTGTAAGAGAAGGGAGGGGAAGAAGCAGCTTCCCAGAAAATGTGCTATATCTTGAAGATTGAATCATGGAGGATGCACTTACACCACTCCTAACAAATAGGAATTTTCCAGCCGAATGAGGCAGGAAAGGTTTTTATTGGCAGAGGAAAAACAAAATTGCAAAGGCACACAGGCATGAGAGGGTGCTAATTGTGCAGGGAAGCTGCTGCTTCATTGTATGACAGGGTCTGTTGGGGAGTGGAGGGTGATGTGGGCAGAGAGGCTAGTGAGGGAAGGTGAGACAGGGCAGGCCCTGGGGAAAGCTGCCTACTGGGGGCCATCACCGGTTGAGTGTGAGGACAGGCAGATTGGGGCAGTATTTACGCAGAGTAGCCAGAAGTAATGTTCTAAAGCAGTGTGTTTTCAAACATTTTTTTTTATCATGGCCAGCAGAAAAAATATACACATATTGCATAGCAAACCAATGCGCGCACATTGAAAATTTACTACCTAGAATTCACTCTGATATTTTTCTATTTTATCCTGCCTGTTTCTTTTTTTTTTTTCAATGTCATCTTTAAAAAAATGCTAGTCGTAACTCTCTAAACTTATCTCATAATCCAGTGGATCAACTCAAAGTTTGGAAAACACCTTGATTTATAGGGTGAGTGTAAGTTATAGTCAAAAAGGGAATCTAAGATCAACTCAGTGTGAGGGGCAATCTAAGCAGGGGAAAGCAGGAACCGTTCAGTAAAGCGAGAACGAGGCAAGGGTGTTGGGAGCCTGTTCTTACAATGATAGCTGCACATCACTGGAAAGGGTTGGTTACCTAAAGGTAAGGAGCTCAGCACGATGATGAAGGACCTTCTCTGTTATTAAGGTAAGGAGTTTGGGCTTTTTGCAGAGGCAATGAAAGGCATTGAAGAGTTTAAAGTGGGTCTATCAGTTAGCTACTACTGAATAACAAGCCACACCAAAACTTAGAAACTTAAAATGACAATCTTCAGTCGTTTTTCACAAATCTACTGGTTGGCTAGACAGTTCTGCTTCTCTGGTTTAGACTCATTATGCATTTTCAGGCAGCTAGCAGGTTGGTTGGGACCTGGCTCATCTAGGACGGCCTTGACTGGGACAACTCGCCTCTCTTCCACGTGTCTCCCACATCCCTCCAGCAGGCTAGTGTGGGCATGTTCTTGTGGCACTAGTGGGGATCCAAGAGAGGAGGAAGCATGAAAGTGCTTTTTCAAGCCTCTTCTGTGTCAAGTTTTCTATTATTCCCTTAGCTGAAGCAATTTACATGCTTGAGCCTGGAATTGGTGTGGGAAGGCACCACCTTGGGTGTGGGTACAGAGAGGCATGAAAGATTGGGCCATTCATGCCATTAATCTTCACAGTTAGAGAAGAAATAAGATCAGATTTTTGTTTTAAGAAGATCATATTGGCTGCTCTGTGTTGGAAGAAGATGATGCTGGAGGCAGCAAGGCCATGTAGGAGGATGTTTTAGTGATCCAGATGAGAGACGATGAGGGTTCAAACTAAGGACCTAGCGTTGGGGAGAAATGGATTCCTAGAAATCTAGGGAGTCAGCTCAAACTCTTGGGACCCTCCTATTCCCCCCTCCCAGCCTAGGCCTTGGAACAGCCCTGTAGAGTAGATATTGTCACTCAGGATCGGTGCTTCCCACTGGTGGACGACAGAATAGAAAGAAAAGGAGATGAAATCTTGTAGTCTTTAACAGATTGGCCCCACCCAGCCAAGAGATTCACGTGTCAATGGGAAGTAAGTGGAGAGGGGAGCGAAGGGCCAGGAATGACATGCTAGGGCAGGGGTCACAAACATTTCCCATAAAAAGCCAGAAAATAAGAATTGTGTCCTATGCAGGCCACTGGGTCTCTGTCACACTACACAGTTCTGCCATTGTAGTGCAAGAGCAGCCATAAGCAGAACATACATGAATGAATGTGACTGTGTTCCAATAAAACTTTATTTATGAATGCTGAAATTGGAATTTTCATGTTCCACACAACAGCCTACTTATGACTGATTTTCAACTGTTTAAAAATGTTAAAAATCATTTTGTAGCTCGTGGGCTGTCCAAAATCAAGTGGTGGCTAGATCTGGTTTGTAGATCCCTGCTCTAGTGGAAGCTGTTTCATAAGAAAATATGAAGTGGAGAGAAAGGAGTTCTTCCAGAGTAATTGTAACCTAACGAGGGTGATTTTTTGGGCCACTGTTGTTGCTGCTTCGTAGGAAATGACTTCTATGATGAGAGCATCAAGTGAAATCATAGGGGCGAGGTGAGGGGGCTGGGAGATGGGAAAGAAAGGGAAACTGTTAACATGTATTAGTGTCTCTTCTGTGCAATACACTTTGCATTACGGTATTAATCTTTTCCAAAACCATCTGAGACAGTTTTCATGCCCCCTAATCTGCTAGTGAGGAAACAGAATTTCAGAGAGGTTAATTAACTTGCCCAAGGCCACACAGCAAGTAGAGGCAGAGTTAGTTTTAAAATCTAAGGTCCTTTCCCCAGTTCACTGGTATTTTGGTCACTTCTGTGGGTCCCCAACTCTCACCAGGTAGACAAATACATTTCCAGTGGACCTACTCTTCACGGAACTTATGTTCTAACCAGAATGGCCAGACAACAGCAGAGTTTTCAAAATACCAGATGTCCACTAGTAAAACAAAAACAGAACTGAGATACTCAGGTACTTCAAGCCCCCAAATGCTCCCCACCTTCCATGTGCAAGCCTTCTTTTCTTCAGAGATGATAGGCATAGTTTCCCAAGGAAGTGAGGTTCTTTCTTCCTTTCTCCTTTTGTGCCTCTTTACAGTACATTTTTTGAAATATTGAGGTGATATTCATATAACATAAAATTAACCATTTTAAAGTATAGAATTCAGTGGCATTTAGCACATTCATAATGTACAACCAACTCCTCTACCAAGATCCAAACTTATAGCACATTTTACCTCCCATTTGATAGATGTTTGTTTGTCTATCATACTGGACGGTTCATTTCTTGAAGCCAATATCTCTGTCAGTTTCATCTACATACTTGCAAACATTCTAATGCCCAGAAAATTCTAGTTGAATGGAATTCCAGTTTCCCTATTCCCTATTTCTTCTTCTGAGCAGCACTTGAATGGCTGGATTTGGGATCAGAATCAATGTCTTTTTCCTGCAGTGTACCTTCGTTACATCACTGAGTCAGAACAACAAGCTTCACAGGGAAAGAGATTCTTTGTCCTATCTTCTTTGAAGACCTTCTTCTTATCTCTTTTTCATCTGACTTCACACTGCTCATGCGGATATTAATTTGTGTCAAGCTATGCTTAAATTTTGAATGTGCCTCCAAATGTATATTCTATTTCTAAGTGAAAACTCACAAATCTGAATATTGAAATTCATTAAATAATTAATTTTTCTAGGGTTTCTTCCATTTTGAGAACAGCGAACTTTATAAATACATAAATATGAACTGAAGCTTGGAAATTGAGGCAGATAATATGTGTACAACCTCAGCGCAGAATTAGGGAAAAACCAGTGCATTATGTTTTTAAAATCAAAATGAATTAGTCAAGAGGTTTACTTGAAAACAACAACATAAAAAAAGACCTTAACCTATTCTGTGTTTTCCACAAATTGTGAAATGGAAAGTGAATCTTCCAGTTATTATTTCAGAATGTTTTAGTCCCTAGAAATAGCTACAAATTAGACCCATTCACTACTGGAAAGCTCTGAGTTTTCTGCACTGCAATTCTATATAATTTATATGCTATGCAAATCATGCTCCACTGAATACCATCTAATGCATTTATTCTTCTTCAAAATTAGCTAAACACTGCCTTCTCTTCTGCTAAATCAATCTGCCTGCAAAGGCAGATGTAAGGACACTTCTCTGACACATGCTATTGCTTCTTAGCTCCTCTTTGCCAAAAGGCATATGACTGGACAGTGGTAAAAAATCTGTGGGGCCTCATTTCACAAAACCTAATGTAAAATCTGTATGATGCTCAAGGTGTGTAGAAGCAAACATGAAAGAATGGAGGCCAAGTTTCCTGGAGGTCTATTTTTGGGAATAGACCACAAAAGTACAGAGCCTAAATTTATTTATGATTTTATGAAAATGTTTATGAGCAAACTGACTTAATCCCAGAATAGTATTTCTCTTCCCTCATTACATTCTAATCATCATCTGTACTTATTGATATTATTGGAATAACTCCATTAAGATGTGTTGGAGGGCAGTCATTCTAAATCTCTGATTTTCAATAATGCTATTTGATGAGAAGGTGCTGGCATAAACAGAGGATCATTTACATCTTTAAGCCCAGATACGCTGGGCTCAGCAGCTACTTCACTGAGAAACATAAGGGATGTTGACTGAGAGCTGCTCAAGAGAGTCAAGAGAGAAAGGTTTGACTTCTCTCACACAATAGTCACAGCAATGTGAAAGTGCTCTGGAGGAGTAATTATACTGGGAAAGGATCCCAGTATAATCCAAGTAGGAAACAATCAATCCTATAATCAATTCTTATGTTGTATGGAAGCCATTTCCCTCCCTCAGGCCCTCTGGGACTCCCTGTTTATGACTTGGAAGTCCAGAGGTCTTACCAGAAGGGAAGCATTCCGTGAAGGAGCAACATGCAACAGGACCATACATTTGAAGTGTTGGGCCTGGGAGAGACATCATTTCATGGACCCCATCCATTTTTCCCATGTGATGGAATAAGTAGCATGACTTAGTGGACAATTACTGAGGCTCTACAGACAGAGTTCAAGTCACAAGCTTTCTATTTAAGCTGTGTGTGCTTGGGTAAGTTAAACTTTCTAGACCTCAGTTTCCACATTTGTGGAATGGATGTAAGATTGCTACCCGCATCACAGAACTGTTCAAGCCTTAAAGAAAGTAAACCACACACAGTAGCTGAGAATAAGTGTTCAGGAAATACTAGTTACTATTAACTGTCAGAGTTGTCTTATTCTCTCCCTGTTACCAGAACTGGGATGGCTAATTTGATTTATCTAACCCAATGAATGTCTCACCTTCCCCCATTGTAGAAGTCCTTTGAAAGGACCTTAAATGCAACTGTATATTAAATATCTAGGCAGAATCAATATGCAGGCCTAGACTTCTGTTTTTTAAATTTTGTTTTGTTTTGTTTTGTTTTTGAGATGGAGTCTCGCTCTTGTTGCCCAGGCTGGAGTGCAATGGCGTGATCTTGGCTCACTGCAACTTCTACTTCCCAGGTTCAAGTGATTCTCCTGCCTCAGCCTCTCAAGTAGTTGGGATTACAGGTGCCCACCACCACACTCAGCTAATTTTTGTATTTTTAGTAGAGACAGGGTTTCACCATGTTGGCCAGGCTGGTCTCAAACTCCTGATGTCAGGTTATCCACCCGCCTCGGCCTCCCAAAGTGCTGGGATTACAGGCGTGAGCCACCATGCCCAGCCTTAAGTATATTTTTAAATTTTGTTTTATTTGGAGATAGGGTATCACCCTGTTGTCCAGGCTAGCGTGTAGTGGTGCCAACATGGCTCACCGCAGCCTCAACCTCCTGGGCTCAAGTGATTGTCCTACCTCCTGAGTAGCTGGAACCACAGATACATGCCACCATGCCTGGCAAGTTTTACAATTTTTTGTAGAAATAGGGCCCACCATGTTGCCCAGGCTGGTCTCAAACTCTTGGACTCAAGCGATCCTCCCACCTCAGCCTCCCAAAGTGCTGGGATTACAGGCATGAGCCACTGTTCAGGGCCTATACTCCTATTTTTGAAGTGGATTTGGTTTTACAACTGGGGTAATGCCTCAGTGCACAGATTATGCTTCGCTGGTGCTAATAAATCTATAAAAGGTTTATATCTCTGCTCTGTATCTGTAAATCTCTGACAGATATTCTTCCTGGTAATGAGTTTGCCTTGACATCTTCCCAAGTAAATCTCATTTTTCAGAAAAAAAAATGATGTAGATGTTTAACTTAATGTGATAGATTTTTATAATAATGGTTGTCAATGGATTCCACCACCTCAAACCCATGCATTTGAGTATTGCCCTCCCACATTGACTTGGGCTTGGCCGTATGACTAGATTCGGCTGATGTGACATTAGCAAATTTGACAGAGGCAGAGGCTTGAAGCATGCTTGCCCATTGGGCTTGACTCTCTCTCTTGTTGCCGAGAATTTTTCTGGGACCATGTGAAGAAACCCAAGCCAGCCTGCTGGAAACAATGACCTAGCCAACAGCCAGCATCAACCCCCATCCATATGAGTCTGGCTATCTCAGACTATCTGATCCTATCTGACTTGTTAGATGATTGCAACCACATTAATGGCTTCAGGTAAAAATAGCCCCAGAAGAGATCAGCAGAGACCAGCTGAGTTCAGCCCCAACTGTTGACCTATAGAATAATGAACATATAAAGTAGTTGTTGTTTTAAGACATTAAGTGGTAGGATGGTCAAAGCAATAGATAACTAATGCAATTAAAATTAAAATTTATAGATACAGTGGCAGTTATTTTTGTCCTCCCCTTTTCTGTATTTCTAGCAAAGACATTTTACTGTATAAAAGATGAGATTCATTTGTGGCAAATCCAGAAAGCCCACTTATTCATTTTAGTTAATTTTGGATAAATGAGAAGTGAAGTGGAGTCTGTGCAATTTTCAAAAAAGTGTTGCAACACAACCTTCACCTGAATAAAGTGAGAATTTCTGAATGGCAGGAGAGAGATTTGCTGGCAGCAAGGACATGCTGTGCTCCTAGGAATAACTCTCTGACATCATCTTGTGTGTTGCAGCACCAATTCTTCCTCCTGACACTTAGCATGCATGACTACACTGGCATTTTCAGCAGTTTTTGAAGAACATAGATTTTCATCTGGCAAATGCATACAGCCAAGTGGTCAAGTAAAATCTAGGGGACACAGTTAAAAAGAAAATGCCTGTACAATGTATATTTATGACAAGGATGTGAATGGAAAATGAACTCTGAAAGAATCTGAAGGATTCAAAATAATAATGAGAAACAAAAGAAACGGATGCATTCAGAGCAGAGGGATATTACTAAAGCCTCTGACTTCTGTGTGGTTCTGGCCCACATCCAGGGCCTTTGACCCATCCAGTTCCAAATAAACAGCTGTTAATACTCGTTAACTTCCCCAAACAAACAAAATGCAAGCGGACTTGGAAGATTAGGTTGGGTTCTTAGATTAAGGTGGCACCAAAACTGTCGGGATTGTGGGTGGGGAAGTTGGGGACATACACTGAAATTTTCAGGATTCAGTGGAGAAGCCCAGACTCAATTAACATTTCTCACAGGAATCAGAAATGAATATTTGTTGAATACTTTGTTCTGGAGGAGAAGACACTCTGGGGAATTCTGACTGATGCTGGTGGTAACAAAGAGAAGAATGGAAGGTGGAGGAAGAGACACAAATGGGAGAAGCAGCTTCACTCAGCTGCCCTCAAACAACCGCTATATATATATATATTTTTTCCCCTAACGGGGACTCTTCTTTAAGATGGAGGAAGATTTTACCCTGGGATGTGAAGGCTGTTTTTAAATCTTAATTTAAATATTACATAACGTTGCAAGGTCACTTATTGGTTCCCCACCCCAGGATTCACTCTGCCTTCTCATGGTGTTATAGTATACTTCAATTCTGCACAGAGACAGCTACCCCTCTTCTCCAGGAAGCCAGTGCCCTTACAGCAAGACATTGGTTCCCCGGAGCAGGCACATGACCTAGATTAAGCCGCCACTGGCGCCTTTTAGCTGCCCAAGGAGGGGCACGTGACCCCACTGGAGCCAATGAAATGCCATAGGCTTCTGGGACTGAGACAGACACTTTTGCTCTACCGGAAGCTGAGGGCTGGCACCGCCATTTTCTATCAGGGGCACTTAGATTCTGGGATGACAGCCAAAAATATGGTGAAAGACAGCTATATAAGGTGGAACACAGAGCTCTGAATCCAGCCGCATCTGAAACTATGCTTACCCTCTGGACGTTTCATCTACACAGGACAATACAATCAATTTTTTTGCTTAAATTGATTGATGTTATGTTTTCTGTCACTTGCTACCAAGAGAGTACTAACTATGCATCTTTATCACATTTTTCATCTATGAAAATGGGGGAATTCTGCTGGAAGTTATCATAAATCCACAGCCTATAATTCTGACTTTAAGAGAAGAATGGTGGAGGAAGAGCCTTGTAGTATTCTGAAGCAAAACAGGTGTTTCCAGAGAAACTGCTTCCCATGTTTGTAATCGGTTCAAAACAATTTATTGAGTGCCAACTGTACTTTAAGCCCATGGGATTTCTTTCTTTCTGCATCACCATGAAAGGTAAATGTATATTATCACACTGACTGCCATTATATCACAGATAGAAATGTGCCCTTGAGCATGATACTGCTATTGTGATTAGCATCTAGTAGCAGAAAAAACAAAGTGAGACAAGTGCATTATCATCTTTTAAATAGCATTTGTTGGACCTCTGTGAACACTGTCTATACCTTTTAGAAATATTGGCCAATACTGTGTTTTTAACTAGAGTTATGCAGGCATAAAATATCCTTGGTTTGCAAATTTTCTATTAACTTGAACATACTGGGAATGCTTAGCAGCAATGAAGTGCTGAAAATGCCAAAGAAATTAATGGCCTTGTGCTGTACTACTGAAACATGTCCACTAATATTTAAAATTGCATGTCCCAGGACATCACTTATATCTGCTGACTGAAGCTGAATGGCCTGGAATCTGCTGGGTGCATCAGGCCATTTCTCAAGTCTCTCTCTGTTGGGCTTCTGTTTCCCTCTCTCTCCCATTTCCATTTTCCCTCTCTCTTCCATTTCTATTTTCCCTCTCTCCAACCTTTTTCCCTAGCTCACCCCCATTTCTCTGGGATTAATTGAGAATGTTATTTATAAGAGACTAGAAAAAGGGTTATACATATGGAAGAGGATATGATTTATCAGGATTTATTTCAGATTTCTTAGGTTTAAAAAAAGTACTAAATATCCATGTCTCATTTTAAAAATTCTTATGAAGTCAACATTTATGGACTTTGAAATCCATTGTTTTCTGTGTCCTTGAGAGAAATTTTACAGGCCTTGTGCAAGGTTTGTGTGTTCATACGTCAATGTCACTGTACTCTCAGGTTCCCTGATTCATGCTGTCCCTCAGATGATGTCTGCCAGAGAAGGCAGAGTGTCTGTGCTAACCAGGCCATGGCATTGACCTTCTTGAGGCCTCTCAGGTGACTTTTGTGTGATCTCTTATCACTAGAAGAACTAGTACATATCATATTCCTTGCCATGAAAATAAGGGTATGATTTTACATGGGTAATTAGTCAATTCATGTATTGCTTACATGCCTACTCTGGGTGGTTCTCATTTTGTTTGTACGCAAACATTTGTTAAGTACACACTCTGTGCCAGGCTCTGAGATAGGCACAAGAAAAATTTACCTGCTACTCAACATCTCCTTGTCAATGTTCTGCAAGTGCCTTTAACTTATCTACCACTAACCTCATTACTTACCCCACCCAAACAATAGAAATGACAACAACAGCGGCAATAGCCAAAACAACCCAGTCTTTCACCTCTGTATTTTCTACCTTGTTGAATAGGGTCATGCACACACTACTAGTCTCTTAACCTAAAAACCTTAGTGATCCATAGTCTCCCATTCTCTCCCTCACTCACCATATCCAGTGGTAGACTAAGTCTATTTATGCTCCCCTTAACATACCTCAGGTAAACAGACCTCTCTATCCCCATTAGCCTAGCCTTTGTCCAGACACCTAAACTCTCTTGGTGTCTCTCCCTCAAGTGTCTCCAGCTGCCATTTATTTACATGCTGCTGCCAGAGTTAATTTTCTAAAATATGAATCTGACCATGTCACTTCCTTAGTTACAAACCTCCCTCGGCTTCCTACCTACCTTGTAGGATCAGTTCCCATATTCTTTGCGTGAAAAGGTGCTTATAATCTGGAAGCTGCCTATTTTTCAGCCTCCTCTCCTGGTGTTCTTTCCCACATTTTGCTCTTATCTCACCACGCTTCACACATACCATACATGCCTCTGGACCTTTGAACATGGTGTTCTCTGTTCCTCAAAAGCTCTTCTCTACTTCTCTACCTAAAGAGGTTTTATTTCCTACTCAACCTTCAAGAGTCAGCTCAAAGTTTCCTTTGTGAGGCTTTCCCTGATTTCTCTAGTTGGTTGTCCATGCTCTTCTCTGTATTCCCAGAATCCTCAAGGCATATCTTCACTAGCTGTTTCATACCCAGTTGTGACTATTTGTCTACATGTTGATCTATACTATTAGCCTGTGAGCACCTTAATGTATCTTGTTATTCTCAGTATCCCAAGTGTGCAACATAGCACTTGGCTTTACAGTAGATACTCACTTGGTGTTGTATGGAAGGTAAAGAAATATAAAGCACATTTCCTATCCTCCCCCTCCCATTGGAAAGGTAAGATAAGATATACACATTGTTTGTGAAAAATTAACTAGCAACGGGTAGTAGTAAACAGGTTGGTGAGTGGTATAGTCTTACTAATTTGGGAGAAATAAATATTTGGGAATGGCAAAGTCAACAAAGTGATTTGGATCTTGAGAGTTTGCCATTCAGTAGGTAGAGAAGGGGAGGAGGAAGGAAAAGAGAAACATTATTAACTAAAGTGCAAAGGTAAGAAGGTGCAGGGCGTGCTCAGGGATGGAAGATGTGCTGGGACCAGGCTGTGGAGGGCCAAGAATGTCAGAACGTGGACTTTCTCCCATAGGCAACTGAAAGTTTTTGATCAAGGAGCTAACTATTGAAAATGATATTTTAGGATTAATTAGCAGGTAGTATACAAGATAAACTAAAGGTAGAAGGTAGAAAAACAAGTTAGGAAGTTATTGCACAATGCATGCTTGGGGAGATGAGCTCTCATCCATGGTGGTGACAAAAGGAATTAGAGGGAATGGGTAGAGTGCTGTCTCAAGAGTGGAACTGAATAACCAGAGCGACTCCTCAGCTAGAAAGAGAGAGACACAGACACAGATGACCCAGAGATTTCAAACCAGGGAGGAAAAAAAAGATAACTTTTGCAAATAAGAAAGTCAATGAAAAGACTGTAATTTGAGAGGAGATAGTGAATTTTGTTTGAGACTGGTTACATTTGAGAGAACTGCAGGATATCTGAAAGGAAATGTCTAGCAGGGAACTGGAGATTACAGACAATATTGTGTGGTGGTCAAGAACATGGGTCTCTAACCAGACTGGGTGTGATTCCTGGTTACACCAGTTATGAGACAGGTGATTTTAGGCCTCTGTTGCTGCATCCGTAAGAGGGGCATAATTACAGTCCTTATCTCATAGTGTTGTTGAGATGATAAAGGAGATAATGCACATAAAAGCATCCCTCACACACAGTGTCTGGCACATGGTAAGGGTTCAATAAATATTGGCCATTACTATTAACAACTAAAACTGATAACAATTTTTAGAGTGCAGAAAATATTTTCATTTAATTTTTCCAACAATTATGTAATGCAAGTAATGCTAATTCCATTCCATTTTAGAGTGAGGAAACCATAGCTCAACAAGGTTAATTGATCACATAACGAGTAGGAAGCAGAACCAAAATTCAAATCCAGGTTTTCCAAGCCAAATCTTCCATGTTATTCTTTTTAACTTACTGAGTCTGATTTACTTTGGAGGAAAAAGGGTGTCTAGCGTACAACCGTCTAGCACCACCAAATTTTGGGACTGGGTTTTGACATAGGTTCTTATTGTCACAATGATAATCTTAACTGAAATATACCAAAGCTATCAAGTTCAGCAAAGAATAAGAACTTTTTAGAGAAGGGGGTCATTAAAGGTTATTTAGACTCTGCCAAGTTTTTGTTGAGGGTAGGCACTCCAATGCCCACTCCATCCCTACCAACCTGCCAAGGTTCTAGGATATATTCAGAGACAAGTCATCTCCTTTAATTTAGAACACAAGATGCTAATAACAGTCTGATACCTGTCTGCAAGACTCTCACCCGGCTGGAACAGCTGCCCATAAATCTCACATTTCAAGTAATTCTTCCAACATTAAAAAGATGGGGAAATTGTGCTGAAGGTGAAATTGATGATGAGTTTCTGCCTGGTAGCTGTGAAAATTGTTATTGCTGACCCCTTTCTGTCTTTGAATTATTGCTTAGCTTTCTGTCTGGACATACAGAAGGAAGAAATCTTTGGGGACGTTGCCAGATAAAGTTGGCTTACTTTGGATTCCTGAACAAACAGTATGTCTAAGAATAGACTCCAAGGGGAGACACAAGGGAGCTCAGTGGAACCATAAGAATTGGGCATATTGTTCACTTTTTCCAGTAACGCCTTTGATTTAAGAAGTGAATAAAGTTATGGCACAGTGCCATGGAGAATTAATAGGAAAGAGCACTGGAGAGGTGATAGGCACTTTTAAGAAAGTTCTTTTCAGCCAGGCGCGGTGGCTTACATCTATAATCCCAGCGCTCTGGGAGGCCAAGGCAGGCGGGTCACGAGGTCAGGAGACCGAGACCATCCTGGCTAACACGGTGAAACTCCGTCTCTACTACAAATACAAAAAATTAGCCAGGCGAGGTGGCGGGCGTCTGTAGTCCCAGCTACTCAGGAGGCTGAAGCACGAGAAATGGTGTGAACCAGGGAGGCAGAGTTTGCAGTGACCTCTCTGAGATCGCCACTGCACTGCAGCCTGGGCGACAGTGCGAGACTCTGTTTCAGAAAAAAAAAAAAAAAATACAGAAAGTTATTTTCTTAAAAGAATTTAAAGAATGAGTTGGTCAAATCATGTTCTTCCACATCAGAACAGGAGACTGATCTGTTGGTTTTATCATGAAAGGTGGAGACAGAAAATTTTGAATTCTAATCCTACCTTAGAATGCTGATTCCATCATGGCCAAGGGCATTTTCTATTATTTCCATGCCACTTTTCCCACATCCATAAAAAGGAGTTCATCAAAGGTGTTGCTAAGATTTAATTAATTAATACTGTAAAGTGCTTTGAAGATGAAAAGATTATAAATATCTACAGTTAATTGCTCTTTTATAGTTAAAGTTAACAGTAAACCAATCACATGGTCCCCAAAATAGCTTAGGGCAAATAAAAGTGGCTTAGCTTTGACAGGTACCTTTCCCTGACATTACATTATAGTTATTACAGTTAGGGGGAATAGTTACAGATATTACAGTTAGGGGGAAAGTGCTGGGGCCCTCTTCTTGGTCTTCAGGATTTTTTGTTGTTATTGAGAGGAACAGAAGTGAAATAGTTTGTCTCCATCAGGATAAGAAAATCAGGAATTGGGAAGCCAAGGTAGGAGGATCATGTGAAGCCAGGAGTTTAAGACCAACCTGGGCAACATGGTGAGACCTCATCTCTACAAAAAAAAAAAAAAAAAATTAGCCAGGCATGGTGGTGTGCACCTGTAATCCCAGCTACTCGGGAGGCTGGGATGAGAGGATCGCTTGAGCCCAGAAGTTTGAGATTACAGTGAGCCATGACCATGCTGCTGCACTCCAGCCAAAAAAAATAAATAAATGAGGAAATCTAGAGAAAAATAAAAACAGATTCAAGTATTCATAGCATCCCCACCAGGATAATTTGATGACAAATTCACAGTGACAGTGGGGAGAAAAGAGAGAGCGCACTCACAAGTGTGCTCCTAGGCCTTCGCAGCCACATATGCAAAAAATAGCTTTCCTCAGATCAGAGTTTTGGATGTGGTGTTGTTAAACAGATAACAGAGAGAAATGGAAAGAGACTGTGGTGTTAATTAGACTGGTTCCAGGCGTACTTCAACACTTTCCAGCTGTGTGATGCTGAGCAAGTTACTTTCCTTCTTGGAACCTTGGTTTCTTCCTCTGTGGAATGGAGATCACTCCTGCCTCCTAGGATGGTAAGGAAAACAGAAATAATTGGTGTGAAGTAACTGGCGGATAGTTCTTCCCCCACTTTTTACCATTATTTTCATCCTATTTCTTTTCTCCCTTCAGCCTAGATTTTCTTTCTCATAAGCTTCAGAAATACCAACACATTGAATTCTTGTTTCCAGTTCAGAGCTGTTGGGATTGTCTTATTTGCTTTCCATGTTTTCAGTGAAGAATCATAAGGGCTGCATCCCACCTATGGAGCAACGTTCCATGGGAGGAGGCCTTATTTTCAAAAGCCAAGGTTTCTCAGGGGAAAACTCAAATACATTTAAAAAAAAAAAAAAAAAGAGAGAGAGAGAGAGAGAAAGACCTTAGATTATTTTTCAAACCCCAGATTTCAATGCAGCTGTCTTTCTATTCCACCATCCTGCGTTTAAATTTCTGAGAAGGATAGTGATCTAAAAACATAACTACCAGAAAGGAGAAAAGCCTGAAACTGCTGGGTGTGTGCTTTTTCAACTGTCTGTTATCAAAATGACCAAGGACCTCTCCTTTGAAGTGAAGGAGCTCCAATAGGCATCCCTGGAGGCTTTTGTGAGATAGCATTATGTTTCCAAAAGTTCCCAGAAAAAGTCGTCACTGAGATTCACAGATTCTGAGAATGGTTAGAACTGGGGAAGCTGGGGGTGTGCGGGGGTGAGTTTAGAGATTATGCTCCCCTCCCCTAGCCTGTTTCACTGATAGATACATTGAGTTCCAGATTCCCAAGGGACGTACGTGCAAAATACATTAGAATCATCCACCAGGCAGGTAAATACCACTCAGCAATCTGCCCACTCAAGAGCCAGTCTATCAGTGTGTGACCACCGCCACAGGAAAAAAAAAATCACCAGATAAGCAGTTGCAGCTACTTGGATGTCTAAAAAGCATAGAAAGGGCAACTTTAAAAATAAAACTTTAAAAAAATCACCTTCAAATCTGGGACAGTGGATTGGGTGAATCCTGAAGATTTTTAAAAGGTAGATGAGACAAGGAGGTCAGGAAAGGATTGTTGATTCTAACATGTGGATTGTTGAGAGTTGATCCACCTTTTCCTCTCCTGGCTCTCTTCATTAACATTCTGAATGCTGTCACTATTGACATCTCTGAGTACAGAGGACAAAGGCATGACATGAGCAGAGATAGATACTGTATGTATTTAATACTTTGAATATACCCTTTACGTTTGGCCATACAGAATAACAACCTTGGGTCAGTGTAGTTTTTGTTTCTGCCAATGTGAACCTGCTGCATCTTGATTTATAAAGGAATTTAGAGGAAAGAGGGAATGCTGACATCTTTGGTATCAGGCTACCTATTTGAGCTTCAGGCTACAAGCAGACAAGGATGTCACGCCCCTCAGATGTCCTGCCTTCTGCAGAATGCTTCACCACGGAATGAGGATTAAGACAGCCTAGCTGCTTACAGCCTCAGCTGTCACCAGAGAAAGAACATGTCTGCCACTCATTGCATTTATGAAGATCAGCGACCTCTAGGGTTCTTCAGCCTGAGTTCAAGGCAGGTGTGTGGCCAAGAGTAGGAACATTCGAGAAGAAACCCATAGCCAGATTCCATTTCACCTTCCCATTATCCATCTTCCAGTCTATCCCAAATCCCTTAACCATGAGAGAAACAGAAGGCCATGCAGCAGAGCCTATTGCTGTGATTTTAGCAACATCTTTTGGGGCTTTTCAGCCCTTGATCCCCTTGGCTAAGGTGGGGTGTGTGGGTAAGTACAGAAGTGGGTTAATCCTGGGCAATAAGTCTCCCTTGGGCTTGTTACTCCACAGATGAAAAACACAGACCCTGACTAGATCCTTGATGTGGAATAACTTCCTGTTTTGCTCCAATATCTTTAGTTTCTGTATTTTCAGAAACAAGATGAGTTTTTTTCATTATCTCACTTCCCATCCCTGCTCCAGCTACACTGCTTCAACCAGGCACCATCTTGACTCTGTGCTTTTATGCATATACTCCTCCTGCCTGGGACTTCCTCTCCCACCTCTGCACTTAGCCAGTTCCTGCTCATTCTTTGGGTCCAACTGAAATATTACCTCCTCTAAGAAGCCTGCCCAGTTATATTTCCTTTTTCTGTGTCCCATGGAATTCCATATCTATTCCTTTTGAAATAGGCATAATGAAAACATTTATTTATATGTGTGTGTTTCTCACTAAATTCTGAATTCCCTGAGGACAGGAACTTTGATATTCAATTTTTTTAAAAAAATTCCATTACTAGCACACTCTTTGGCATATAAAATACATCTAATAAATGCTTCTAGAATAAAGAAATGAGTGAAAAAATCTCACAGTCAAAAAAATAGGAACTGACCAAAAAAGAAAAATATTTTCTACAAATACAAGAAAAGAATAATTACTATCCATAATAGATAAAGACTTTTTTTCAAATTAATAAGAAAAAGATGAACATGCCAGTGAAAACCAGGCCAAGGGCAAACACTGATAATGAAGGAAGAAGAAATACAAGTATCTAAGAAAATTTATGAACAGATTTCAACTTCATTTACTAACAAACGATGCAAATTAATTTATCAACTTGGCAAAGATAAAAAGATTAAAAACAAAAATTAAAAAGACAAAAACAAAGTTAGAAAACATTCACTGTTACTGAGGATCTGGTGAGATATGCACTGTGGTGAGTAAAAAATGTAATCTTCCTGGAAAGCACTTTGGACATGTGTATACATGTGCCAGAAGTCTTAAAAATGTTTATATGCTTTGACCTGTGATCCCAGTTATACAATCTATTATAAAGAACTAACAATCTATTATAAAGAACGTAGTAAAACTCCATGTATATGTATGACATTCAAAGAAATATTTATAATATCAAAATTGAAAATAACATAAATGTCCAAAAATAATAGTTAAAAATTAGCCCCATAAAAAGAGTACCATACAGCCATTAAAAACATGTTTTCAAATAATATTCCATATGATACATAAGAATATTCCCCACATAACATTATGAGAAAGAATAGAATGCAAAATTGTATCTTATGTTTCTAGTTTTATCAAATGTTAATAGCTAGATGAATAGATAAGTCTGCAGAAAAATACTAGAAAAATATGTACTAACATATTAACTGTAGTTATATCTGAATGGAGAGAATTATGGATGATTTTTATTTTCCTTTTTGTGATTGTCTTGTTATCTATGTTTTTTATAATAAGCTTTTCTATTAGGACAAAAGTGAGCTTTTATACTAAAACTAAAAATTAAAAAAACTACAAGATATCACTACTCACCTACCAAAATAGCTAAACTAAAAAATACTAAAACCAAACGCTGGTAAGGATGCAGAGAAACTGAATCACTCATCTATTACTAGTGGGAATGTAAAATGGTACACCCATTCAGAAGAGAATATGGCAATTTCTTACAACATACGTACTTATCAAACAACCCAGCAACTGCACTCTTGGGTATTTATCCCAGAGAAATAATAACTTTTGTTCACACAAGAACCTATGCATGAATGTTCATAGCAGCTTTGTTAATAACAGCCCCAAACTAGAAACAACCTAGATGTCCTTCAGTGAGTGAATGGTTGACTGTTTAACTGTGATACACCTATTCCATGGAATATTACTTAGCAATCAAATGGAACACCACTTAGCAATCAAATGGAACAAGCGATTAATACATGCTGTAACTTGGGTAGATCTCAAGGAATTATGCTGAATGAAAAAGGTCCATCTTGAAAGATTACTGCATGATTCCATGTATATGACATTCTTGAAATGACAAAATTATTGAGATGGGGAACAGGTGAATGGGTTAGGAAGGAGAGGCAGGAAGAAGGTGGCTGTGCAGGAGGTACCTTTGTGATGGAACTGTTCTGTATCTTGACTGTAGTAGTGGTCACACAAATCTGCACATGATTAGAAATGCATAGAACTAAATACACATACAAATTAGCATGTGTAGAACTGTTGAAATGTCAGTAAGGTTGGAAGATTGTATCAATGTCAATTTCCTGACTGTGATATTGTACTTTTATTGGCAAGGTATTAACATTGAGAGAAAGTGGGTGAAAGGCATAGGGATCTCTCTGCACTAGTTTTTACAACTGCATGTGAACCTACAATTATCTCAAAGAGTTAAAAAATAAAATAAATAGAAAAGATTGCAATTTGTGCATCTTGTTGGGATCCTGATTCAAACTGCAAAAACACATGACACTACAGATTTCAACACTGGCTCAATAGTTGATGCTATTAAGAAATTGTAGGGTTTTTTTTTTTTTTTAAGATGTGATGATGGAGGTTATTGTAGCCATTTTTTAAAATCTGTCCTTATCTTTTAGAGACCCAAATCAAAATATTTAGAGATGAAGTCATATTGTATCTGTAAGTGCTTCAAAACAATGTGAACAGACCAGGTGCAGTGGCTCATCATGCCTGTAATCCCAGCACTTTGGGAGGCCAAGGTGGGAGAATCACTTAAGTCCAGGAGTTAGAGACCAGCCTGAACAACATGACAAGACCCCATCTGTGCAAAAAATAAGGTTTAAAAAAAAAAAAAAACCTAGCTGGGCGTAGTTGTGCATCCCTGTAGTCCCAGCTACTAAGGAGGCTGACGCAGGAGGATCGCTTGAGCTCAATAGATAGAGGCTGCAGTGAGCTGTGATTGTGCCTCTGCACTCCAGCCTGGGTGACAGAGTGAGACCCTGCTTCAAAAAAATAAAAATAAAAACCAATGAGAGGCAATTCACAATTGCAAAATCATGGAACCAACCCAAATGACCATCAATCAATGAGTGGATAAAGAAAAATATATATGATGGAATATTACTCAGCCATATAAAAGAATGAATTAACAGCATTTGCAAAGACCTGGATGAGATTGAAGACTATTATTCTAAGTGAAGTAACTCAGGAATGGAAAGCCAAATATTGTGTGTTCTCACTGATATGTGGGAGCTAAGCTATGAGGACACATAGGCATAAGAATAATGCATTGGACTTTGGGGACTTGGGGGGAAGAGTGGGAGGGGGTCAAGGATAAAAGACTACAAATATAGTGCAGTGTATACTGCTTGGGTGATGGGTGTACCAAAATCTCACAAATCACCACTAAAGAACTTACTCATGTAAGCAGATACCACCTGTACCCCAGTAACTTATGGGGAAAAAAGCAATGTGAGGGAGGAAGAAGATGGGATGTGGATTGGTTAGGCTTAGCCTGGGTGGATGTGTAAATTGGCATGTATTATAATAATCTATGTTTGTGTATTTTCAAAATTCTCCATAATAAAAAAGCTTTCTTTTTTTTTTTTTTTTTTTTTTTTTTTTTTTGAGATGAAGTCTTGCTCTTGTCCCCCAGGCTAGAGTGCAAGGGTACAATCTCAGCTCACCGCAACCTCTGCCTCCTAGGTTCAAGCGATTTTCCCACTTCAGCCTCCTGATTAGCTGGGATTACAGGCATCTGCCACCACACCTGGCTAATTTTTGTATTTTTAGTAGAGACGGGGTTTCACTATCTTGGCCAGGCTGGTCTTGAACTCCTGACCTTGTGATCTGCCCACCTCAGCCTCCCAAAGCCCTGGGATAACAGGCATGAGCCACCATGCCCAGCCAAAGCTTTCTCTTAATGAGGAAAAAATGTAAAAGAAGGTTAAATCTTCTAGGAAACCCTGCTGAGTTACTTCTCTGCTCACCAATAAAACATGTGGCTTCTATGTGAGCACCTTGTATACCAGGCTTTAAACTAGGCTATAAAGTTATGGTCAATGGGGTTGTGCCTTCCCAGATATCAAAGGTTAGTGGGAGCAGAGTGACTGCAAACACAAATGAGTACAGTTTGAGATGGTAAGTGCTAAAGCATAGTGGAAAAACTAACTGTCATCTGCACTATGAATGGTGTCTGGACCAAGGCTTCAAGGATGTGCTCAGCCTAAGTCTATTACAGTGGGGAAGAGGGTTCTTTAAACCTGAACCTGATTCCTAAACAGGACTTAGCATCACCTGTTTTCACATCAATGCTTTTCATTTAGGATCCTGTTCCAGCCCAGACTGCATTACATTCTTGTTGTCAACTGCCTCTACTGTCACCTTCAGGGAACAGATAAAACAAAGCTAATGATGTTTACTGAAGTCTTCCGGTTCTCGTAATAGGCTGATGTGAGCTTAGATTCAATCTCTCTCATCACCAACCACCATCTCCGAGGTCCTTGAGCCTTTCAGCTCTGGCTTCATTATTTGGATATTGAGTCAGAGGAAAACTATTAAATGAGACTTTTAGAGGGAAGAAAATTTGGTTAGATGTCTTAAAGGAAAAAAACAACATATTGGCTGAGCAGGGTGGCTCATGCATGTAATCCCAGCACTCTGGGAGGCTGAGGCAGGTGGATCGGTGGAGCTCAGGAACTCAAGACCAGCCTGGGCAACATGGTAAAACCCTATTTCTACAAAAGTATACAGAAAAAGTAGCCAAGTGTGGTGGCACACACCTGAGCCCAGGAGGTAGAGGCTGCAGTGAGCTGTGATCGCATCTCTGCGCTCCAGCTTGGGTGACTGAGTGAGACCCTGTCTCAAAAAAAAGAACATAATTGCATTTGAGGAAGGCAGTGATCATTTTGCCTTGATAAAAGGGAAACTCAAATGAGAATAAGTTATTCTGGCTGGGCGCAGTGGCTCACACCTGTAATCAACCCCAACACTTTGGGAGGCTGAGACAGGCGGATCGCCTGAGGTCAGGAGTTCGAGACCAGCCTGACCAAAATGAAGAAACCCCCGTGTATGCTAAAAATACAAAATTAGCCAGGCCTGTGGCACATGCCTGTAATCCCAGCTACTTGGGAGACTGAGGCAGGAGAATTGCTTGAACCCGGGGGGTGGAGGTTGCGGTGAGCCGAGATCGCACCATTGCACTTCAGCCTGGGCAACAAGAGCGAAATTCCATCTCAAAAAAAAAAAATTATTCACACACACACACCGTATTTATGTATATATATTTTAAATTTATATATATTTAAGATATATTTTTAAATGTATATATATGTTACGTATATTTTAAATTTATATACAGTTTCATTATGGCTACTGCCATATCAGTTGTAATAATATAAAAGATGCCATGCGGTTAACAGTATTAAGGTCATAAATTACATTTCATAGAATGTGGTTTCTCCACAAAGCCACTAGGCATGCTGTGATTAATGTCACACCAGGGAGGCATGACAGAGGTGAGATGGCGGTGGGAGGGATGGCAGGGAGAAGCGGCAGCAAACGAGACACAGGGACAATGGTGACAGCAGCCTCTGCAGTACTGGCCCTGAGGGGCCAGGACCCTCAGACTTCAGGACTAGTGGACAACACCTGCTTTGCTTATTTTTTAAAAAGACCTATCCAACACTTCAGAAAAGTGTTAACCTCTGTTCTGAATATTGTTGACATATTTATCAGTCTCGTGTTCCATTATTTGTAAATAGAGAATCAATGGATTAAAACATAAAAGACCCACAGAAATAACAATCACCAAATAAAGCTAAATCTTCTACTAGGACTTACCATGATTCCTGGCCACTGGAGCAAAGCATTTGTTTCCGGCCTCGCCATTTGTCACTATTGATTCTGCCTGTGAAGGAGGACGAGCTCCACTGCCTTGACAAAGAATGATTTATCCTTCCTCACAATACAATTTGCAACCTTCAGTCTTATTTGAATCCTTACCTCTAGAGTCTTTATTATGATAGGAGAAACCATAAAGGAGTTAGGTTTTTGTCCGCAAGTCTGCCTATAATTACTTTTAGTATCAAATAGCTCGAAGAGCCAGAACATAATGATTTTAAAGGATACAAAGCTTGGCCATAGATAATAGGTTTAAATATAGTATGCAATTGGCTGTGCCTGGAAGCAGAGAAAAGAAAGTCCATGATGATACAGATAAGAGAAAGAGAAATGCCCTCACCTGAGTCCACCCTTGAGTTTTTTTTTGTTTTTTTTGTTTTTTTTTTTTTTGAGACGGAGTCTTGCTCTGTCGCCCAGGCTGGAGTGCAGTGGCCGGATCTCAGCTCACTGCAAGCTCCGCCTCCCGGGTTCACGCCATTCTCCTGCCTCAGCCTCCCGAGTAGCTGGGACTACAGGCGTCCGCCACATCGCCCGGCTAGTTTTTTGTTATTTTTTAGTAGAGACGGGGTTTCACCATGTTAGCCAGGATGGTCTCGATCTCCCGACCTCGTGATCCACCCGTCTCGGCCTCCCAAAGTGCTGGGATTACAGGCTTGAGCCACCGCGCCCGGCCCACCCTTGAGTTTTGTATGTTTCCAAGGAGTTGCTCATTTATTACCTCTAAATGGTTTAATCGCCTGGTCTTCTAGTAAGGAAAGACCATTCTTTGGAAAATGGCTTAATTATGCAAGCTGTCTTTTATTTTGATAATAAGGAAAAACAACTCATTCTTAGCAAGTCATATTGGTGAGATAAAAAAAAACTTCTCCAATACAACTCAACAAACGCCTGTCAAACTTCTGTTGAACACCACCACTAGGCACTAGGAGATGCATGTTCCTTCACCATCTATTTGCTGAGTGTCTGCCCTTTGTCAGGCAGTAGGCTAGGTGCTACGTGAGACGATCTCGTCCCTCATAGAACTTGTAGACTGTAAGGGAGACGGTCATTACACAAATAATCACACAATTAAGTAATTCATTGATATCGTGTAAATTGATGGAGACGTCCAGGTGCTATGAGAAAGTGTGGTGAAGGTCTGCTCTGAGCACTTGAAGAAGGCTTCCCTGAGGAAGTAATGTTTAAGGAGAGAACCAAAGGATACATCAGAGTTAGCTAAGTGAGGATGGGGTTGCACTGGGAGGTGGGAGGCAGCTCTGGTCTCTCCCTCCAAATGCTCCTGCTGGAGCAGGGAGCCAGAAACATGAATGAGTCGTCTGATCCTAGCTAGATGGGGATGTGCTATAATGGCGACAATGTGTTGTGGGACTGTAGATGGATTCCAGCAAGGTGAGCCCTCTCAAGCCTGACCCTGAGCCCCTGGCTGCGGTGTAGGGAAAAGCAAAACTGAGCAAGGCAATGTCATGGAGCAAGACAGAATCATTCTTCTTGACTTGTCTACGGAGAGGGGCGTCACTGCTCAGTAAACAAAAAATAATGTGATCGTCCTTGTTGTTATTTCCCCTCTTAAACAAGATTTTAGTTTTTCATCTCTCTTTTGAAAGGTGAAAATGAGGGCTTGGGAAAGATGCAACATATTTTAGATCTGAAAATTTAAAAATTCATCTTTAGCTCAAGTGCAGCAAAATATGCCAAGGTGAATTTTATGCGCAAAGCATTATGATTTTATGAGGTGATGCCATGGGTGACTGAAAGTAGGCCAAATGTGTGAACTGATTCTGTGAACTGTTCATGCATTAATTTGACAACTATTTATTGAGCATCTGCTACATGCCTGGCCTACAGCAGCAAGTGAAGCAGACAAAGTCCTTATCCCCACGGACCTTCCACTCTAATAGGAGAGAGAGATAATAAACACATATAATTTTAGGTAGTTGTAAGTGCTATAGGAAAATAAAGAGGATTCAGGTGGAAAAGATAAGAATGAGGATAGAGAGATCCTATTAGGATATAGTGGTCAAAACGTCCCCTCTACAGGGCCAGCTTCATGAGTGAGTGTATGACCAGTGCAGTCCCACAAGCCACCACATTCAGAAGGTGACCCTGTGATTGGGGTTTAATGCTCTGCAGTCATCTTCAAATTTTCTGAGTCTGTGATTTGTAAGTGAAGCCTGATGGGCTAGGAGCTCGGAGCCTCAGCGTGTATGTGGTCCCACTTCCATTGGGCTCTTGGCTGGCCGCTCCCAGACCACTCAAGCAATTTCTGCCACTCTCAGCCCCAGTGGGGCTCTGGGTGTGGGCAAAGGGAGAGTCAGGGTGGGATGCACGCACCCTGTGGGCCAAATCCCAGTGTGGGGGTATCTATGAAGGTCTGCACTTATGAGTATCCCTGTGCCCAAGGGGGCATGACATAAAATGACAAATAAAACACTCCATTATGGATGGAGAAAGACCACAGAAGAAAGGAAAAAGCTTTTCTTCCTGCTTTTTGGACAAGGGGTCCTGCCCTGCATTTTCACTGTGCAAACTTTGCAGCCGGTCCTGCCCCTCTGAGGAGGGGACATTTGAGCACAGATCTGAATGGAGGGAAGATGTGGGTGTCAGCACACCAAGCAGAGGAAACATTAAGTGCTGAGGCCCTCAGGCTGGAACATGCTTGACGTGTTGGAGGAGCAGCACGAAGGCTGGTGCAGCTGAAGTGTGGCCAGCAAGTGGGAGGTGGTGGGAGAGGAGGCTGGAGCTGGAGCCAGGGGCAGGATCACGCGGGGCTTTATAGGTCACGAAAAAGAGGTTTGCTTCCAGCCTAGATGGAAGCTGTGGACAGTTTTAAGTAGAAAAATATACCATCAGATTTAGATTTTTAAAGGCTAATTTTTTGGAGATGGTGAGACTTACTTTCAGTTTATTAACGTATTAACTCATTCTTATCCCATCTGGTTGTCGAAGGGATTGGGTGGCCCCTAATGAAGGCAGTGACAGGCTTGAACACTGGCACTATAAGAAGGGAAGAGGCAAGAATGCTGTGAGCCCAAGTGGAGAGGTGAGCTGTCAACACTGAGACCTCAGGAGAAACTGGGTGTGGGGGGAAGCAAGAAGGAGTGAGCTGAAGGGGAAGAGTTCAAGGCCTTCATCACCCTCAGTGCAGTGAGAAACAAAGCCATGTGCTGAGAATGAGGGATGGCTGGGCAAGGGGATCTGAGGAGAGGAGAGAAGGTTTAGAACATCTTTTGAGAGGAACAGGATGCCTTGGGACAAGAACAGAGAAGGATTCTGGCAGCACAGATGGCCCGGCTTTGGTGGGAAACCCTTCTCCTTTCTAAAAGTAACCTCAGCAGTTAAGTTGTAGGCCCCATTTTTTACCATTTCCTGAAGGATCTGCCACACTGAACCCCACTCTCCTTCCTGTTCTCCTTAAATATGCACAGATCTCCAATTTTAAACCTTAAAATGCTGTGCGATGCAGCTGTTCCAGCCATTTTCCTATGTCTCTTCTCCTATATATACCTTTCAGTGAGTGGCACTTTCTGCGTCTGCTCATCCGTATTCTCACCACGTGTTCCCTCCCGAATGTCTTGCCATATGATTTTTGTTGCATCACATTATTGAAATTTCCCTTAAAGGTCACCCATCATTTCTGCCCTATCCTTCTTGTTAGAATCTCTGTGTGTATGTATATGTAACCAGCAAGAGCTTCTTCCTTATCTTGCCTTCACCTCTCATTTGAAACTCTTGTTCTGAATTTGCTGAACACTGAGGGCTCATGAGTCTCTTTCTATCTCTGTGGCCACCATGCTCTTTCCTTTCTCTGCAGCTCTTTCTCCTTCTCTTAGTCCCTCATTGTGAGCACTGACTGAGACTCAGCTCCTGTTCGCTGCCTGGCCTGGTCCGCAGGGAGCTTGTCTACTTTTCCTGCCATCAACTATTCCCAAATTTATGTGGTCTTCCAGCTTAAATCTCAACTATCAGTTTATGACTCCCCAGTCACACCTTTAGCCCAAACTTCTCTCCTCAGACTCTGTTGTCATATTTCCAACCTAAAATCATCCATGTCCAAAAACAAGCTTAAAAATGTTTCTGCAAAGACCCCTTCTCAGGTTCCAAACTTCTGTGAGTATTACCATTCTTGAGTCCACCATAATTCCAACTGTGGAGTTAATTTTTCTTATCCTCAGCTCTCAGCCTCCTCCTATAATATGTCATCACTTTTTCAGTGATGAGCTCATCTCAGATACAGTCCTTCTTTATTCCTGTTGACTCATCCACCCAACATACAGACTTTGAAATGACCTCAAAGGTCTAGCCTCATCTTCTTCTGATGACTAGAATTCCCTCTCTAATGTCCCCAGCCAAGATCATTCCATCACTTACTCATTCAACAAATATTTACTGAGTACCTATTAAGTATATTGGGTATACAGTACTGTACAAAGAAGACAAAGTCCTTGCTCTCATAAAGTGAATATTATAGTCAGAGAGACAAAAAAATATGAAAATAAATAAAATAACTTCAGATAGCAAAAACTGGTAGGCACAACATATGATAATGTCATGGAAAGAGATGGTTGAGGGGGTAGGATGGAATCTTTGTTAAATTGAGTAGTCAGAGAAGTTCTTTCTGAGAAAGTGACATTTTAGTTCAGACCCAGATGAACAGAAGGAGACAATCATGCCAGGCTCCAAGGGTACACCAGGCAAGGGACATCTGGTGTGAAGGACCTTATGTGGAAATGAACCTGGCTTTGTTTGGGAAACCAAGAAAGATGGGTATGTTATGAATGCAGTGAGCTAAGGGGATAACAGTAAAATATGGGTTTACAGAGGCAGCTGTGGCCAAACCACATGGGGCTTTTTCAGCTAGGCTGAGGGATCAGAGTTTTATCCTAAATTCAAAGAGAAGCCATAGGAGAGTTTTAAGCAAGACGGTGATATGATTTGCTTTGCATTTTGTTTTTTTGTTTGTTTGTTTGTTTTTTGAGATGGAGTTTCACTCTTGTCACCCAGGCTGGAGTGCAATGGCGTGATCTTGGCTCACTGCAACCTTCATTTCCCAGGTTCAAGTGATTCTCCTGCCTCAGCCTCCCGAGGAACTGGGATTACAGGTGCGTGCCACCACACACGGCTAATTTTTGTATTTTCAGTAGACACGGGGTTTCACCTTGTTGGCCAGGCTGGTCTCAAACTCCTGACTTCAAGTGATCTGCCTGCCTCGGCCCCCCAGAGTGCTGGGATTACAGGCCTCAGCCACCTCACCTGGCCTGCTTTGCATTTTCATGAGATCACTTTAGCTGCTTAGTGCATGGAGAATGAATCCTGCAGCTCATGAGAAGATGCAGAGAGGGCAGGTAGGGATCCAGCTGAGGGATGACGGCAGCCTGGATGGCTGAGCACAGTGTAAGTGGACACACGTGGACAAATGTATGTTAAAATATTTTTGAGGTATAAATGATAGGATTTGTTGATGGATTGGACATGGGGATAAAGGAAAAAGAGGAATTAAGAATGACTCCTAGATTTTGGCTCAAGCAATGGATGGATAGTGATGTTATTTCCTGAGGTGGAATAGTCTGGGGTGGGATAGGTTGTTGGATATAGAAAATCAAATCTCTGCTTGCACACTTTGAATGATGGGACACTCACTACAAGGACAGGCTACAATGCCATTGATATCAGAAAAGTCTTGTATTGAATTCAATTCTGTTTCTGTCCAAATTTACCCAATTGTCTTAATTCCTCCTTTTCAATAAAATGAAATTGTCTTTCCTCCTTCCTACATGACTGTCATTTTCTTTACCTAGGTTGAGAATTACTATGCCCTGCTAAGTATTCTTTTCTGGGTGAAATATCCCGAATCTACACAAATTTTGTCTTATTTCTGGATCCCAGCAGATTCAAACTGGTCTTCCTTCTACCATGCACCCATCTATCATATGAACTTGAGCTAGAGCCATCCTCCTAGTGCGCCAGGCACTACTCACCAAGGGCTAGGCACTGCCGTGTACTGGAGAAAGATACGTTAACAGAGTTCTAAAATTAGACTCTTCTATCTCCGTTTTGCTAAAACAAGAAGACAATAGGTGCTACATTTTTAAAACGCTACCATGCAAAAATTTCAAAGTGATTGGCCAAGGAGATCCTTAAATGCCCAATAAGATCCCACTTTAATATAAAAGACCTGAGACTGGAGATAGTGAGACGGGAGCAAAGATAATGTGTGACCCGGCTGTGAATGCCGTTCCTCCCAAGTGTAGGGGAGGGCTGCTTCCCTTTTCTCCTCAAGTCAATAGAGATGGGTTTCAGGGGGATCATGTGGGGAGCTTGATGTGTGGCACCAGCAGTTGGGGAGACCTCATAGACTGGTGTCTGACTCTGGACTAGAAAATCCAAAAGGTAAAGATGGGCTGGCTAGTCGTTCTGATGGCCAGGGTGGAGGAGCATAGTTTGCACTGGGAAGCTCGCACACGCAGTTTGCGGAGACAAAAAATGTGATGATAATTCTCATGGAATGGATGTGGATCGTGTCAGGATGAGAGCTGGCCTGGAGCCATTTTGAAGTCGGCCTGACAGAACCACCTGGAGGTCTGCATAGAGAGGGCTGCTGCGTAGAGAGGGCTGCTGGGAAACCGGGGCTGAGGAGGGTGTCATTCAGAGGAAACTGCGTCACAGGAAATGCTGCTGAAAGTTACCAATGGAGCCTCCCAAGAACGCACAGAAAAGCCCGTAAGTCAGCTTTAAAATAGGTGTCCAAATTGTGAAGCAGTATTGGGATAGTACTAGTCAAATAAGAACTTTCCTGCTTTCTTCCTTTCCCCCTCTTCAGCCACAGGAAGAACAGAAATCCCCGTTGGCTAGAAGGTTGAGGAGAGGGGATGTGCCAGGCAAGTGACAGAGAAGCTGCAGCCCTCCTTTTCCTCCCACCTGCAGAAGGACCTAAGAGAGACTAGAATAAGGTTTAGCTTTCAATTTATTTTATTTTTTTGAGACAAGGTCTCACTTTGTCATCCAGGCTATAGTGTAGTGGCATGATTCTGGCTCACTGCAACCTCTACCTCCCGGGTTCAATTGATTCTTTGCCTCAGCCTCCCAATTAGCTGGGACTACAGGCGTGCACCACCACACCCAGCTAATTTTCGTGGTTTTTTGGAGAGACAGGGTTGTGGCGTGTTGGCCAGGCTGGTCTCAAACTCCTGAGCTCAAGTGATCCATCTCCTTCAGCCTCCCAAAGTGTTAGGATAACAGGCCTGAGCCACTGTGCCCGGCCTAGCTTTGAATTCTGATCATTATGTTGGCCCTGCACACTATTAACTATTGAATTAAAACGATGAGCAGGGAAAGAACTTGCCCCATTTTAGATGCAGTGGAAGTCCAAAATAGTGTCTCCTTCTGATTACATTTCAAGCGTCCTCCTTGTTCAGCATTCTGGTTATACACAGCTGAAGACACCTTCACTTTGTCAGTCTCTTGCTTTAAAAGCTCCCTTCAGTGCCTCTTTCTTCACTTTTAGATGAAATCCAGACTCCTGAGCATAGAGTTTGATGTCCTCTATTATCTGAGCTCGTCTATATTTTTCAACAGAACCTCCCACAATTCCAAAAAGAGAACATTTGACTCCAGTCAGGTGGTCCTCTGTGTTTTCGTGCTAGGTGTTTTTTTTTTTTTTTTTCATTTAATCCTCACAACAACCTTTTGAGATTGGTACTATTATTACCCTCATTTTACAGATGCAGAGTCTGAAACCAGCTAATAAAACGGAGAGGCTGTGATTGGAATCCAGGAAGTCTGACTCCAGAGCAAAGCATACTGCTTCCTCTCCTTGTATTAATATATTCTTTGTTCTCAGCCTACTTTTGGCATGTCTTCCAGCCTCCCTTTCTTCTGTTTATGCCATCCCAGATATCTTTCAGATCTGCTCAAATGCCTCCTCTTCTATGAAGCCTTCCTTAATTTCTACAGTTATCTCTATTCTCTGAACTCTCAAAACATTTCATCTGTGTCAAGGACTTCAAAAGTCAAAGTCATGATGTGTGTTTCTGTATTGTCATTTTGGGAATGTGATTTGGGCAAGCCCATGTACGTTCCTTCCAGAATAAGGGTCTATGTTCCATGCTCTTCTTATATTCACCAGGGCAGTGGCTCTCAAACTTTAGTGCACATAGGTAGAAACAGACAGTTTGCAAAATAAGAACTGTACATGACGCTTAAATGTTCTAAAAGATGCTAGATCTCATTAGAATAAGAGACATGCACCATCTCACTGACTGACTATCACCACCCAGATAAGCAAAAATCTGAGAAAAAAAAGTCTGATGACAAAGCTATAGGGAAAAAGGACCTCTCATACATCACTGGTGAGAATGCAAAATGATACATCCCTTAAGGAAAGGAATTTGGCAGCATCCAGCAATGTTGTATGTACACTCTTTTGGACCCAGAAGTCTCAGTTTGGGAAATCTATCCTGAAGATACACAGGCAAAAATCTGAAATGCTGTGTGTTCAAAGCTATTCTTTACTATTTTTACTATTTATAAAAGTGCAAGACTGGAAAATATGTCAATGTCAATCAGTACAGGCCTGGTTAACTGTGGTACATCCATATAAAAGAGGACGGTGCAGGGATGAGGAAAGATCACTACAGGCTGTTCCAGATGATCTCCAGGATCTATTGGTAAGTAAACACAGCGAGGTGAAGAAAAATGTGTGTGAGCGAGTTAGAATGGTGATCATTAAAAAGTCAGGAAACAACAGGTGCTGGAGAGGATGTGGAGAAATAGGAACACTTCACACTGTTGGTGGGACTGTAAACTAGTTCAACCATTGTGGAAGACAGTGTGGCGATTCCTCAAGGATCTAGAACTAGAAATACCATTTGACCCAGCCATCCCATTACTGGGTATATACCCAAACGATTATAAATCATGCTGTTATAAAGACACATGCACACGTATGATGTTTATTGCAGCACTATTCACAATAGCAAAGACTTGGAACCAACCCAAATGTCCATCATTGATAGACTGGATTAAGAAAATGTGGCACATATACATGGAATACTATGCAGTCATAAAAAAGGATGAGTTCACGTCCTTTGTAGGGACATGGATGAAGCTAGAAACCATCATTCTCAGCAAGCTATCACAAGGACAGAAAACCGAACACCCCATGTTCTCACTCATAGGTGGGAATTGAACAATGAGAACCCTTGGACACAGGAAGGGGAACATCACACACTGGGGCCTGTCGTGGGGTGGGGGGAGGGGGGAGGGATAGCATTAGAAGATATGCTATGTAAATGATGAGTTAACGGGTGCAGCACACCAACATGGCACATGTATACATATGTAGCAGACGTGCACGTTGTGCACATGTACCCTAGAACTTAAAGTATAATTAAAACCAAAAACAATGAAAAATGTGTGTGATATGCTACAATTTATGCTACAATTTATGCAAGAAAGGAGGGAATATGACTATTTATACATTTGTTTGTGTTTTCCGAAGGAAACAATGAAAGATTAAACCGAAAACCAACAAAAATTGCTATCTATGATGGAGGGGAAATCAGTGGGGAGGGAACTGGGGTCAAAATGGACCTCCCTGAATGTATCTTGGTTTATGTTTTGACTTTATAATAAATCATAAAGAAAATTAATCAAAAGAAAACGTTAAAAACAAATGGAAACAGCTATGTATGTAGCTGTTTCATAAATCAAAATAAATCAAAAACAAAATTAATCAAAAGAAAACATTAAAAACAAATGGAAACAGCTATGTATGTATGCTAGAATTAAACAATCAAGTAAATGATTGGCAGCCAGGTTTCTACTGCTGGGGTGGGAGATTACAGATAAGCAAGAGAATGAGCCACACAGCAATGGATTAGAGTTGGAGACATTAGTATGAACTCATGTTTAGCTGAATATAGACACAGATGCTTACACATAGAAATACTTAGAGAGATGCATATATGCACAGGTTAGTCTACATGCGTATATTTCCTTGGCCTGTCAGCTGAGAGGAGCTAGAAGCAATGATACCCCAGTAGCAACAAACACATCTAGTGCCCAGATCTTAGTTTCTAATACCATTATCCAACGAGGGGAACCAGAGCTCCCTGTAGAAATGGCTGATTTTAGGATTGGGTCAGGAAAACTACAAGATAAGCCTGGAGCATCTTACAGTACTGGAAAGTAAGACAGTGCTCAAAAAGAAAAAAAATTAAGGGGGCATGTCTATAAAGAACACAAAAGTCCCAATGGCTAATGCTGGACCAATCTGAGCAATAAAATAAATAAAAATAGAATTGGGTTATAACTCAAAGTATTAAGTAAATATCTGAGTCCATACTGATATAAATAAATTTTTAAATAAATAAGAGACAAATCTCACATGCAAAAGAATTCCAAATAATGTATGTAAATATCCACCTTCAAGGAGATGGAGCATAATTCCCTATTCCTTATGTGTGCACTGTGCATAGTGACTTTCTTCACCCCCTCCAAAAAAAAAAAAAATATATGGAAAGGGTGGGAAAAAAGAGTAACTTTACAGTGGAGAAACCTGACCAACACTACCTCAGCCAGGTGACCAAGGTCAACATCAACTGTGATAAGTCATGTTGATACTATGTACCTTTGATACGTTATGTCTGTTGTCTTCCTTTATCTCTGTTGTCTTCCTCCCAAAACCAAGTAATTCCAGTCTCATCATGAGAAAAATATCAGATAAATACCAACTGAGGGACATTTGACAAAATACCAGACCAATACTCCTCAAACTGTCAAGGTTATCAAAAACAAAGTCTGAGAAACCGTCACAGCCAAGGAAAGCCTAAGCAGACATGATTTCCAAATGTTGAACAGAAAAAGGACATTAGGTAAAAACTAAAAAAATCTGAATAAAGTGTGGACTTCAGTAATGTATCAATATTGGTTCATTAATCGTGGCAAAAGCACCACATTCATATAAGATGTAAATAATAGGGTAAACTGGGTGTGAGATAGATGAGAACTCTTTGTATTATCCTCATCATTTTTCTGTACATATGAAATAAAAAGTTTACTTGAAAATCTAAAGCAAATAAACCTAGCCGTATATCAAGTTGATTCTATAAACAGAATTATTTTAAGTGATTTTGAAACAAATATGCACACATATATTTTGAGAACAAATATACACACAAAGAAATTTTGTATTCCCTTCAGTATTATTATGCTAGTTACAATATTGGTATTTTGTACCAATTTGGAGAAAGAGAAAGAGAGAAAATACACAACTATGTTAATATCATTAGGAGCCAAGCTTTTCAGCATAAGAGAAAAGGAATAAAAATATAAAACCAAAGTATATAAAAATATAATCTTTATTTGAATTGGAAATATAAGTATAAACTCATAATTTACTTTTTCTCTTTTAAAATAGTGCAGATTTCCTAGCTCTATCCAATGAAAATGGCCAGGATTGATGAGCAGTGAGCACCCCTAGAGCCCAGATTATAATCTCTAAGGACCATGACCCATTAAACAGAATCAGGGTTCCTTGGAGAAATGGCTACTTACAGATCTGCAATAGATGAGCCTGGAACATCTTTCCATATCTGAAAGCAAGAAAATCATGGCGATTATGAGTTCATGTCAAAAAGACAAACAGAGAAGCCAACTTGAAGTGGCCCCCATTGGCCAAGGAGGGACAGTTTGAACATGAAAAAAAGTAATGACTGTAATAAATTAAAACACATCAAGTATGTTAAAATTATGAGCTCATAATGTCCCTCCCCTATAAGAAAGAAAACTTCATCAGTCATCTTTGGGGAATACTAGGGCATCAATCATTTGGATAAATATGAAAATGATAAATAAAAGGAAAAAAATAAAGCCTATAAAAAATAAATATGAAAATGATAAATAAAAGGAAAAATATCTTGCCTTTCCTGTACAGACTGAATTTCTTGGTAACCAAATATTTTATCAAGGAAATTTCTTCTCTCTAGAAGAATCATAGCTAATAAATGCAAGATGAGAGACAGAACTAGAAAATCAATGAAATAATAGAACCAGGCGGTGATCAAATTGCCTGCCGGAGCCATTAAATAAAATGTTAGTGGAGAACTTTATAGTGGATGGATCAGGCTGACCACACTTGAACCCACTGATCAACCTTAACTAAAAGTGAAACAGCCAGGCATAATGTTCCTCCACCTGTGGAATATTCTTGCAAAAAAAAGTTGAATCTAATCAAACTTCTAACCATCAGCTTACAGGAAATAAGAGAGATAGGGAAACATGTTAAAAACAGCACTGCGAAGATATAATCGGTCAAATCCAGAAAGTGGGAAATTCTGCAGGAGGAATGATACAGTTTCCTCAACAAATAAATGACACTAAAATAATGGAGCTATTATAAATTAAAAGAGACATCCCAAACAAACACAATGTATGGATCATTTTGAATCCTGATTTGAATAAACCAAATGCAAAAAGACACTTTGAGACTACTATGGAAAACTGATCACAGGCTGAGAATTTGATAATATTAAGAAATATAGTTAATGTTGGATATGATGCTGGCATTGTGATTATGTTTTTAAAAAAGTTTTTATCTGCTACAGAAATGCACTGAAGAACTAATGGATGAAAGGATAAGAGGATAAGAGTCGGGAATTCACTTTAAAATACTCCAGTACTTTCACGTCCAAAAAAGTGGTACAGCTGGGTAGAATTGAAACAAGAATAACAGGATGTTGATAGTTATGGAAGTTGAATGATGGGTGCATGAGGTTCTTTATACTATTCTCTCTAATAGATAATATACTATTCTCTCTAATGTTTAAACACATTTATGATAAATAGTAAAAAACTTTTCTTTATTTTAAAAAATAGGTACAATGCCGGGCACAGTGGCTCATGCCTGTAATGCCGGCACTTTGGGAGGCCAAGGCAGGCAGATCGCTTGAGCCTAGGAGTTCGAGACCAGCCTGGGCAACATAGTGAAACCCCATCTCTACATAAAATACAGAAAATTAACTGGGCGTGCTGGTGTGCACCTGTAGTCCCAGCTACTCAGGAGACTGAGGCGGGAGAATCACCTGAGCTTCGGGAGGTCGAGGTTGCAGTGAGTTGTGATCACACTGCTACACTTCAGCCTGGGTGACAGAGTGAGACTCTATCTCAAAAAAAAAGATTAGCACAGTGTTTTGGTTTAATTCTAGGTTAGGGGTCGTTTAAGCAAGGAGCCCAGGTGGCTTAATTCAGCCCTGGACTCAGATAGTCCAGGACCAGACTGACAGAATCTGCCCTAGTTGAATAGTGCTCTGGGTAGGAGGCAAGCTCTTCATAGGGATTTATTGAATGAAGATGAAGTCTGTATTTCAGTCAGGAATTGAAGCTGGAAAATTCTGTCCGTATGAAAGAAATATGGGGAAAAAAGAAACATGATAAAAACAGGCAAAGAGAATATTTCATGGGCCTGACCAGGATGCCCAACCCCTAGGGTTTCATAACATCATCTTTCTGTGAGAGCCCATTTCAAAACAGGGTATTCTGGATTCTCTGAACTCATTAATTGAAGGATCAGTTGGATTCTCGAAGACTTACTAAGTGGATGCCAGTTCTGAAATTATTTCCTCCAGCTGTTGGACTGTGGGTGTATACAGTTGCTTTAATCCGGTTTATTGCAGGATCTAGCATTCTCTCTCTCTTCTACCCAATACAAGAAAAGTATGTTTTCTGAGGCTTGTGACCCTTTCATCTTCTTAATTTGCTTATATGCATATTTTAGCTCAGTTGCCCACGATAATAAAGAAGGAAATCATCAGAGTCTGTGCTTCTGTACGGCAGTCTCCTAAGATCTCTGAGAAAGCAGGTCTGTCTAGGTAAACGAGTAGTAAGAATCCTCCTGAGGTATCTGAGCTACTGAGTTTAATTGGGCTGCAGCTGCTTTTCCTCCTCCCGCACTTGTTCCTGGTTCAGCTTGCAGACCACAGGGATTTACCAGTTAATTGGCTGTTTCTACGATTGTCATTCACTCAGGCATTCTTCCCTCTTCTTTGTTACCACAAAATGCTTCTCTTAAAATTATTTGCCTTCCTATGGATCCTCAAGACAAATGCGTGACACTTAAATTTTTAGGATTTGTTACAGAGAGGGAAATCTGTACGGGGAGGTGGTGTATATGGTAGGTTTTGGGGTGTTGCTGTGATCAGAGTCGGAGTGGAGTTGGAACTCGCGTCCTGGGTTCTATGTTATATAAAGTGCTGGACCCAGTTCAAGCCTCAGAACCAGTTGGGCAGGTTAAGGGAGTTCCCTTTTATTTCTTACCACTCAGTTGCACAGACGAAACTTTCAGCTTCATTAGGTGAATGGTTTACTTGGGATTGTTGAGAAAGGTTAGCAACTTGGGCTTAGGTTTCACGGCTGTAGCATCTTTTAAGCTAGACATGAGGCCCCCCAAACAGATGCAAGGCTACAGAATTCAGCAAAGGCCCACTGGACCCCAGCTCTCAGTTCAGCTTTCGACCTAGGCTGCCAATGGTTTTTCAATGTGGCTGGCTTCTGACAAAAACTAATGGGAACCGCTGCCAAAATCGATACATCATGTTTGTTCGTATGTCTGCCTGCCGCAGGTTTGACACTCTGTCTCCTTGCCTAATTGCTTTGTGTCAAACTGCTGCCTAACTTTCTACCAAAGTGTCCCAGAGCCTCGCTCCTTTGCCAGTTTAGTGGAAACTTTCCGGGATAATTCTAATAGTGAGCCTCTTCGGAGGGCTTTGTAATTTTTTTTTTAATGGGAGTTTTGCCATTTAAGGGTCCTAATTGGTTCCTAGGAGATGAAATGATTCTTTTGGCTCCCACAGCCTCTATATTTCTGCAAGGCCATTTTCTGTTTACCAAATAAATACACCAGTCCAGGAGCCAAATGGAAATCTGTTCCTGGCCCTCTCCACTAAAGAAGAAAATAATGCTATATATTGTAAATCAAAAAGAAAGTCTGGGGGTTGAATTTCAAAAAGAGGCTTTTTAAATTCAGAAGTTCATGCCAGTGGTAGGTGAGGTCAGATGGATTACAGTAAGCACCTTGCAAATGTATAGTATGTGTCTTGAAACTCAGTTGCCTTTTCTGCTCCCTCTAGTACCCAGAGCAGGTGGGGTGCAGGGGGGTGGGAGGGTGGGAGAAGGAGTATTTCAAAATCTCAATATTGGCCGGATGCAGTGGCTCATGCCTGTAACCGTAGCACTCTGGGAGGCCAAGGCAGGTGGATCACTTGACCCAGGAGTTTGAGATCAGTCTGGGAAACAAGGCAAAATTCTATCTCTACAAAAAAGTACAAAAATTAGCCAGACGTGGTGGCATGTGCCTGTAGTCTCAGCTACTCAGGAGGCTGAAGCAGGAGGATCACTTAAGCCAGGGAGGTCAAGGCTGTGGTGAGCCGTGATCCCACCGCTGCACCCCAGCCTGGGCAACAGATGGAGACTCTGTCTCAAAAAAAAACAAAAAAATCCCAATGCCCAGAGAGCTCCCCAGTTAAATCTCCATCTCTGTGGAAGGCTTTTTCTTGTGTCTTCACTTGCTTTAATTTCCCTGTTGATTCCAGTATGTTGCACAGTCAAGAACCACCTCTCTCGTGGAAAGACCAAAGGGCTGGGAATAAAATTAGCAATTTTCAAATCCTGCCTTTGCCATTAATAAATTTTTGGACTAAAAATCATGAATGATTCTATTCTAAGATGATTTGAGCTCTAAAATTCTATGATTCTCTTTCAACTGGTCTCTCTCCTGGAAACAAAGAACATAGCAGGGCCAGCTGTTTTTCTGTAACACCTGGCACTTCTCTAAAGCTATCTATCCTGTAAAAAGATCTGTCTAATCGGGTCGCTGTGTTAGTTAAGTCTAGATTGACTTACCAGGCTTAAGTAAACAAGTAGTGTTGGTTTACAAAGGAAAAATACAAGTTACACGGTGTTGCTGATACTTACGGCCTACCAACTAGTTTCAAATGAGTAGTGGAATTTTTCTTAATGCATATTTAAGTCCTCTAGTTGTGCTAGTTTCCAATTCCTCCCATGCTCAGTTAATTGGAAATACCTCCTTCTCAGGAATGCCTTACAATATAAATGGATCCCCTACCTCTCCCTGACTGGTGGAAATTTAAATACTTAGAAAGCTAAGGAGACTGTGTTATCCAAAATCGGCATTTTTGTCTGGCCTGGACTTTAACTAGGATATTATTGTAGTTGCCTAAATGGATAGGGAGAAGCTTTAACTCCTGAACTAAGGTGCAATTAGTCGGGCATAAAGGAACTCTAAAGGGATACTAATTACTTTTTAAAAGATAAATTGAATTGAACCAGAGAAGCAGAAAATTACCTTTGTTGAGAAGAATCTTGGTTGTTTAAGAAAGGGAAGGCTTGTTGAAATAGGAACGACTAAATGAGGATGGCTAAGAGGAGGCCCTTACCACTTTCTTGGCCAAACATAAATCCCAAGGTGGAAACTTTAAACTTGAATGCCACCGGGTTAAGGTAAGGCTGTCTTTCCAGACTCTGGTAACCTACATGCATACCTTAAACCCCAGCCGCAATTGTTTTGACATCTTACTGCGAGGAGTCCCAGTGTTATGTGTAAATGTTATCTTAAAGGGTGTGTGATGAAACTGCCTAAATGAAGGTAATTTAAATTCAGTTTCTTTTTTTTAATGGACCTTCAGGGCAGGGGTGAGGCAGTGCTCCTCTCTGTGAACTCCACAGCCCTTTAGGGTGCTTGATGTGGAGAATGAGTTCAGTGTGTGTGTGGAAACAGTTGTATTTATAGCTCTGTGAGTCAAGCTTAGGAGACAGCAACATCAAACTCAACGTGGAGTGTCACAGCTACAAAAACACTGGGAGCTGGTGACCAGAGGCAAATCCAGAGATGCTCTTTTGAGACGAAGATATTCAGAAAAGTCACCTTCCTGTCCCTAAAACGTCTGAAAGAGGGCTGAGGATATGTTTGCTTTTATTCAGTACCGTGTGCAAATAAATGGTCCTTGGTGTTTTCCTCACATAACTGAGCACAGAAAATAACAAAACTCAGGAATGTTAAGTTAATGAAGTCCATTGGTAACCACTGGACACTTCTCTGCCCTCACCCTCCTCTACTTCTCAACAGCATTTGCATGACTGGCTAGCCCTGCCTTCACCTTCCTCCTCTCTGGGTTTCTCTTCCCACCTGCAGCCTCCTTTATCCAGTCTCCTTCGCTGGCCCTTACTAGCTACCTGACTGGTGCTAGAAAGCCCTGTACTTGGCCTTGCGCTCCATCCTCTCTGTCTCCCTCTCCCTCTTGGGGATCGCATCAATGACTGTGGCTTTAAACACCACCTGTACACTGATAACTCTCTTGCTACTGAGTTGCACACTCAAATACCCAACCACCTGCTCATACCTCCCCTTGGGAGTCTAACAGGTATCTGAATCCTAACAAATCTAGAAAAGAACCTTGATTCCTGCCCTCCCTGCTTTGACTCTCCCTGTGCTCTCCATTAAGAAAAGTGGGACCACCTCGCTGCTCCACCGAAACCTAATCATCATTCTCAGCTCTTCCCTTTTCCTCTAATCCATCTGTGAGCTCTGTCAGTTTTATCTCCAAAACATCTTCCTAATCCTCCCACTTATCTCCATTGCCACTTTCCCATCCTCTCTGGCCCAGACGATTGTCCTAGCCGCCTGGCTAATCTCCCTTCGTTCACCCTCGCTCCCCACAATGCATTCTCCACACAGCAGCCAGTGTGAACTTGTTAGAATGAAAAGTAGATCATGTTAATCACCTGATGAAAACCCTGAACTGTTATCCCAGGAACACCAGCATATCTAGTTCTACAAAACACCATGCTAACAGATTAAAGAAGAAGCGCATGAGCATCTCAGCTGATGCAGAGAAAGCCTTCAACAAAATTCAAACTTTTTCCATGATAAAAACTAAAAATAGAAGAGAACTTCCTTAACCTGAAAAAAGTGATCAAATGCATTTTTTTAAAAAAAGAGCAGAGGTAAAAGAGATTGTGGTGCTGAGGAAGCTGAGCTCTGGATTGCAATGTTAAATTGAGTGGTCAGAGTAGGCCATGTTGAGAAGGAACAACATAAGAGGTCTGAGAATGGGAAGAAATAGGTTGGAGAGTGGGGAATGAGACAGGGAATGCAGGGAGCCTTAATTGCATCAGTAAGGTTGATGCAATTATCTTTCTTATGCTTGGTAGTAGGTTCATTTACTACCTGCATCCTTTGGTTTGCCTGAAACATTTCATCATAATATTTTAAAAAGAGTGGATTAGAAGCATTGATGGCTGGACACCAGCTAGACCAGTGGGGAGAGCCTGAGCTAAGACAGTAGCAGTGAGGATGAGGAGGGTCTGTGTATACCCACCATACCAGGGACAGGAATCCTTAGGGGATTATGACTGGCTGAGCATGGCAGGAGTGAAGAGAGACGTTGAGGATGACTTGCTGGTCACTGCACGAGTGACTGGAGAAGGGTGGTGCTGTGCCCAGGACACATGAAGAGAAGCAGACCTAGGGGTGAGCAGTGAGCAGGGCGGGGGGCCCTGAGCTCAGTTTTGGACCAAGATGTCTCTGAGGTACTGTTGATGTTCAAGAGCAAAAAAGAGGAAAGACATCAAAGTGTGGGTCACATCTATGGCTCTGGGATGCAAAGGTTGCCAGCTTTCTAGCCAGACACAAGGGGCAAGACCCAGGCTCAAGCTGCAGTTCTATTCCCCCAAAGCATCTGGGTGCTCAGATGCAGCTCACACCCCTGGATTCCATGCTCAGCACCTCTGGAAAACCCTCTGTCCCCCAGGGCCCCAGCCCAGGCCACTGCACAGACTACTCAGGGATTGTCAGAGCTGGGAAGGACCTCAGAGGTCAACTAGTCAGTAGCACCCCCTTCTTTTAATAGTTTTAAATTTTAAAATGGATTTACATTCACAGAAAAGTTACAAAGAGAGTACAGAGTTCCCGTATCCCCAGTGCTCAGCTTCTCCTATGATTACCGTCTTATACTGGTATATTTATCACAATTAATGAACCAATTTTAATACATTATTGACTAAGGGCCACATTTAGGCATCATGTCTCATTAGGCTCCTCTAGACTGTTGTGCTTTCTCAGGCTTTCCTTGTTTTGGATGACCTTGACAGTTTCGGGGCATGCTGGCTGAGCATTTTGTATGACGTTCCTCAGTTGGGAGTTGTCTGAGGTTCTCTCCTTCTCCTCCTTTTTAAAGTAGCAGAGGTGGCCTCCTTCTCCCTCAGACAGAAAGAGGGAATAGCTATGGTTAAAGCCTGAGGTAATAGCAGAAGAGCCTCAGCCTCAAGGCATCTCTGCAGACTCTGCGGGGCTCTCAGAAACCTAGTCTAGAACAATCCCTCATTTATAGACCAGGGAAGCTGTGCTCTCACCAGCCTCCACTCCCCTTTTCTAGGCAGGAACATCCCCATCACCCACCCACTTCAGTTGCATGCATCTCCTTCCCACATGAATTTCCTGTCCCACAGGGACCTACAAATAGACAATCTCTCTTATTGTACTGATCGCCAACAGCCAGGCCCCTCCCAACCGTACACATACTTGAATCAATCGTTGCTGCCAAAATGTACAGTCGTCCCTCGATACCAGTGGGGGAACTGGTTCCAGGACTTCCTCGTGGATACCAAAATCCATGAATGTTCAAGTCCCTGATATAAAATGGTGTAGTATTTGCATATTACTAACGCACAGCCACCCCTATACTTTCAATCATCTCTAGATTAATTATACCACCTAATGCATGTAAATGCTATGTTAATAGCTGTTATACTATTTTGTTTAGGGAATTATGATGAGAAAAAAAGTCTGCACATATTCAGTACAAACACAATTTTTTATCAAATATTTTCTGTCTGTGGTTGGTTGAATTCACAGATGCAGAACCCGTGGATACAAAGAGCTGACTGTAATTATATTCAGATCATTTAGCTCAGCCAGATGGGTCAGTGAGTCAAGGACTGCTTTGAGAGGGTAGCCAGAAAAATGTGCATTCAAAGTCTTGTTTCACCATTTCAAGGGCTCATGAAACTTCTGGGAATGAAACCAACTCCAATGAGGAATCCCTGAGACAGGGCAACATATGGAACACACACATTCCATGTGAAATGAGAGGTGACCAATCTCCCCAGCACCTTTAGACCACAGAGTACACCCAGAACACTCAGGTTTGTGGAGACCCAGGCTCTGGTGTCCCGCAGACCTGGGCGAATTCCAGCATGGTCTTCTGCTAGTACCTACCTGGGTGAATCCTCTGCACCTCCCTTTGACGCTCTGTAAAATGGGGATAATGTTGAACTCAGTGGTTGTGGTGTGGACTGAGTGAGACAAAGCCCAGCACAGTGTCTGGCCAAGATCGATAGCTGTTGGTATTATCATTGCTGTTATTATCATCAGACACCGACAACATGGTCTGCTCCTTTTCCCTCTGCCATTCTCCCTTGCCAGCAGACTGTGGGTGGAACAACACACAGACCTAACACTCTTCCAGGATCCATACTCTTTAAGGCAGTTACCAAAAGGGAACATTTCTAAGTCAACCGAGGCCCAGGAAGCAGCTCAAAACTCAAAATAACCTTTAAGATAGGGGGCACTTTTGACTTCATCTGGATTGCCTTGGCTGGAGACAGGTACTCTTAGGGAAGGTCTCTGCATGTTCTTCTGCTGAGCAGTGCTTTTCCAACTGTAAGTTGCATCCCATTAGTTGGATATTGAAATCAGTTTGGTGGGCTGTGACCAGGAAAGAAAAAAAGAAGGAAGGAAGGAAGGAGGGAAGGAGGGAGGGAGGGAGGGAGGGAAAGACTGGACTAAAATATTAGAGGGCATCATTTGTAGAAAGTATAATATTATTTCAGGAAATTTGTTTTACATGTTTGTGTGTGCTGGTTCATGATATAAAATGTCTTTCTTTCTATGGTTAGTGGTCAAAGAAGTATATGAGCCACTACTCAAGTGTAGGGAAGATTGAGGTATAAGGAGTGTTTATTAAGCCCATCCAAAGAACAAAACACAAGGGAGTACTTTTATGACCAAGGGAGTCAGGACTAAGGATAGAGACTGAATGGAAGGTACTGGAAGGTGCCGGAACCTTTCCCACTCCACCACAGGCCCCACCCATACCTCAGGTTATTATGATATCCATTTCTGGCTCCTTTTAGGGATTAGCAGTTTAAAAAATAAACACCAACCCCTGAAATCATAAGGGCTTGTGAACTCATTGGCAGGGGCAGAGGGAGAAAGGAGGACTATATCCTATTCTCAGTGCCATGGGAGCAGGCCTGAGGATGAGGGGCTTCACAGGAACCCCGAGTTCCATCTTGGACCAGCTGTTTTTGAGGTGCTGGTTGAAGTTCAATGGCAAAAAAGAGGAATGAGATGAAATTGTGTGTCATATTTGTGGTTCTGTAATGCTCAGACTCAAAAAAGTCCCAAGGGATAGAGTAGGAGGTGGCAGCATTAACAAGCCCAGGGCAACTGGAGCAAGAGAACTGCCCGGGCCTGAGAGAGATCATTTGATCCAGACTCCGCTTCCATGCCTTCCCCTACCCTCGGGGTAGTGTGGGGTCTCTTTAATCCTGCTCACAAGGGCCCCTCATCTCCCTGGCCCTCTGGACCTGCCCAGCCTCATCACTCCCTCCAGGGACTCCAGAGTCCACACATCCCAAAAAACTTGCAGTTCCCACACCATCCTCTCTTTCTTCTGGCCTTGAATGTTTGTCTTTTTCCTGGAGCATGTCAGGCCTTGTTCCTCAGGCCTCATCTTAGCAGTCACCTCCTTCCTGCTAACACCAGGGGTGATTGTTTCTCTATGACATCCCTGTGGAGGCATTTCTGTGTGTAGCTGCCGCCCCTCTAAGACTGAGCTCCTGAGGCAGGAACTGGGTCTAGCTATACTCCCACAGCTTTCCGGAGCACTCCATGACACAGCCTGGGTACTGGACTGATTGTTTATTGAATGAGTAGATAGAAAGCATGAGCACTCTCCCGGGGTCAAATCTGGCAGGCTCTGTATCAGGAATTTCTAGGAGTCTGAGCCATTAAGGAGTCTCTGGAAGCAGCAGGATTTGCAAGTCCAGAGACAGATCTGAGTCAGAGAGGCCAAGAGACCACACCAAGTCGGAAGCCTGCACTGCCCAGAGTCGCAGAAAGATGGGTGGGGCCAGCCAGGAGTGTGCTACAGAACAGGTTATGACTGTTCCCTTTACTTTTATTGCCCTGGCCATGAGTGGGCTGTGGGGGCCCAGCTCCTGTCCCCAGGGCACCTTAAAAGAACTTTAGTACCTTTGACTCCAAGTTCAAAGGTGGGAAAGCCACAAGGTGTGTTTGGGGCGTGGGAAAAAGAGCAGAGTGGATGGGACAGTGTCACTCCAAAGCCAGGTGGGGAAGAGACAGAGCAGCAAGGGATAGATTTTATTCGAGGAAATGGGAGATCACCAGAAGGGGGGTGGGCTAAACCACTGCCCCCTATCATTGAATGCAAATTTGGGTATGTTTTTCTAGGAAGACCATAGCTTTCATCAGATTCTCAAAAATGTTGTGACCACGAACAGTAAGCAAACGCTGCATGAAAGGCTCTTGAGCAGGTTTTGGGAATATTACTCTGGCAACAGCACACAGTAGAATGGAGTTTCACCAGTTTCCCTGGTGGAAAAACATGTTCCATGGCAAGACAGTGTGTAAATATTTGAGATCTGACATTTGGTTGTTTGATAAGATTGTCTGCCTCTCTGCATATGAGTTAGAAATTTTTCTTTTCTAATAAAGGTTGCCCCCTACTTTATATGCCTGTTACCTTCATGGAAACTAGCTGTTCAGCTGCGTGGCCTCAGCTGTCTCCAACAGTGATGTTTTTCTCTTTGTTCCTTACCTGACAGCTGACTTTCAGTCTGCCTGGGGCTCCCATCCTTAGGTCCTGCTTCCCATCTCATTCTAGATTGGTCTGGTGCTGGGTCAATTATTCATTAAACAAATTTCTTTTGAGTGCTGACTATGTGCTAAGCATTGTGCTCAATGGTGCAAAAGTCCTGCTCCTTGACTTCAATAAACTACAATGCAGTGGGGGAGGCACCTAAGGATTCAGGCAGTGACAGCATGCGATAAAGGAAACCAGCATAGGGTTCTACTCCAGCAGAGGGGAGGGAACTAGTGGGGCCTGGGTCACCTGAGACAGGACCTGTGCAGCAAGAGGGGAGGGGAAGGCCACCAAGGTGAGGCCTCATTTTGTTTCTGTGCCAAAAATGCCTTGAAGCCTCATTGAGTTTGAACTTTCCTCAAATATTCAGATGAATCTCACTCTAGCCCTCTGTATAGTCTAAGACCAACTGTTATTAGCTTTGTGTTTTTTCCTTTTTCTTGCAGGTTCTGGGAGGTTGTCTTAGTCTGGTCTATTTTTTTGCCACTATAACAGAATACCACAGACTGGGTAAATTTTAATGAACAGAAATGTATTTAGTTCTGGAGGCTGGGAAGTGCAAGAGCATGGGGTCGGCATCTGATAAGGGCCTTTGTGCTGCATCGACCCATGGCAGAAGGCAGAAGAACAAGAGAGCACTTGAGAGCAAGACAGGAAGGGGGGCCAAACTCACTTTATAACCACCCTACTTTTCTGATCACTAACCTACTCCTGTGACAACAACGTTAATCCATCCATGAAGTCTAGAGCCCTCATGACTAATCACCTCTTACTAGGCTCCGCCTCCAAACACTATTGCACTGGGGATTAATTTTCTAACACATGAACTTTGAGGGACACATCAAACCATAGCAGAGGTGGAAGCAAAAAGGAAGTAAACTAGCTTCAGGAGAAACTCAAAATGTGTTACTAATATAGCCAGGTTTGTTGTTTTTGAGACTGAGGACATTTGTCTCCCTTTATCCCAGGGATGACCCCTGAATCATCCCCCTGGCAGGTGCCTCTTCTGCCACTCATGTCTCTGCCCACATCTGTGCCTAGATCTCCTGGGCAGAGACCCCTTAAGAGGATATCTCTCCCTCTCCCAGTGAGTGATGGGAGGCAGGCTGCCCTTCCCTTTCTGTCCTGTTCCTTAACGCTCCACCCTACCACCATGACTGCATGAAGAGTACTTGATGTCAGACCTACCTAAATGGGAGAATTGTGACACCAGAGAGAAACCCACAGAATGTGGAGGAGAATGTGGAGAAAGAGAGAGGGAGAGAGGGAATGTAAGGAATCAAATCACATGATTGCGGAGGCTTTGTGCAAGCCTAAAATCTGCAGGGTAGGCCAGCAGGCTGGAGACCCAGCGAAGTATCCAAAGTCAGTCTGCTGTCAGAGCTCCCTTGAGAGATAGGGAATTCTACCTGAATGACTGACTTTGGACTCTGTTCAATCGAATGGATGAGGCCTACCCATGGTATGGAAGGCAAATTGCTTCACTCAAAGTCTAATGATGTAAATCTTAATCCCATCCAAAAATACCTTCACAGAAACATCTTGGATAATATTTAAGCAGACATCTGGGTACTGTGGCCTAACCAAGCTGGCCCATGTGATTAACCAGCACTAGCCTCCCTCAACTGTAGTTCTCTAACCTCCCCATTATCAGGCAAGTCTGATGTTGCTGCAAAAGAGACAGAAGGCAGAACCATCGCACAACCCAGGAATGAGATAGTGTGGTCCTACCCACGTGTACCCTACCCTGAGTGTTAACCTCTCATTTCTTTCCTCTTGCTTCTTGCTGTAAGTTTTAAATGGATTTAATAAACCCCGTTATTGAATCATCTTAATGTGACCTGTGAGTCTTTCCCTTCTGTGACCCTTGGAATAGCTTACCTGGTAGCGTACTTGAAGAGTACCATTACATAAGGGAATTTCCACACTACAATGCCTAAAAACTTGGCATCAGCTTTGCAATGACACTTTCCTGAACCTTAAGCCACCTCTTGCTTATTCTCAGTAGGCAGCAGGGAATGGAGACAATGAGGATCAAAATCCACCCCATCCCTGGGTTGGTAAAACAGCTTTCCACAAATATTTATACTTTTCAGGAACTAGAGGACTGGGAGAAACTGTGAAGTTACCTTCTGTTCTGCAGTAGCTGGTTATTAGGAAGGACAGGAACACTAGTCAGAGGCCCTGACAAACAACAGAAGATAAAAGCAGAAATCCCAAGATCCATCTCCCTCACTACCTCCTTCTGTAAGAGCTCCAACCTTTCAGGCTGTCTTGGAGGTCACCTCCAGGTTTGAAAGGGAGTTTGTCTTCTCATGTGTACAAGAGGGAAGAATGGCACAGGCTGGCAGTTCAGCCTCTTAAAAACAGGAATACATTTTTTGTAACCCCCAACGCCTATAGCCTGCCTGGCACATGATATTTTTTCAGGTAAAGCTTGCTGAATTGAAGAGAAGTTGGAGAGAGAGCCTGCTGACTGGCCTGCAGGGAGCTCTGGCCTGCCATGAGCGCTGGCTGCAATAAGCATGGGCTGCAGGCCAGTCAGCAGGTTCTCTCTCCAACTTCTGGCATCCCATGTTAGAAATGTGAATGCAACTGTCCTGAGAAGCACCGTTAGACATGGTGATTATGTTCTTTAGACCCACAGCACTGCTCCAAAGAAGTTAAGCAGGATTTTCTCAACTGGTCTAGGGGTATAACCAGCATATTATAACATTACTTTTCTATGCAACATACATTACTGATTTCAACTAATCTACTTTCAGAATCCACTTATCTATAAACTGAGAACTGCCTATCCATGCCATCCCTATTGCCACTCAATCCTGAAATTCCAACCAGTTTAAGTACCTGTGAGTCTACAGGAAAGGGTTTGGTTTCCACCTAAGGTACATGCAGTGATTCTGCACTCTACCCTGCACCTTGTAGCTTGAATGTTGTAACACCCCAGTGCAGAAATTGTTCCTTGTTTTCACACCTTCTCAGTGTTCACTCTCAGCCCCTAGCAAATTGTGAATGCAAGAAATAAAGTGATCACCACACTGCTTTTTATTTCCACTCACACCTTCTTCTTGGAAAGTGGGAGGGGTAGGTTGTGATGGGTGGGTGATGGGGAAGAGTGTGTGCACCCGCAACTCCCCCCAAAGGCACACCCACGCATTCTCAGGTAGGATGAGCCAAGACATTAATATCCTCATTATTCTTTCACTTAAATTATTCTGCCTGACTTAATCCTCCAGTCTTATCAGTAGAGGAGGGGCCTCTGCCCTGCAGAATGAATGTTGTTAACAGGAAAAAGACTCAGTTTACTAGAGACTTAGTATCTTGAATGAATGGCACATGTTAAATGATTATGAACTATAGAGGTTCCTATAGAATCAGGCAATGCAAACTTTCAAAAAATATATTAGGCAAACCTCTTAAGAGTGTCCTAGGAAACAAATTTTGGAGAATATATTTGCAGCCTCATATATCAGCAATTCTCAGCTGAAGAAGATTTTGCACCCCAGGGGACATTTGGCGATGTTTGAAGACATTTTCAGTTTCCACGACGGGGCGAAGGGATACAAACCAGAGATGCTGCTAAATATTCTGCAGTAACACAGGACAGCCCCAGACAACAAAGAATCATAGTGCCAAGGTTGAGAATCCGGAAGTTAGATGGATATATCTGGTCTGTCACCATTATGGTGTTATTCAGGGAAACAAACCATTAGCAAAACCTCATATTTGTAAAGATTAAAATGAATATAAAAGCAAATGACTTTCTTCTGAATTTTATTTCCTTATCAGTGGTTTACTATACAGGTTTTCATACCATAATTTAAGACTTTTGAACTTTTCCTTGAAGTTTGATTTTGATTTCTTACTGTTAACCATTTTTCACACAAAAATCAAGTTTTTATTAATCTAGGCAAGTAATTACTGCGGGAACAGAAAAAACTACAAAGTGTATTGAAATGAAATGACTGGCTCATTCACCCAGTGACTGTAGCAGACTGTATCTTCTGAAAGTGGCTGCATCAGTATCCTCCTCCTCCATGCTCTTATCAAATGTGACTTTGGCATTCCTCCCATTGAAGGGCGGGGCCTATGTTCCCTCCAGTTGAATCTGGCAGGTTTTTATGGCCATGGCACACTGTGTGACTTCTGAGGCAAGGTCACAAAAGGCATATAGCTTCCTCTTCCTTGTGGTTTTCTTGGAACATCGGGAAGCACAAGCAGCTGCATGTAGATGTTCTGGCCAAAGTCCCCCATGAGGCGGTGAAGTCCCATCGTTAGGTCCTCAGCGTTAATTGCCAGACATGTGAGTAGTGACAAGCCTTTAGATGGCTCTGCCCTCAACCATCGGGTCACCCGCAGCCTTTGAGTCTTTTTAAAGAAGGCCCCAGACTTTGTGGAGCACAGACAAGCTGTCCCCACCTTGCTCTTTCCAAATTCCTGACCTACGGAATCTCTAAGTATAATAAAATGATTGGCATTAGGAGAAATACCTAATGTAGATGACGGGTTGACAGGTACAGCACACCACCATGGCACATGTATCTATGCAACAAACCCGCACATTCTGCACATGTATCCCAGGACTTAAAGTATAATAAAATAAATAATGTTTTTTAAAAATTATTGTTTTAAGCAACACAATTTGTAGTAATTGTTATGCATCAAGATATACATGGAATAGGAACTCTCCCTCATATATATATACACACACATATATATATAGCTATCACATTATCTGTTATATATATAACATTATATATATAATGTTATCTGTTAGATATATGTTATGTATATGTTATGTGTATATAAATAAATATTTATCTGCAATAAAACTTCCAAATTACTATACATCATGGGCTTTCTTTCTTTTTTTTTTTTTTTACTTTAAATCTTTTTTTATTATACTTTAAGTTTTGGGATACACGTGCAGAACATGCAAGTTTGTTACATAGGTATACACGTGCCACGGTGGTTTGGGGCACCCATAAACCCGTCATCTACATTAGGTATTTCTCCTAATGCTATCCCTCCCCTAGCCCCCCACCCCCTGACAGACCCCAGTGTGTGATGTTCCTCTCCCTGTGCCCATGCATCATGGACTTTCGGGACAGCTGAAAAGTGGTCAAAACCACAAAGTCTGAATTTTTCAATGTCAAAGATTTTCTGTAAAAATGGTAAGTAAGTGGCAAACATGCATGACTCTCCTACTCTGCACCTAAGCAGACATCACTAATTATAGAACTTTTCCGAATGAGCAAGAATCCTGCCTTAAAATGCTTCTCAATAAAGCTCCCAGCAAAACACGAAAACCAAGTGATCAGGGCTGGCACACAATGTGAAATAACTTTGCCAACCCCAGTGTTCTCTGCAAGAGTTGAGACTGGTTTTCACTGGCTCATCCCCAGACAGAAGGATTTAACTATTGTTTAATCAGGTGCACACAAAAGAATGTATGGCTTTGCAGAACCTGTTTGCAAAAATTTTGTTATATTAGGTTTGTAGATGAACACGGTGGACATGCTTTTATCATGGTTTTTGAGAATTTGGCCATAAAACAACAATAGCAATCTGTAGATGCCAAGAACCACTTTTATTAAAAACAAATAAACCGAAATCCCTGGTATATAAGAAAAATATTTAACCCCTTAAAAAAAAAAACAGGGAAGAATCTCTAAAACAAAAACAAAAAGATAATTATGATGAGATGAACCCACAGTCCTGTCGGTGATTGAAGATTGCCAGCTTTGTGGGATAGTTCAGAGGCAGGGTCTTTGATTTCGGTTTGATGACGTGAGCACACAGTGAAAGGGCCCATTGGTACATGTATTATTATTACCATTATTATTTATTATTCATTATTATTGAGATGGAGTCTCACTCTGTCACCCAGGATGGAGTGCAATGGCATGGTCTCAGCTCACTGCAACCTCTGCCTCCTGGGTTAAAGCAATTCTCCCGCCTCAGCCTCCCAAGTAGCTGGGACTGCAGGTGCCTGCCACCACACCTGGCTAATTTTTGTGTTTTTATAGAGACGAGGTTTCACCATGTTGGTCAGGATGGCCTCAATCTCTTGACCTCGCGATCTGCCTCGGCCTCCCAAAGTGCTGGGATTACAGGAGTGAGCCACTGCGCCTGGCCATATTATTTTTGATGTTTGTTCAATGCACATTATTTTAACAGGTCTAGGAAAGAGCATGAAGTGAATATGCCCTCTCTTTTTCAATTTTCTGTTTGTGAATTTGATGTCTTCACCTACAACTGACAGCTAAACTTCGTCTCTCATCTATCAGGGATTCTGGGAAGCCTAAAGTTGTTTATTTTTAAAAGGAATGTAATAACGGTTATTTGAAGAAAATGACTGAGGTGATTGAATTCCTGGGCAGGCAGGCAGACCACATGACTGAGATAGTTTTTAACCCAAGATTGCAAGGTTTCTGCAGACCTCACACTCATCTATCTTATTCTTTCATGGTGGCCTTTTCAGCTTTCAAGCAAATTACCTGTAGAAAAGAGGTGGGGTGGAGAGAGAAAGAAAAAGTCACAGTGACTGAAATTCTCTAATTGTCCTTTTTAGAACATTTTAAAAGCATAGTTTAACCAAGGAACAATCCTGGGAATGTCGTAGAGGTAACTATAATTCTCTTCTGCACCTCTCTGCTTGCTGTCCTATGGCCCCTTCTCCCTTTCAAACATCCCACTCTCCTCTCACTTCCTTTCCCTGCAAGCGACCCTTTGTCTTCATGTGTAGACACTGAAGCCATCCTTTTCTTCCCCAGTCCCTTCTAGGACTTCTCTATCCCACCCTTCTAGAAAAACTGCATGACTCCTTGGCTAATCCGATAAACTGATTCAAGCTGAGGTGTTATTTTAGTCTTTTCCTACTAGGAGCCACTGCCCCATAGGAAAAAAATAATAATTGAGAACCATATAAATTCAAAGCAAGTGCATTACGTTTGTTTATTTAGAAGACTACATAAAAATTAAAAATTCCAAATAAGGTTAAAAAAAAAAAAATCTATGAACAGTAAGTTCTCACAACTCTGTGTGATACATTTTATTTTGTCCATTTTCCTGATGTGGAAATGAAGGCTTAGGCCTGTCAGGAGACTGCTCAGGATCTCAGGATTCAAACCCAGACCGACTTGACTGCAGAGCACATGCTCTGAGCTGCCATGGCTCTCTGCCTCCTGAGAGAGGTTTGGGAGATTTAACAGGGTGATCTTCCCTGGGCAGCTTGCAGGAGCAAGGACATTTTACCACCCTGGTTCCTGACAGCCAACATTAAAACTCAGAGCACGTGGTTATGACTGTGGCTATTCAGTCACTTAGCAATGACCTGCTTTGGAAAGCTTAGGGTTTACTCATTTAAACACCAATTTTTAAAAGTGTATGGAAATTTTTCTTAAGTGTATTATGTAATTTTTTTGCCTTCTTAAGCTGGATATTCTAAACATAATTTAGCCTCTGGCCTTTCCTTATATACTCAAGGTTCACCAACATGAACATTAGCTACAGTTAACGAGGCTGTAAGACAGCAATGCCTTCGGGGACTGTTGAAGTACATAAGACTGTTTTTAACCTATATTTTAAGTGGTCCCAGACTACTGTGCTATTTGAGTTCTTATGTCTGCTTCTCATAGATTTTCTGCCATGCTGTCAGCCTCTCAGTTATTGACTCTCAATGCTATTAGTGTCTGTCTGTATTAGTGCTTCTTTGCCCCCTTAGTTTTGCTATTTATAACCTGTGGTGGGTGTGAAACCCAGATATTCAGGCATATTTTGCCTGAAAAAAGAATAAATACTCATCAAATGGCTGAGAGGATTTCTTGTGAGAAGGAAACATGGGTTTTTGTGAATGGAATTTATAACATCTATTTTAACTTTCTGATTCTCTAGGCCAATAGTTAATGAGATTGTTAGTTAACCAGTGCACTAGCAATATCCATTGGTACCTGCCTGCCCAGAACTGTCTAGCTACCACAGCCCCTACTTCTTTGGTGGCCATGTTTTGCCCTGTTTAACCACGATCCACCACATCACACACGCTATGTGTGGTAGAATGAGTGCAGCACCTGACCCCAGGCCAACCAGACTGGCCAGTGACCATGATAAAAAGACAGGTTGTACTTAGCTGATCCTAACTCTGGAGAATGTGCATTGGGAAACAAGGCAAAGTGGTTAGGGGTGGTTTTGAAGAGAACGTTCACAAGTAGAATTGAATTGTGTCCCATAAGGCCACGCTGTAGCATGGGCCATCTGAAGTGCTGAAGAAGCAGACTCTCTAAGAAAGCTGGTAGATGAAAGAGAAGGAAGCAAATGCACAGAGAGAGGCAGCAATGCTCTGAGGCAGAGGCCGACACGGGGAGGAGAGAATGCTGAGATTTGTCCATGTGCATCTTCACTCTAGACACCATTTTTCTTAGGCAACTTGAGTGAGTCTCTGTGTCCCCCACGGGAAAGAAGCTAACTATAAAAATTAATTTTTTGAGAGCCGTGTTGTTAGTGTAACTTCCTATATTTTCTGGACCCTATGAAAGCAAAAAAATACCAGCAATTTAACTATACGAGAGAAATAATGGATATTGAAATGAAGACACTTAGACTCGCAATTAACACAAAAGAAGTGTGCATGAGAAAAAGGACAATAGTTGATAGTGATGGTGAAATACAGGACCCACATCCTATTATAGCTTGAATAATCAATCCACTAACACAGAAGCAAAGATGAAGAATCCACTCAATGAAAATGTAAAACAGTCAGAAGAAAGCCCTTGAGTCCTGCTAAGTTTCCTTTTTAATTAAGCAATTACAACAGGCATACAACTTCCGGTTGTGTGTGTGTGTGTGTGATCATCCTGGGGAGGGGGATGGAATCATTCCCGTGAGGTCCTACAACAGCCTGATGAAGAGGCACAGCTAGACAGGTGCTCCCATGGGAGCTAGAGGCAGACAGTAACAAAAATTAGCCAAACAAGAGACCAAGACTCATTTCTTAACCATTCTTGATGGCTCTGGAGAATGCAGCTTCACGGATGCCTCATTTCCGCTACGGAGGTGAGTGAGGCCCACTGGAGGACCTCTGAACACTGTTTCACACCATCAGGGACTCCACCTAAGGTCAGAAAATGGTGGACACACACCTTCGCTATGCACCACACATCACTCAAAAATCTCTGGCCTCCAGGGGTTTCTCAGCAATTGTCCTGGCCTCACACCTAAGGCTGGGGAGAGGCAGGTGGAGCTGCCATCCATCCAGATGATGGCCCACATTCCAAGGGCGTAATTGCTGGAACAGAGAGGCAGAGGCAGGCCAGTCTGAAAGGAAACCAGGCCTTTGTTATCACTGGCAACTAAAGAGAAAGGATCAAATCTGAAGGGTTGGGAAGATGATAAACAAAAACAAGTAGCAAGGCTGATGGCGAGGAGAGGTGAGAGTCACACATCACTCTGAGTATCCAGGGCCGTGTTCTTCAGGCAGTACCTGGAATACAGAAAGCCCATGCTGGGAGGCTGCTGCCCGGCTCACCCAGAGAAGCCAGGCAGAGGGGGCTAAAAACCAGTAACTTCCAGACACCATATTCCCTGCCTACAGTAGGTAGGTAGGGGAGAGAGATAAAAGGGTAAGGCGAAAGGGAAGAGGATGTGGAATGGGTGAGACAAAGGTGGGCAGAGGGACGGGGAGAGAGAGAGATCATTTAAGAGTACAGCTAGAGTTGACAAACTGTGGCCCAAGCAGTTAATATCTTCCCCGGAAAACTTCCTCCCTTCTTATGGCAAAACCAAATCACTACCAAAACCTACAAAATGATTGAGGTGATCTTTGCAAGACAACAAGAGGGTTTCATGAGGTCATAATTAACAAGTGAGTAACCTTTGGTCTAGATTCTGGAAACTAAATGTGTATCATGCTGGTAGCTTCACTAATTCCCCCTCGAACGCTGTGTCAACAAATCTTTTAAAACGGAACCCTGGCACAGCATAATTAGAAAGGGAAGCAGAATAACCTCCCCGCCATCCTCAGAGGCTCTGAGTCCTACTTGCAAAATTGCTAATGTTCCAGAGTAACCAAGGATGACTCTGGGAAGTGAGGAGACCAAGGGGATCCCTGGCCCAGGAGCATTTCCTGGGTGGCAGGGAGCACACCCTGAAGTGAGAGGGGCCAGAGGGATGTGGGTCCCTCCCTGGAGACACCGAGTGACAGGCTCAGTGCTGGATAACTGACCCGTAAGCAGCATCTCATCCACCTGGCCACGCCCTCCTTCTAGAGGCATTTCTTTCCTTGCATCCAGGGATATGACACTTGCCTGGGTTTTCCCCTCTTCTTTCTTTATAGCTGCTCTTTCTGAGAGTCCTTTAAAAAAATGTATTATGGAAAACTCCGAACATTCATAAAAGCAGAGAAAATAGTACAATGAAGGCCTACATATCCGTCCCTAAGCTCTGACAATGATCTACTTGTGGCCTATCTCAATTGCCCTAGACATCCCCCACCCTACTTCCCTGCTCCCAGAGGATTGTGAAGTAAATCCCAGTCATCGTTTCAGCGGTTAGAATTTCATTGTGTGTTTTTGCAAGACTCTGTCTATAAAATCAGAACCTCAGTGTACCCAACCACACTCCCCCTAATACAACAACTCTTTAATAGCATCAAATCAGTGTTCACACATCCCCAGTTGTCCGATAACAAATAGCTTTTAAAAATAGTTTATTTGGCCGGGCGCGGTGGCTCAAGCCTGTAATCCCAGTACTGGGAGGCCGAGGCGTGGGTGGATCACGGTGTCAGGAGGATCGAGACAATCCCAGCTAACATGGTGAAACCCTCACTCTACTAAAATACAAAAAAATAGCCGGGCGAGTATGGGCGCCCAGTCCCAGCTACTGGAGGCTGAGGCGGGAGAACCATGAACCCAGGAGGCTGGAGCTTGCAGTGAGCCGGATCGCTACGCACTGCACTCCAGCCTGGGCTATTGGCTGCCAGACTCCATCTCAAAAAAGTTTATTTGTCTCAATCAGGCTCTAAATGAAGTTCATACGTTTCTACTGCTTAATATGTCTCTAAAGTGTCTTTTAACTTACAGATTCTCTCTCCCTTATTTTCTTTTTCCTGCCATTCTTCTGTTGAAGAAACTGGACTGTTTACCCTATAGAATTTCCCATATTTTGGATTTTGCTGATTGCACGCCATAGTTTCTTTACCTGTTATTCTGTCCCTTTTATTTCCAGTACATTGGTAATCACATCTAAATGTGATCTGGTTCAGGTTCTAGTTTTAAAATGTTAGAAACTATTCATGATCATTGCTTAACGATCACTTCTACTAATTCAGTAGAGAGTTGCAAAATGGTGATATCATTCCTCTTTCATATACTAGCTGCAATACTCCTATGAAGGGAAATTTCTTTTGTCAGCTCTTTGGTGACCCTGAGGCTTAGTTCGTGTAGGAAAGTCAGCCTGCCCGGCTGACCCCAGGAGCACCATCAACTAGCTGCGTGACTGTGGGCAAATCATCCGATCCTTCCGAATTTGTTTTCCCATTTATACAATGGGAATGATCATATGACCCAACTCCGAATTGTTATAAAGATTAAAGGAAATAACACACGGCAGGGGCCTGACATGTAAGCCTTTCATGGAGGTGAACTGGTATCCTTATTTTCATTGTTAGAGTGAGGATTTTTCAACCGGCGCCCAGAGAACACATCACAGGGATGCTGAGCAGGGTTTGGGTTTTTATCACTTGTCATTACCACAGGCTTATTGCAGCCATCAGTGGAGCTGTTCCCAAAAAAGACAGTCATCCCTCTCCATAGAGCTTTTTTCTGATGCTTATGACAGTAATCAACAATCTGCTCTGCAGAGAGGGCCCCGGGAAGACCCACGGGAGTCAGCCATGGGAGTCACAGCAAGGCAAGTGCCAGAGGCCTGTGGAGGCCTGGGCGGTCCCGTCCTCCCAGGGAAGAATGTTGGACACAGAAAGGATTCCGTGGTGCCCTTTGAGCAACAGCTCTGATCCAAGATGTCCTTTCTTTGGAAACTCCTATTAGCTACATATTTACTCTTCCTTTGGTTTTGGCAAGTCAGTAAATTAATTTAACCCTATTGTCAGAACAGTTGGTTGCTCATTTACAAGGAACATAATTTTATAAGGCTTTATAAAAATCACTCAGGCATATTTAGGGCCTAAAGGCATTCATCTCAAAATTGGCTCTCAGTCTGATTTCTGTATTTCTGTGCATATTAAATCCTTATATTGTCACTTACATTCTCTTAATGGTTTCTACTGAGTGGAAGATACTGGAGTCGCTGGTGGAAGTTATAAAATCAAGAAGCCAGTTGTAAGTTAATCTAATTCCGTTGTAAAGGTGAAATCTTATTTGAGTGACTTAACACCAGCAGTTGAGTTTCTGAGTATTTAGAAAGAGTCTGTGCTCTTCAACCTTTCTTTAAAAGAGGGGTTGGACAGCTAGTGTGGCCTCCAGGGAGACAACATTCATGAAGGGACTTAGCCTATGGCTTTTCTCCCTTTGAGGCCTATGAATAAAATGGTGTCCTGTTTCCTCAGCACATGTGCATGTTAAGAGCTTAGGCGGTGGATCAGGATCAACCTGGTAGCTGCTTAACCCTGAGAAAGTACTTAACCTCTGTGAGCCTCAGTTTCCTTATCAATAAAATGAGATAATGAAAGTTGTTGTGGTGGGGATTGAATGAGATAGGGTAGGAAAAGCACCAAGCACAGTGTCTGGCAAATCTTAAGGACTCAAGAGTTGTTAACTGCTATCATTATTAGAGCTATGACCAGATTCTGGTCACAGTTGGTCATGTGTTGTATTGCAATTTTTAACAGAATATTTAGTTGGAATATCACTCAACAATAAAAAGGAAGAAACTCTTGATGTAAGCAACAACTAGGTGGATCTCAATGGCATTTGCTGAGTGAAAAAAATCTCAGGCTGGGCACGTTGGCTCACGCCTGTAATCCCAGCATTTTGGGAGGCCGAGGTGGGCAGATCACCTGAGGTCGGGAGTTCAAGACCAGCCTGACCAACATGGAGAAATCCCATCTCTACTAAAAATACAAAACTAGCCAGGCGTGGTGGCACATGCCTGTAATCCCAACTACTCAGGAGGCTGAGGCAGAAGACTTGCTTGAACCCGAGAGGCAGAGGTGGCAGTGAGTCAAGTTCATGCCATTGCACTCCAGCATAGGCAACACAAGTGAAACTCCATCTCCAAAAAAATAAAAAATAAAAAAATAAAACTCAAAGGGCCACGTTATTTATGAATCCATTTATATAACATTCTTGAAATGACAAAATTAGAGAGATGAAGAACAGATTAGTGGTTGCCAGGGTAACATTAGGGCTGGTGGAGAGGAGCATGCGGCTATAAGGGAGTAGCAAAGGGACATCTTTGTGGTGATGGAATGGTTCTGCCTCGATGGTCATGGTCACGTGGATCTACACATGTGGTAAAATGGCATAGAACTTGCACACATTGTACCAGTGTCAATTTCCTGCTTGGTATTTTTTGTCGGTATGTAAGATGTAACCACTGGGGGAAGGGTACATGGGACCTCTCTGTACTATCTTTGCAACTTCCTGTGAATCTATAATTATTTCCAAACATTTTAAAAAGCCAATATTTAGTGTTTACATTATGAAGTTGAAAAACAGCTCGCAGCTGAGCCACATAGAGTATGATCATCACATTTCCTTTCTTGTGTGACATTTTTCCCTTAGATTTAAAAATTCCCTCACATTTTATTTGCTTTGGTTTGCTTTTTACCTAGTACCAATTCTTTCCAACAATGTCAGAACTATAAATTCCTTCTCAGTGCAGTTGACCACATTAGGAAACTCATCAGTTACTATTTTTTTAAGTGACATCCCTGCTAGAACTCTGCCTTCCAGCTCCAATCTGTACTTGCTATTCTCTAGGCTGATTCTGTACCCATTTGCATAGGAAAGATCTACTAATCTACACACCAAAGTCTTAAATTGTGGTTTTTTCACAGGATACTGAGATTTCAGAATATGGTTTGTTGTTGTTGTTGCTCACCTGTGTTTTCTGACTTTGCTGCAGGTAACTTGTATTACTGGTGTTATGCCATCATTACTATATCCTTTATCATGGAAAGAGAAAGAAGGGCATACAGTTGAGAAAAAAAAATAAAAGGTCTCACTTTTAGTTGCTTGAGCATGTACATGGAATCCTGGGGAACATACAGTCAGTCCTGTACACCTCTCCAACTGACACAGTCTGTACAGGGTGGTACTGGGGGCCTTTTAGTGGCTCCTGTGCATCTTAATCTGGGCCCTCCCTTTGTACACAGGGGCAGGACTCCAGCTCTATACTCTTGGTGGACTCCACAGGGTCATCCCTTATTCATAGCCACACCCTTTCATTACCACTCTCTCACCTTTCCCTCTTCCAAACCCTTAGATATTTGTAGCCCCTTTGTCTCCCGCCTCCACCCGGGCTCTCACCCCAGTTATTGGCATTTTTAACAAATTCTAATGCTGCAGCTGGATGGGGAGGGGGGATGTAAGGGAGCTTCAGATCGTGAAGCTGGAAGCAGGCAGGGTAGAGGCCATCACAGAGATCTGGCTCCAGAATGGAGTATTTAAAAGACAAGCAAACCGAACTCATTGCTAAGTCTAACCTCATTCTGATTCTTTCAAACCTCTCTAGACGAAAGAGGCCCTAATCTCCTTCCCAGACTTGGGGTAGTTTACAAAAAGCAGCCTTCTCTTAGGTACCAGGAAAAGAGTGGGGAGGAAGTTTTACCAAACTGTGTAAAAGGGATTAAAGAAGCAATGTTTGGGGGTTGAAGGGAAGAGAGCTCTCACATCTGCAGGAGAAGCAGCTGGCAGTGCACCCCTGTCTCCTGAGGTAAAGCAGGACCCTGTGTGGGCCACCTTTGGGGTCAGTGAAGTGCGCGCCCACCATTCCCCCAGCTCACTGGCAGGGCCCTGGCTCCCGCCTTGCACGTGCATGCGAGTGTGTGTGGATTCTCCGAAGTATGTGTCTGTGCAATAAATTCTGAAGAGAAGAGCTTTAAAATTCAGTGTATTGGCCAGCAATAAACCTCATCACCTCAGAAATTCTGAGACAAAAACACACAAAGTAAACCACAGAGCATTCTCGGTGATTTTCTGTTGCAGATTTTCTGTAAGTGGATTTTCTGCCTTCTGGTAAAACACAAACATGTTTAACGGGCCCCCAAATTCCCCTGGCTGGATTTGTTTTACATTCAACAGCAAAGCCATTAATGCAATTTCAGGTAAGCCTCGCATTCTGTATCTTCTATAATCTCTCAAGGTTCTTGAGTATATTAAAACACTTCCCAAGAACATTATAAGAAAAATGATCTTTTAAAGTACAGCTCAGCATATAATAGGATTTTTTTCTTCTATGTCTGTCCAATAGTTCCTCTTAACAAAATGTCATGATTCAAGTACAGAAGTCCCTGGGAATCCTTTGGCATAATAAAGCATTTTAAATTTGTTAATTTGATTTAAGAAATAGCCTGGGTAACCTATGTAGAAGACATATCAAACCTCCACTTAATATGTGGTATATTTCCTTAAGTACATAAAAGACCTTGGAAATGCTTAATTTAATCAAGATTATTCACCTTGGCACAATACTGCTGTGCGGATAGCCAGTGCACAGATGAAAGCAAATCTATGTATTTGCATAAGGCAAGAAGAGCTGTGATTTTACTGTGGAGGCAGAACATGGGCTGGATACAATTCCAAAATTTAATTATTAGAAATAGAGACAGCACAATTTTTTTTATCATAAATTGAAAAATTTTTTAAAGCATGTTAGGATCTCTCTCTCTCCCTGTGACATTAGCCAGTTACACAGACAAATTGTTAACAAAGTACATGGTTCTACTGAAACATTCAGAGTTTTTATTTAAAATCCCAGGAAAAGACAGTGTGGTGGCTCACACCTGTAATCCCAGCACTTTGGGAGGCTGAGACGGGAGGATCACTTGAGGCCAGGAGTTGGAGACTAGCCTGAGCAACATAGCGTGACCCCTGTCTCTACAAAAAATAAAATAATTAGCCAGGAGTGGTAGCATGCACCTATAGTACCAGCTGCTTGGGAGGCTGACGCAGGGGGATCGTTGAGCCCAGGTGTTTGAGGCTGCAGTGAGCTATGATCTCGCCACAGAGTGAGACCCTGTTTCTAAAAAACAAACAAACAAAAAATCTGAGGCAGTTAGAGCCTAATGGGAAAATATATGAATCATAGGGAAGAGATGAACTACTCATTATTTCCTTAATTTTATTTTTGTGCCAAAAGTTGTTTTCTTAATGATAGAACCATGTTGTTAAATTAAGAGAACTTAGGCCCTTTTATGCTAGCCAACATCTTTAAAGACAACACAATTCTTTTCCTCTCTCCTTTTCTTCCCCTGCCTGCTCTTCCTCTGTGCTTAGGAGCCTCTTGGATTCTCCAGGGAAGTGTTCATCTCTGCCCCTTTTTCTGAGTTTTAGCAAAATTGTGGTCTCCTGGTCTTCACCTTACTTCTTTTTGTTTTTCTTTCCATTTTGCTTTCATTGTATTTTTATGATTTTTTTTCTGTAAGGATATACAAAGCAACTCTAAATTGGGGTTATCTCTGTGGAGGTAGGGGTGAGCACGAGGGGGCCTTTAACTTTGCTTTCTTCTGCATTATTCAAATCTTCTTTTAAGCCTAAGTTACTGCTGTAATTTTTAAAATATTTTTTCTGATTACCAGTAGCATATGTTTATTGTAGATAATTTGAAAAACAAGGAAAATGAAAAGAAAAGGGAAAACACAGAAGACAGTTCTGTGCTTGGCAGTGCCTAGTGAGCCATGCTCCATGGTGTGGCCGCCGCATCCTCCTCCAGAGAGGGGCCCTCCAGGCTCCTGCGGGGCGGAAGAGTGGGGAAGGAAGGGACCCATGGTGGGGGAAAGGCATCTTGAGGTCTAGATGCTTCTCATAGTCTCTCAAGCAATCCATTGTTTTCAGCCTTGCCCGTTCCTACGCTCATCTTCCTGAGACTTTCTAGGCTTCTGAGGAGCAAACTGGCTTGCCTCCTAGTTCCCCAACCGCCCCCTGCCCTCAGGCATTTAGCAGTCACCTCCTTTTTTTTTTGTTTTGTAAAGAGTCAGGAGTCTCACTGTGTTGCTCAGGCTGGACTTGAACTCCTGGGCTCAAGCGATTTTCCTACATCAGCCTCTTGAGTAGTTGGGACTACAGGCTTGCACCACCATGCCTCAGAGGTCATCTTTTGGTGTGTCAAGCTGGTGAATGCTCATCTGTTTGCTTTCAAGCTTCTAAAATTTTGTTGACATATCTAATATGCTGCTGTCTGCACTCCTGTTCTTTAAGCCTTAGGAGCTTTCTCCTTTGTGATCCTGTTAATGTAATTTTGTAGGGTTTTCCTAGCAGGCAGAGGTAAATATATGGATTCAACTTGCCATCTTTAACGAGGAGTGCCCATATACCTGGTCATACACTGTTTGAAATATTTTACAATATCCTTAATGATTGCATAGTAACTCTTCTTCTCCTCCTCCTCCTCTTCTTCTTCCTCCTTCTCTTTCTTCTTTAGAGACAGGGTCTTGCTGTGTCACCCAGGCTGGAGTGCTGTGGCACAATCATAGCTCACTGTAACCTCAAACTTGTAAGTTCAAGCAATCCTCCTACCTTGGCCTGCCAAAATGCTAGAATTACAGGCATGAGCTACTGTGCCCGGCATGAACTCTTGTATATGGATGTGACGTGATTTATCTAGCCTTGTTGTTTAGGTATGTTTTGCCTATACTATTTATTTCCTTAAGATAAAACATTAAATACAGACTTGTTGAACCTAAGAATATGAACAATTTAAAGACTCTTCGTAGGTACTTGTACAAATTGAAAGGTCGTCCATCTTATGTCACCCCAGACAGTTATGGTGTTGTACCCGTCCCTCTCCCCATGAGTCTGCCATCCCCCCGATGCTCCCCTTTCTTTTAGATCATTTCTCCTTGAACAGTCATCCTCAATTCTGTTTGATTGTGCTTCTCTTTGGCTGCTGTTTCCCACACAGCTCCTCCAGGCTTTGGGGAATCAGCTTCTTGCTCTGAGCTCACCTCACCAGGATCAAAATGTACTCTGAAACACTTTTCAGGGCTCCTTTCCAATATTGTTTTGCATTTTGCATTAGCCTGAATTTCCATTTTGGCTCTTCTGAATAGGAACCTTCATCGGGATGCTAGTCCTTTGCTTTTCAGCCGTTACCTCTGCAGCTTAGGCTGTGATCTTTTCTCTGTTCATCTACTTTTTGGTAGAGTAAAGATTTGTGCCTTGAGTCTTATTTGTATCTCAGAATCTCTTAGGCAATTGCATGACTAAATCTGCCTATGATTTCACTGGTCTGCTCTCAATAAAAAGAGAGCTTGACAAGTTCAAAATCTAGACAAGTTCTGTGAATTTTTTGCAGCATTTTGCAATAAATACTCTTATTTTTCAAGCTGCTAAAATTTTCAGTCTAAATTTATTGGCTTGAGTATATTTTGGCAATGAGGGAGGAGGTTCTTGGGCAGTTTGGGCCCACCCTCTCCTAGCTCCAGACAGCATGAAGAACTCCTGAGGACATTCTAGCTTACCCTGACTACAGATAAGGGCCTGAGTGTCTTCCCAAGAGCAGGGGTCCCTTCTTGATTCCATTTATTCTTCTAGCAAAGAATGCACCACCAATACTGTACCCCATAATGTCTGAAGTCACCAAACACAAAGTACTAATTTTATTTTTTAATGATAACATCACAGAAGCCAAAAGATGGGATTAGATTCCATGAAATTCACTCAGTGTCTTTTCCTTGCTGTATCTTTTTGTGCTTCTGTCTTTTTATATTTTCTTTCTGTGCCTGTTTTTGGATGTGTGTCAGCTTGTCCATTTCTATTGTTCACTCGATAGATCTCTTTCATTCTCCTTTTCATTGTTTCATCTCATGGTGTGTCTACCCTTCTCTCTTCTTTAATAAGGCTATACTACAGAATTCTTCTACCATTTACATTTTTGCTCTGTATTTTGAATAGTTGCTCATTCCCAGTCTTACTGAATTCAATAGTTTTCTGTTCTCATTTTTAAAGAAAGATGACTGACGTCTTTTGTGTCTTTGTCTTTAAAATATAAATTACTTTTGAATTATTTGTCTCTCGGCTACATTTTTGTCCCTCTGTAGGTCTGTATCACTGGGTGGCAAGGTTTCTTGACACAACGAAGCATTCCTTGACCAATGTTTCCAAAAAACTGTGCTGCAGTGATTCTGCTACTGATTCCAGGCGTTTCTATATGTCCATGTACTCTTTTTCTTCTTTGTCATTCAAAATGTTTTCTTATTAACATGAAAATAAGACATAGCTCAAACATAGATAATAAAAAAACAACTAACATTTATTGAGTGCCAGGCACTCTTCTAGGAGCTTTGCAGTAAATATTACCTCCTTCGAGCTTTACTCATTTGTCATAATGTACCTTCTCAATGAAGCCTTCCCTGACCACCCTCCCTAAAATGCCAGCCTCTTTGACCCATCTTATCTTTGCTTTATTTTTTTCTGCTTATTGTTCATCTCTATCTAACATGCTGTTTTTCATTATCTAGCGTCTTATTGCTCTCTCTCCAGAATATTTGCTTTTTCAGAACAGATATCTTTGTGTGCTTTGATCATTGCTGTATCCCTGGCACCTAGGACAGTACCTGGTACATAGTGGCCCTCAGGAATACTTATGGAATGAATAAATAAGGTCATTTGATCTTTACCATAGCCCCATACAATATCGTCTATTATTATCCCCATCTTAAAGATGAGAAAATTGAGGCACAGAGTTAGGTAACTTGCTAAGGTTATGCAACTTGTAAATAGCAGAGCTGGTATCCTAACCCTAGCAGTGTGGTTCCATAGTCCTTGCTCTTCACAACCAACAATGCCCAGGTACCCACTACTACCTGCTTTTTAAAGAAAACAAATATTTTTTTAAAATTAAGAAGTTGAATTAGCCGGGCATGGTGGTGCATGCCTGTAATCCCAGCTACTCGGGAGGCTGAGGCAGGAGAATCGCTTGAACCTGGGAGGTGGAGGTTGAAGTGAGCCAAGATCACGCCATTGCACTCCAGCCTGGGCAATAAGAGTGAAACTCTGTCTGGAAAAAAAAAAGAATTAAGAAGTTGAAACCCGCTTTTAAGTTCTTCTTATTTCTGATCCCTTCCAGCTCTCTCCAGAGACAGCCACTGTATGGAAGCTGGTGTATGACCTTCCCACCTTCTGGTGTGTGTTTTACACACAGGCCTTTACTGTTTGGAGCTGTCTTCCCTGGAGCTTCTGAGCCACAGGCGAGAATGGTGTCTGGAGATAGATAGGATCTACATAATTGAAAACTCCCCAAATCCATCTCTCATGTGAAGTATCGACTGCTTTTGTTCCCTTCACTTTCCTATTATTTTTTTTCCTTTTCTACTTACGGAGACTCATTTTTCTAACTGAAAATAGAAAACTTTATCAGATTGGAATAACAGTCCCTCTTGCTGTAGTTTTTTTCCCCAAAGACTGGATGAATTTGGGCCTCGTCAGAAAGCCATCTGCTGTGTACGAACAGACCTATTCAGAGCCAGGAAAAGAAAACGAAGGAGGGGGAAAGCCCTGGCTTACTCATTTTAAAACAAAGAGCTGCGGCTTGCGAACTCCACCACGCCTTTGACAAAAGCTGACCGTGGGCAGCGGGCACTGACTGGGAACGGAGGACGGGAAGAGTTCCACATTGTATATAGTGACCTTGCAGAACTTTGCTACGGATAAAGAAAAGCCATTTACTGAACAGGGAAGGAGGCTCCAAGTCATTCCCTTTAAGTTGGCACCAGTTCTCCATGGAAAATGGCCATTTAATTTGTGTTCCATTGCCTGCTTCGTCAATGCCCTCTCCTTTCTGGCTCTATTTAACTGCTTGTTATTCCTGCTGTGTCGGGCCTCACCAGTCTTGGTTCAGGACTATGTGGAAAGATGCCGTGCGGTTTTCAGTGGACACTTCAATCCACAGGGCTACCCTTGCTGCATAAGGGAAGACTGACATTTGCTGTTGTAGACTAGCAGATCCTAAACTATGGGCTGCCCACTCATGGTTCCTGCTGAAATGCTTCATCTTTACCTTCCTCAAGTCACCACAGCAAAAAATAAATTACAACATGAAAGTCCAGGTTCAAAATCAAATAGTTTCAGTCCAGATGCGGTGGCTTATGCCTGTCATCCCAGCAACTTGGGAGGATGAGGTGGGAGGATCCCTTGAGCTCAAGAATTTGAGACCAGCCTGGGCAACATAGATCTCATCTCTAGAAAAAAAATTTTTTTTGTTACAGAGTTTCGCACCTGTTGCCCAGGCTGAAGTGCAATGGTGCAATCTTGGCTCACTGCAACCTCCACCTCCTGGTTCAAGCGATTCTCCCGCTTCAGCCTCCCAAGTCACTAGGATTACAGGTGCCTGACACCATGCCTGGCTAATTTTTGTTATTTTTAGTAGAGACAGAGTTTCACCATGTTGGCTAGGCTGGTCTTGAACTCCTGACCTCAGGTGATCCACCTGCCTTGGCCTCCCAAAGTGCTGGGATTACAGACATGAGCTACCGATCCTGGTTGAAAAAAATTTTTTTAATTATCCAGGTGTGGTGGTGCATGCCTGTAGTCCCAGCTGCTTGGGAGGCTGAGATGGGAGGATCACTTGAGCCCTGGAAGTCAAGGCTGCAGTGAGCAGAGATTGCATCACTACACTCCAGCATGTGCAATAGAGCAAGACCCTGTCTCAAAAACAAAACAAAACAAAACAAAACATCAAAATCCAATAGTTTCGAGGCTGGGCGTGGTGGCTCACGCCTGTAATCCCAGCACTTTGGGAGGCTGAGGCGGGTGGATCATGAGGTCAGGAGTTCGAGACCAACCTGGCCAACATGGTGAAACCCCCTCTCTATTAAAAATACAAAAATTAGCCAGGAGTGGTGGCGCACGCCTGTAGTCCCAGCCACTTGGGAGGCTGAGGCAGAGAATTGCTTAAACCTGGGAGGCAGAGGCTGCAGTGAGCTGAGATTGCACCACTGCACTCCAGCCTGGGCAAGAGAGCGAGACTCCATCTCAAAAAAAAAAGAAAAGAAAAATCCAATAGTTTCATATTCTTAAGAACCTGTAAACACATTTTAAAAATTAATTTAATTTTTAATGTCTTTTTTTTAATAAGTACAAAAGTAGTATACTCTGGTTGTGAAACATTTGAATAATACATAAATATATACCTGAGAAAGTTAAAGGCCTTTGTTATTCTACCTCATAGATAGTTGTTAACAGTTTGTTGTCTATTCATGTGGAACTTTTTGCCATTTGCACGCTTTTGATTTCTATAAAATTATATGCTTTCCAGGACCTTGTACCTCCCTCGTAATTCTGCTCCCATCTCATCTCTAGTTACTCACTTACCATCTGCCTTTCCTACTAGCCTGTCATGTCCATGAGGGTGTAGACAGAGGTCTTTAGAGTTCAAATGAGAAGCTCTTGGCATCAGCACATCTTCCTGTTAACAATTGCCAGGGAATCATGAGCATGCCCCAACCAGAGACCTCATTTGCATCCAAACACACGCTATGAAGCCTTTCCATTTCACGCAGAAGGAAAATGTTGCATTCAGTTTTGACTCTTTTTTTTTTTTTGAGACAGAGTCTTGCTCTGTCACCCAGGCTGGAGTGCAGTGGCTCAATCTCGGCTCACAGCAACCTCTGCCTCTCAGGTTCAAGCGATTCTTTGCCTCAGCCTCCTGAGTAGCTGGGATTACAGGCGTGTACCACCACACCACCACACCTGGCTAATTTTTGTATTTTTAGAGACAGGGGTTCACTATATTGGCCGGGCTGGTCTTGAACTCCTGACCTCGTAATCCGCCCACCTCGGCCTCCCAAAGTGTTGGGATTACAGGGGTGAGCCGCCGCGCTGGGCCCCGTTTTGACATTTTTGAGTTAGAAGTAAATGAGTTAGAGAGGAGAGATTATCATCCGTTATTCGAGAAGATAAACTAGCGTTCGAGGCTGACTTGGGAGGCTGCTTGCTGAGTTAATTATTCAAATATGGAGTTCAATGCTCTCTGGCCATGCTAACAGAACTGCAGGCCTAACTCTTGGCTGTTTCCTACACCCAGGGGATCAGAGCTGGAGGCACTTAGCTTCTAGGAGCTTGCGCAAGCTCAGGTCTCCATGGTGTGGGCTGGGGGTGACCCGCTCCACATGGCCCTGCAGTGCTGTGAGGCTTTCCACGGGCAGCTGCACAGAATGAGATTTCCGTTCACACACCCAGGGCTGGGCAAGGAGTAACAGAAGTGCCATCAGTCCAGAGAGTCCCAGGCGTGAGACCCCGGGAAAGAGACTGACCTCTTAAATGACTCTCCTTTGTGGTGTAATCTTATTTATTTGTTTATCTTCCACTCTTACAGAGACTTGGATCCTTCATTTTCAGAGGTGACAATTTTCTTCTGGAAAGAATTGTGGTAATTCCTCAACATTATATTTCAACTTACACGACTTTTGTCTTTCTTCCCTTGTTTTGATTTTGCTTTGAGCTAGTTTCGTTTACTAATTCTGATATAGAATAGCTAAAGGCAGTCTTTTTAACATTCATTGTTTTCATCATACAAAAAGAAATATTCTTTCTCCTTTCCTCCTTTTTCTTCTCTTCCTTCTTTCTCCTTTGCTCTCTCCTCCCTTTCTTTTCCCTCCTTCCTCCCTCCCTCCCTTCCTCTCTTCCTTCCTTTCTTCCTCCCTCTCTCCCTCTCTCTCTTTCTTCATGTGTACAGTATTTGATTTTTAAATATTTTTTGGTATTATAAACCAGCTTTATTGAAGTAAATTTACTTACCACAAATTTATCACTTTTTACATGTACAATTCAATAATTTTAGTAAATTCACACAGTTTTCCCATCACCTCAATCCGATTTTAGAATGTTCGTATCGTCCCAAAAGGATTTGTTTTCCACTATGGTTGGATGAATTTACACTCCCACCAACAGTGTGTAAGTGTATAAGTGTTTCTTTTTCTTCACAACCTTGCCAGCATCTGTTATTTTTGACTTTTTAAATATTGTTTTATAAAGTGCTTTGTTCATTAAAAATGTAGATTTTTCCCCAAAAATAGTATGAACAACTGTCTTATCAGATATTTAAAATGTCTTAAAAAGTCCTAGTCACCAAAGCAATGAAATTAGATGAACAGATCATGGAAGAGACTGTAATACTCATATAGTGCCAAGTATAGGTACATTAGAGAAGTAACATTTCAAATCAGTACAGACACATAGGCAATTGAAGAAATGATGGTGAAAAACGCTGGCTAGCCATTTGGAAGAAGTAAGCCTGGATCCAAGCCTTAATTTTTATATCAAAGTAAAATCCAGAATTATCACCAAAAGTGTATGTAAAAATGTAACTGTGAAAGTGGTAGAAAAATAAGTGAAAATTTTCATAATTTTTGGATGGAAAAATCTTTCTAACAAAAAAATTTAGATAGAAAGTACTGGTAAAGGCTGGGCGCAGTGGCTCACGCCTGTAATTCCAGCACTTTGGGAGGTCAAGGCGGGCAGATCACTTGAGGTCAATTGTTCAAGACCAGCCTGGGCAACATAGCAAAACCCTGTCTCTAGTAAAAATACGAAAATTAGCGGGGCGTGGTGGCGCACACCTGTAATCCCAGCTACTTGGAAGGCTGAGGTGGGAGGATCTCTTGAGCCTGAGAGGCAGAGGTAGCAGTGAGGCCTTATCATGCCACCACACTTCAACCTGGGTGACAGAGAAAGACCCTGTCTCAAAAAAAAAAGAAAGAAAGAAAAAGAAAGAAATTATTGGTACATCTTGCAATATAAAAATTAAGTCTTCTCACCAAAAAACTACCATTTAAAGGTTTGAATGATAGAGGACACATTATGAATATACATATATGTACACACACACACATACATATAAAACCTGCATATGGTTAATATCCTCAATATACAAAAAGCTTTTACAAATTTATAAAATTTGGCTATCATTGAGTAGTAGAATTTGGGACAATTTTAATTTCTTCTTTATAGTTTTCTATAATTTTTTTCTCTTTACAGTAACTATTTTTAATACATTAAATTCATTGTCAGTTTTTTAAAACCTGCTTTTTAAAAAATGTGGATGGGCATCTTTTTTTAGTGCTTAAAATCTAAAGCCCAAAATAATGTTTCCAGAATTGTCCACTGATTCTACTTTGTAGTATTTATCATTATACATAGCCTTTAATGTATTCATGTAGTAAGACAAGACCAACTAAAAAAGTAAGATGCATGAGGAATAGCAGGGGAAAAAAAAATCACAAGACAAAAAGAATGGATTTTAATTTGAAAGGGCAAACTTCATATGGAGGCCCTTGTTTTTTCAAAGCCTGAATTGAATCTAAATCTTTGGATTAAAATTTGACCTTTTTTTAAAAAAGATAAGAGTCCATTTAACAAAAGGTCTTTCACCCCTGGAATATTTTTAGTGCGAAGGTCTTTTCTTTCTAATATAGGTTTTTTCTTTCCTCTCTCTCCTTCCTCCCCACCCCCCTCCCCAGGCATCTAAATTGTGCCATTAAATAAAATGTATGATTTAAATTTCAATTTTACTGAAGCTGCAGGTAGGATTAAAGGGATCATACAGATGAGTGATTTCACTGAATGTCACTTCACATAAATTTACATAGAGCTTCAAAAAGCCTACACAGCCTCTAAAAATTCTTCTGAAGGAGAAGGGAGGAAAACGTATATTTATTGAACCCCCATGGTTTGTCAAGCCCCATACTGGACTGCTTTATTTATGTCACTTCGTTTCATCCTTAGAGTCAACAGGTGAAGTCAACATTGTTATGCTCCTTTTATAGGTGAGAGAACAGACTCAGATTCAGTGATCTACTGGAAATCACTCCCACCTGATTCAAGCAGCCTTGCATGACCTTTCCCCTACACCTACAAGCTTTCTCCAATACACACATCTTTGCTTATAGGAGGGCTTACCCAGCATAAGTTGCCATGCGGTCCTGGACATCCTTTGGTGGTGTCTCAAATGGTCTGCCCACTGCAGGTGCAGATGCTTCCTCTCGGCTGCTGTGAGGCATCTGCATGGTCCCTTCTCCATGCTCAGATGCACTGTGGAGAGCACCTGGTTACTGTTGCCAGTGCTCAGAGTCCAGGGTGGTCACCTTTTGCCTTGACCAAGGCTACCGGAGTCCTGACTTCTTCCCTCACTGCAAAACCTGACCACTAGAAGCTGCTGGCTCCGGTGACACTCATGTTTCGTAGTTTGTTTCTTTACATTTTATTATTTTTATTTTTTGAGACAGGGTCTTGCTCTGTCCCCCAAGCTGGAGTGCAGCGTTGTGATCACAGCTCACTGCAGCCTCGATCGCTTGGGCTTAAGCAATCCTCCTACATCAGCCTCCTGAGTAGCTGGGACCACAGGTGCGCACCACCCCACCCAGCTAATTTTTGTATTTTTAGTAGAGACAGGGTTTCGCCATGTTCCTCGTCTCAAACTCTGAGGCTCAAGTGATCCACCTGCCTTGGTCTCCCAAAGTGCTGGAATTACAGGAATGAGCCACTGCACCTGGCCAGTTTCTTTATATTTTATTTTCCGGTACTCATGTCTACTGACACTTGGAGTTCGGCAGAGCGGGGCAGGCACCGACCTGGCTCTGCACAAGCAGCTTGTCTTCTTATCTGAATAAAGGAGATTTCACCAGTCCATAGCTGGCAGGGTTACCCATTTAATGACTGAGTGCATGAAGAGTGCTTAGCGCAGTGCCGAGTGCTGCATGCGCGCTTCATAAACGTGAGCTATTGCTGTGGCTGCTCTCGCCTGCTCTTTTGACTGCAGCCCCTCAGCCTGGCCTCAGAGGCCCACCTAAGGGAAGATGTCAAAATCACCCTCTCCTGCTGACTAGGCCATTGTGTCTGGACCAAACTGGTGTGCTGGACTCCTGCCTCTGAGGTACATTTTCCCCAGCCAGCTCCATAAGTCCTGGTAGGCCCACCTCCCACCAGGCCTGTGGTCACTCTGGGCCTGGATTCTAGGATGGCCCCAATTTAGGCACAAATTTAATCAGGAGCTTGAGCTGGTTGTCCTGTAGAACCTAAAAACAAACAAACAAAAAACACAAAAAAACACAGGACTGGCATGTTCATAAAATAAATGTCGAATTAAATTTTTTCCTGAGTACAATTCTGCCCAAAACTTGTCCCAACAGAGTAACAGAGTGGCTGGCAGAGGAGTGAGCATTGCCTAGGTGGGTTGGCAGTGGCTGATGGTGTCTGCCCCTGCAGGTCCAACTCCCAGCGTGGCTGTCCTCCCGGGGCAAAACAGAGCTACTGTGAAGCACCCTCTTCCCGGGCTGCTTTTTGCCTCCCTCACCCCCACCTGCTTTTCTGACCTTCCTAGCAGATCACTGCTGAGTGGACAGATGCCAAGGGCTCACCTTTCCATTGCCGGTGGCCTGACTGACAGAAGCACGGGCAATTCAAGTGCAAGCTCGGTCCACATCTGTTACTGGTGTGAACCCCAAAAATCTGAGGCAGGTCGCAGTTAATTTAGAAAGTTTATTTTGCAAAAGTTGAGGACACATGCCTGTGACACAGCCTCAGGAGGTCCTGTTGACATGTGCCAAGGTGGTCAGAGCACAGTTTGGTTTTATACATTGTAGGGAGACATGAGACATCAATCAACATATGTAAGATGAACATCGGTTCGGTCTGGAAAGGCGGGACAACTTGAAGCAAAGGTGGGGAGGGGGTTTCCAGGTCACGGGTGGATAAGAGACAAATGGTTACCTTCTTTTGAGTTTCTGATTAGCCTCTCCAAAGGAGCAATCAGATATGCATTAATCTCAGTGGGCATAGGGGTGACTGAATAGAATGGGAGGAGGTTGGCTCCAAGCAGTTCCCAGTTTCACTTTTCCCTTTAGCTTAGTGATTTGGGGACCCCAAGATTTATTTTCCTTTCACACTGGCTAGGACTCTAAGAGACAGAGAGAGGACCCAGACATAAGCACTGGGTGCTTCCTGCAAAGCCCCAGCCTCACCTGATTATTCTGTTCCCTTAATGCATCTGCAAGTCTTTGTTTCCAAGCGATTGTTCATGCTGTTCCCTGCGCATGAAATGCCTTCCCCCATTTCTCTGTGTAGAAGTCCTTAACGGCTCATCCATAAAGTTTTCAGACAACCCCTGACCATTATGATCTGCTCATACCTCTAAATTAGCAATAATACATCCCTCCATGTGTGCATGAGACCTCGTGTGCTCCAATCGAGTTGGTTTCATTTGTGATCTCATTTCATTTCACACATTTAAAAACATTATTCTGAGAAGGGGTCTATACTTCCGATTTCCAACGACACCAAAAAGGTTAAGAATCCCTGGCCTAGCTTGTGTTCAATATTTCAGGAGGGTGGAGACCGTGTTGTAGTCCCTTTTTGCCCTCTACCTCTAACACTACCTAGCACAGTTTGTTGACTTGAACTTGCCAGTGTGGGGGACGGTCCCCACAACCAGTTGTGACAGTGAGTCCCACAGATCCAGCTGCTCATGGCTTGCAGAGTCCAATTAATAAGAAGTGACTTTTATTCCAGAGCTTAGCTGAGAGGAAGAAGTACAGGCTCCTGCCTTAAGGGTATTACTTCAGCTTTCAGGGCAGAAAGCGTGGGCTTAAGGGGGACTTGGGGTGAACCTCACGTAGGAGGTAGGGGAGGAGGTGTGGGGCCCACGTGACTTGCTTCCTGTGTCTTATCTATCAAGTGGTCTGGCTAGCACCATTGTGGGCAGAGCCATGTTGTAAAGTGACGATTTTAATTTTGCCTAGGGCAAAATTTAGGTTGTAAATTAACTGTTATCTTGAGGCAATCTCCTGGCAGGAGAGAGTTCCAGAAGTGCCTACTGTGTTTCAAGGTTCAGCCTCTGGAACTTCTAAGTAAACACATAGTTAGATAAGCTTGCCGTGTAGGGAGTGTCTGGTGGAGAGAAGGTAAAGGTTATAATTGCATTCCTAAAGAGCTAAGTAGGAGGTGGGGGAAAAGGAAAAAGGTTAAGAAAATTCATTTTTTTTCTTTTAAAAATGTGGTAGTCAGTTACACTCATGCAGCATGCACTGCTCAGGAAGGCAGCGTGTCCCTCATCAAGACCCAGGGTCACTTTGATTTTGCATGTGCTGCTCTGTTGACCAGGCCCTGGGCTGGCCTTGAGCCTCCTGTGCTCCTGACCCAGCCATGGCCACATCATGCTGGGATCCAGCAGTGAGCATGCACGCAGCTCCTCAAGGTCACACAGAGGCTCTGTCTTGGGGCTTAGGATCTCAAATACTAAATACAGTTTCAGCAGAATTTCCTTTGGGCTAATTTGTCTTCTTTAGTATCCAAAGAGGAAAATCAGGCCCATTGTTCTGCTGTTAATGAAATAAAATTCAGTCTGCAGAAGCAGAAGAAAGCTGGTGGTGTCTGCTCAGCTACGCAAGCCTGCTTTTCTCTGAAACTGATTGATAGTTACACATACAAACATGATATCGCTTTTATGTCCCTAGAAATTCCTATTATCCATTTTACCCCTCCTTGAGGGTTTTCAGTAGTTGATGGTTTGCAGTCAGAGATGTTCTAGGAAAACCACAGAGATCTGACTAATGAAATGCGGGAAGACAGAGCCAACAGGGAAGGGGAAGGGGACAACTGTTTTTGAGCAATTGCTGTGTCCCAGACCCTGCATTAGGTATGTTACAAAACTTCTTTCATTTTTTCTCCTAACAACCCTCTGGGTTGGGTATGATGATCTTCACTTTACACATGGTAAAGCTATGCTTCTGAAAGGGTAATAAACACCCTCCGCCACACAGCTAGAAGAGTGGGGCCAGGTTTGAACTCAGCTTTCTCCCACTAGAAAGCCTGTGCCTTTCCCAATCTTCAGGCAGCCGCGGGTGAGGCCAGCTTGGAGCTTGACCTCTATCTCTGGAGTGATGATGTTTGGCCCTTGCAGCCGAGGCTGTGTCCGTAGCCCCTGCTGCTGCCCAACCTAGCACAGTCCTTGATAACTGGTGAAATGTCCGGCTATTTTGCTGATAGTAAATGAGCAAACAGGCAAAGTAAATGCCAAGAAGCTCCGGAGCAGACAGCAGGACTCAGCAGCACCCCCAGAATTATAAAGGACAGGATGTCAGAGTTTCTGAAATCCCCAAATCATTGGTTGTCTTTGCTCCTTGGTCCTACTGTTCCCCTTTCACCACCATCTTCTGTACCCTCTCCTCTGAACATCTTCACAGTGGCTTCCTCTTCTTTTGTTCTCATATAAGCCTGCCCCCGGCAGAGGACTGCATACACCAGTTCTCCCTGACTCTGATAAGACCTAGACCATCCCTTCCAGAGATTCTCTATTTTCCCGGAGCCAAAGAGTCTTATGCCTAAGGAACAACTTTGTGACAGTGCAATTCTTTGAAGGTAATGGAATAGGTCATCTGAAGGAAGGTATGGGAAAAGAAGAGGGATGGAATGTCTTCCCCATGAAGCCACCAAAATTCCGCTGGATGGACAGTTGCTAATATAGTTTGGATATTTGCTCCCACCTAGATCTTGTGTTGAATTGTAATCCTCAATGCCAGAGGTGGGGCCTGGTGGGAGGTGTTTGGGTCATGGAGGTGGATTCCTCATGGCTTGGTGCTCAGTCTTCATGATAGTGAGTTCTCATGAGATTCGGTCATTTAAAAGTGTATGGCACCTCCCTGTCACTCTCTCTTGCTTACTCCTGCTTTTGTCATGTGACATGCCTGCTCCCCTTCGTCATGACTGTAAGCTTCCTGAGGCCTCCCTAGAAGCTAAGTCAGCACCATGCTTCCTGTACAGCCTGCAGAACTGTGAGCCAATTAAACCTCTTTTCTTTACAAATTAACCAGTCTCAGACAGTTCTTTATAGCAATGCAAGAATGGACTAATACAGAAAATTGGTACTGAGGAGTGGGGCATTGCCATACAGATACCAGGAAATGTGGAAGCAGCTTTGGAACTGGGTAATGGCCAGCGGTTGGAAGAGTTTGGAAGGCTCAGAAGAAGACAGGAAGATGAGGGAAAGTTTGAAACTTTTTAGAGACTGGTTAAATGATTGTGACCGAAATGCTGATAGTGATATGGACAGTGAAGTCCAGGCTTTCGAGGCCTCTGATGAAAATGAGGAACTTACCGGGAACTATAGCAAAAGCTCATGTATTATGCTTTAGCAAAGAGCTTGGATGCATTCTGTTTATGCCCTAGGGATCTGTGGAAGTTTGAACTAAAGAGTGATGATCTAGAGTATCTGGCAGAAGAAATGTCTAAGCCTCAAAGTGTTCAAGAAGTGGCATAGCTGCTTCTAATAGCCTACACTTTGATGCAGGAACAAAAAAATGACTTGAAGTTGGAAATTCAATAGGAAGCAGAGTGTAAAAGTTTAGAAAATTCTCTGACCGTGTAGCAGAGAAAGAAAACACTTTTTCGGGAGAGGAATTCAAGCTGACTGTGGAGCAACCACTTGCTGGAGAAATTTGCATAACTAGAAGGGAGCCAAGTGCTAATAATCGAAGACAATGGGGAAATGGCCTCAGAGGCATTTCAGAGACCTTCATGCAGCCTCTCCCATCACAGGGCCAGAGGCCTAGGGGGAAAGAATGGTTGTGGGGGCCAGGCCCAGGGCCCCAGTGCTTGAGGCAGTCTTGGGACTACCTGGGCAGCCTTGGGACACTGCTACCTGCATCACCCATTCCAGCTCCAGCTTTGCTCAAAGTGCCCCAGATACAGCTCAGGTTGCTGCTTCAGAGAATACAAGCTATAAGCCTTGGCAGCTTCCATGTAGTGTTAAGCCTGCAGACACACAGAATGCAAAAGTGAAGGAGGTGTGACAGCCTACACCTAGATTTCAGAGGACATATGGAAAAGACTGGGTGTTCAGGCAGAAGCCTGCTGCAGGGGCAGAGACCTCATAGAGAGCCTCTACTAGGGCAGCGTGGAGGGGAAATGTGGGGTTGGAAGCCCCACACAGATTCCCCACTGGGTCAGTGCCTAGTGGAGCTGTGAAAAGGGGCCACCATCCTCCAGATCCAAGAATAGTAGATTCACTGGCAGCTTGTACCTGCACCTTGAAAAGAAGCAGTCATTCAACTCCAGCCTGTGAGAGCAGCTGCAGGGCCTGAACTCTGCAAAGCCATAGGAGCAGAGCTGCCCAAGGCCTTGGGAGCTTACCCCTTGCACCAGTGTACCCTGAATGTGGGGCATGGAGTCAAAGGAGATTATTTTGGAGATTTAAGATTTAATGACTGCTCTGCTAAATTTTGAACTTGCATAGGGCCTGTAGCCCCTTTCTTTCTGACGACTTCTCATTTCTGGAATGGCAATGTTTACCCAATGCCTGTACCTTCATTGTATCTTGGAAGTAACTAACTTGTTTTTTTATTTTACAGGCTCATCGGTGGAAGGGATTTGCCTTGTCTCAGATGTGACTTTGGACTTTTGAATTAATGTGGGATGAGTTAAGACTTTGGGAGACTGCTGGGAAGGCATGATTGTATGTAAGAAGAATCCAAGATTTGGGAGGAGCCGGACTGGAATTATGTAGTTTGGATATTTGTCCCTGCCCAAATCTCATGTGGAATTGTAATCCCCAGTGCTGGAGGTAGGGCCTGGTGGGAGGTGTTTGGATCATGGAGGTGGGCCCCTCATGGCTTGATGCTGTCTTTGTGATAGTGAGTTCTTACAAGATCTGGTCATTTAAGAGTGTGTGGCATCTCCCCACCCCTGGCTTGCTCCTGCTTTCACTGTGTGGCATCCTGCTCGTCCTTCACCTTCCATCCTGATTGTGAGCTCCCTGAGACCTCCTTAAAAGCCAAGTAGATGACAGCGCCATGCTTCTTGCAAAGCCAGCAGAACTGTGAGCCAATTATACCTTTTCTTCTTTATACATTACCCAGTCTCAGGCATTTCTTTATAGCAATGCAAGAATGGGCTCATAGAGTTGCCAAGAGTGAAATTATGCTGTTTTTCAAAAGGCAGCATCTGGATAAGAATCCTGGGCCTGGTTCTGAGCTCCTGAAGGAGTCTTTCCTGAAACCTTTTCCTGTATCCTTTTAAATTCCTTGCAAGATTTGCACAGAGCCATTATTTTTCCCTTTGTTTCTGACCTTCACCTCTTTGCAATGATGCTGCTGCTTGAGCTGCCAACTTAGCTAAATTGTCTGAAAATGTATCATGGTACTAGGGTGAGGGTGGTCGTCTGGGGAGCTGGTACAGGCCTGTGACTGCTGGTCTCAGTGAGGGTTGGCTGAGTCAGGCTGGAGCCTTTAGGGCAACACAGAGGCCAAATCTCTGTCCCTGCCCAGGAGGAGCTTCGTGTGGTAGGGACTTGTGGTGACTTTAAAATACCGTGGGTACCTAGAAATGGGGTGCTGCCATAACAAAAACCTAAAATGGGAGAATGGTTTTGGAAATGGGCCTGTTGAGTGAACAAATGGATGAGTGAATGGATGGCTAAAAATAGATTGAAAAGAACAGGGCGTGTTCTGAGAACTGAAGTTATTTTGGAATTACTAGAGCAGAGAGTCCATTTTTGTGAGAGTGGCAGGAACTTTCTTCATTCAAAAACTATTTATTGCAAACTTTGTTCCTGATAGTGCATGACCAGCTGACTCTTGCCGTGATGGGCTGGACACACCCTGCTGTGAAGCTGGACAGGTAAGCCGGCTGGAAGCTGGATGCGGATGCACAAGCTCCTGTCTCTGCAGAGACTCCTCTTTCTCCCCATCTCTCAGTCTTCAGTGTTTCACAGGGGCTTCACCTCAGCCTCTTTCCCTCACACTCTACCTCCTCACTCACTCCCTTGGCCCCCAAATCTGCATTCCTAGATGCTGCCTGAGCTTCAGATCCATTGGTGGTGGGATGAATGAAGTACCCCCAAAGAGAAGGCTCCAAGACACTGCTGAGTGAATGCCAGGCTTTTGTTATGCTCCCAGGGGCATGCAGGCCAAGAGTCAAAGATGAACAGTTTAGTTAATGGAGAGTTCAGAGGTCACATGAGGAAAGAGAAGGAGGAGAGCCAAGATGACTGGCAGGAGAGAAGACATATTTAGGCTTCTGCTATCTGCTGGGCAATGTCATTATTATTCCCAAACTCGCCTCGAGAACTGTGGCATATTATTTGTTATCTATACATCTCTATATAATCTACATTTATTATTATAATATCTTCTATGTTAATATAATCGTCGATCCTGAATTAACATTAATATGAGATTTATCATTGATAAATATTTATTGAGCACTTCCTATGTGACAGGCACAATTCATTGATGCATTGTGGATATTAGCTTTGTTTTGGGGTTGGGGGTGGCAGGGTGTGCAATAAAATGCTAACTAAGTGCAGCACCAAGATGAATGTGGGCAACCAGTGAGGACTTCCACAGGCATGCCTCCACATCCGAGCTACGCACCCACTCCACAAATACGTACTGAGCACTTCATGTGCGCCAGGCATTCTTGCAGGTCCTCGGGATGCAGTATTAGGTGCAGTAGGCTGAAAGCCCTGTCGCCCTGGAGCTTGCCTTCCAGTGGCTTATCTATCTACCCGGTCATCAGTCGGTGTCATCCCACCCCAGATGCAACATGTCGAATGTTGGGCTCACATTCTTACATCCACCACACTTGCTTCTTTCATGTTCTTTATCCCAGTTCATGGCACCTATGTTCATATCTTAGCCAGGAGCACTCTCATCCATGCAGTCGCTTAAAACAGAAATATGGTGCCATCCTGCACTTTTCCCCATTATTAACTCCTAAGCCCACTCTGTACTGCCATAACATCATCCATCAGAGCCTAGCAAGCAGTAATCGTTGCTTTCAATGTTTGTGTTCCCCACTGGACTGTGTGCTCATCTCTCTGTCATAGTACCTGGCATAGAGAAGAAGCTCAATAAATGTGTACTGAATGGAGGAGGTAATAAATTGTAACAGAGTGAGCATGAGTAAAACTGAATCCCTCAGACCTTGGAAATGTTATTATGCTCCTCTCCCTTCCCTTCTCCTCTTCTCCCCACTTCCTCTCCTGTCTTCTTCTCCCCTCCCCCCATCTTCCCTCCCCTCATCTCCTCTCCCCCCATCTCCCCTCTCTGTCTTCTCTCTCTTCTCCTCCGCTTCTCTTCTTTCCTCTGTGCTGCTCTGCTTTCCTCTCTTCTCTTATCTTCTTCCTGCAATTGGCTCTGACTAGTTAATGACAGCTTTTGCTGTCTGTTTCAGCTGCCATCTGACAGCATCAACTCACATCACTGTTTCTACTCCAGAATCGTTCCATCTATGCCTCTCAAAATCCATGCTGATTCCTGCCTGTGCCTAGACTCACCCTTACTCCCCAGTAGTGGCTGCAGTTTCCATTCAGCTCACCCCGCAAAGCATATCTGTATTTCTAAAGAAGCCTCCTCCAGAGGTGACCACCACTCCCCCACCAGGTGTGTGGGACCCCACCTGGTACTACCCTCCCAAGTTAACAGTGGGGGAATAGCCTACTCAGCTATATCACATTAATATTTAATTCATTTACACCTGCCTTAGCCCCAAAAGGGCTCTGCAGCTTACCTTTGTAGTGTAAGGTAAGAAAATGGTGAGCATTAACAGGGCCACCACATTCAGCTATGCAGTGTTCACTGCACAAGAACACCCACCGAGGGGAAAATTGGGGGCCCAAATCCAGCCCATCATCTGCCCACCCAGCCATGCAGCCTGGTACAGGCTACCCCTGCTCAGAGAGGCGTTCTTTTTCCAGTTCGCATAGGTCTCCTGTGGGTTAGGGTGAGAGTCAAGAGTAGAATGAAAAGATGGCCAGATGCAGTGGCTCGTGCCTGTAATCCCACCACTTAGGGAGGCCGAGGGGGGGGCCTCTTGAGGCCACTTGAGGTCAGGAGCTCGAGACCAGCCTGGCCAGCATGGTGAAACCCCGCTTCTACTAAAAATACAAAAAAAAAAAAAAATAATAATTAGCTGGGTGGTGGCATCACTCTGTAGTCCCCAGCTACTTGGGAGGCTGAGGAAAATCCCTCACTTGAATCCAGGAGGTAGAGGCTGCAGTGAGCCAAGATTGTGCCACTGCACTCCAGCCTGGGCAACAGAGCAAGGCTTCATCTCAAAAAAAAGAAAGAGAGAGAGAGAGAGAGAGAGAGAGAGAGAAAGAAAGAAAGAAAGAGAGAGAGAAAGAAAGAAAGAAAGAAAGAAAGAAAGAAAGAAAGAAAGAAAGAAAGAAAGAAAGAAAGAAAGAAAGAAAGAAAGAAAGAAAGAAAGAAAGAAAGAAAAGAAAAGAAAAAGAGAAACAAGGCAAAGCACAAAGGGTGACAAGGTCCTCAGGATGGAAAAGCCCCTGGGCGCAGACGTATTCAAATCTTTGCCCATGTGTGTCCCTCAGGAGAAAGAGAACCCTAAGTGACTTCCAAGATGAGACCCACCTTTGGGCTAAAGCAAAGAAAAAGGGGAACCATTGTTGCTCTGTGGGGAAAGATAAGGAGGTCTTTCCAGAAGACATACCACACCCACAGTTTTGCAGTCTGGCTGCAGTTAGTCTCATTCCTCACCACACTGTACCTGGAGAATCTAATCAGGTAAAGCAAATGCTTATGGAAGTAAAGTCAGACCCATCTCCTCGTCCCATGCTTCAAAATCATCACCACGAGCTGACTCAAATATGTTTACACTGGCCAATGATTGTACCTGGGCACCAGCCCTACCCTACCAGGTAAGCCTGGAACAGCCTGTTTTCTCGGATATTTCCCTTTGCACATTCCTGTTTCTGACTCTGATATAAATTCTGTGGGTGAAAATGAGAAATGGATTCCACAACGCTACAAGACTCTCAAAACTGAAAACTAAAGATCAGTGGCAATCTCTAACCCTCTCAATCCGGGTCTCTACTTACTGGCTTCCCTACACTTGGCAAAAAACAATTAAAACATGTTTTTGCTTTAGGATCCGACAGTCAATACTGCAACAGCATGTCGTCCTGGCTTACCGACATTTTATTGACATATTGATAATTCAGAGCCATTCCAGAATTTAACTCACCAGTGGGACTAGGAAAAGATGGTGACCTCTGCTTACTGACCCAAGGAGCTCAGATTGAGAGCTTGGTGAATATTTTGCTTTGTTTAGCATGTGTAATCCCCAGGAGTAACTATTACGATCAACCAAATGAGTGTTACCTCAGGCCCACGTCTTTTAACACCCATGAGCACAAGATTATATTAACAAATGGAATCAAGAAAACCTACAAAATTTAACATCCACTTGGCAGCTGTTTCTGGAAGGTGATCTACGCCCCTCTCTCACCCCACTGAGGGGTGCCTCTGGCTTTGCGCTTGAGCTGCCTCTCCCAGGAGCACGGGGGACTAGAGAGGTTCTCACAAAGGCCACCTTCCTGGAGCCTGTCCCAAGGTCTCTGTTTCTAACTCCTCGGGGTCTGCAGGCCACCCCACAGCTCTCACCTGGGTGCTTGCCACCTGCCAGCCCTCAAAAGCCCAGGGTCACCTCTGGCTGCGTGACAGCCTTTTAACTTCTTCAGGTATTCTCTCAACATCTTTGAGTTTGTTTATGTATAAAATGGGAATCATATTCTCTACCTCATAAAATTATTTTAAGGTTTAGATAACATATCTCAAGCACTTGAAGTATCTGGCACGTTAACAGAACCTCAAATAGTGATAAGCATTTTTAATCTTAGGAGAAACAAAAGGGTGGCATGTGGGGGTTACGAGTCTAGGTCCTCTCCTTGGCGTTCCTTCTCTGGGTCCGCTCGAATCCCAAATGATAAAGCAGAAAGTGAGCCTCTTCCTTCTGCGTGCCATCCACTGCTCTTGGCCTATGGCCTGTGTGCTGAACACCTGCAAGGAAGACTGCTTTGTATTCACATCACTGTGGGGCTAGAGGCTGAACACAGACTGGAGAAAGGTTTCCAGCTCTTGACCTGGTTAAATAGGTGAGTCTCCTGGAATAGTGTATCTTTATCAATAATGAAAGGCATTTTATACAGATAGGGCATAAGGCACACAGCCACTTTTTTCTCCTGCTCCTAAGACAGGACAGGAAGTAACCTTTAAGAAGACACAATTTGACAGTAACACAACAAAAACATTAAAGGGTAATAGTTAAACTCCTGTCCAAACCTTCATGCTGTGTCACATAGCAGAGAGAGAAACCAAAGCTGCTGCAATTACTTAGCGGAGGAGAAACGACACAGGTATCTTATGCAAAAGGAAACAGAGGATACTGCCAATCAAATGTTCAGGTTGAGTCTATTGTGTCTATTGTTACCTCTGAAAATTGAGTTAGAAAAGCTTTATAAGACTTCGGAGTCGGAGTCGGAATATGTACTCATTTGCAAACAAAAGTAAATACTGGAAGAGAAGCCATGTCCCTCAGTGGATCTTGACCCTCAATCCCAAACCAAACCCATATGTAAATTGCTATGGTCGGCCGGACACAGTGGCTCACGCCTGTAATCCCAGCACTTTGGGAGGCTGAGGTGGGCAGATAACAAGGTCAGGAGTTCGAGACCAGCCTGGCCAACATAGTGAAACCCCATCTCTACTAAAAATACAAAAAAGTTAGCCAGGCATGGTGGCAGGCACCTGTAATCCCAGCTACAGAGGCTGAGGCAGGAGAATCGCTAGAACCCGGGAGACAGAGGTTGCAGTGAGCCAAGATCGCATCATTGCATACCACACCAGCCGGGCGACAGTGTGAGACTCTGTCTCAAAAAAAACAAAAACAAAAACAAAACAAAACAAAAAAAACTGCTATGGTCGCGGGCAAGATAATCCAGTAGACTCCCTCAAGTTTAGATTCATAGAGACAATAAGACATTAAGGGAAGGGAGCTGGCATGTTCTGAGGCTAGAATGACCTGCATATAAAATGGCCAATGGACCACAGGGTAATTTGGAGACATGAGGCGAGGTTGACAGTAACGTGAATTGAGGAACTCACAATGGCAGAGGAAGGCAGACAGGTTACACTGCCTCAAAGCCAAAGATCTTCAGTCCATCTGACCCCACCATCCATGCTCATGCATGCAGTGCAGTATTCCTCTGCAGTCCAAACCATAGGAAACCCTGTCATGCAAGTTAAATACCTTCCTGCATTTGATATGGAGTCTGGGATGTTCCTGAGACCTCTCCACAAAGGGGTGATTTGAAAATACACACTCAGAAAGTAAAGAATAGAAACCAGAGTTTAAAGGCCAAAGACAAAGAGGGAAGGGTTTAAGTGTGAAATGACTCTCTGGTCCACAGCTTACTTCCAAGGGGAGTGGTCCTCAGTAGTAATTTCTGCATAAAGTTGCAATGCTTTGTGCCCTGATCTCTGAGTGAATGTAGTCCCCATACTCTGCCCATAATTAGTTTAATGAGAATCAGGGCTCCAGCCAAGGGTAAACACCATGTGCCGAGCGTGAGAAATGCTGACTGTCTCCGAGGAGGCTCAGTACAAAACCCTGCTGCTGCGACAGTCAGTTTTCCAATCCCAGTGACAGAAACCCAGCTCAAAGGGATATAAGCAACATAGGAAATGTATTAGCTCCTAAGAAGAGATGGACCCAGGGACTCAAACATTGTCTTTAAGGTTGCCTTTAGCTTTCCATCTCTCTGCGATTTCTCTTTGTACATTGACTTCATTTTCTCCAGATGATGAAAGTGTCCTCTGTGCCCCTGTACCACTGGAGAAGATGGCTGCGAGCAGCTCCAAGCCATCCTTAGAGCATATTATCTAAGAGGAGGGCAGAACTGCTCTCCTCCGGCTGCCACATCAATGCCTGAAGCAGGCTCTGATTGGCTGTGCTTACGTCATGTGCCCAGCTCTGTGCCAATCACTGTGACAAGGGCTAGAGGACTACTCCTATTGGCTAGACTAAAGACAGGGCACCCTCCCTGCATTGCGGGAGGTGAGGTCGGCCCCACCTGAACCACATAGAGTGGGTTCGAGGAAGGAAAGTATGGTTTTATTTCCAAGAGAAGTGGGAGGTAAGCTGGGCAGGCAAAAACAACAAATGTCCTTTGCTTCTGGCAGATAGGAGAGCTCCGTTTTGGAGAGGGATAAATTGACACAGTTAGATCCTCTCTCTGCTAGGATAAATTCTAGACATTCAGAAAGAGGGCAAATCTATTGGCCTTAAGTTGAAATCCAGATTCCATGAAAAGCACTGAACCCTCTCCTCACCCCCACCACCTTGGAAGCATTGGGACGCAGCAATGTTGGGAGGATGGGATTCTGTGCCACTGAGGGATGGCTCGCAGGTAACGTGGCTATGTCTCTTCCTTACATCCGTAAAGAGGCAAAATAAAAAGTAACATAGCAGCACTAAATAGCCTATCTTCCTGACCAGGGCCCTCCTCCATTCTGCTGGCACAAGTGCATTCCCAGCTCCTGAACCCACGGGCTCTCTCTCCTCCTTGTGGGTTGAGCAATGTCTGTATTTACTAAACAGGCCCAGTGAAGCAGTACATTCCTTCCAGACCGAGCACAGCCTCAGGCACAAAAGAGGTCCTTGATAAATGTTTTTTGAGGTCTTTTCCCAGCAGATGAAAGTAAATAATTTGGGAAGAATTTGGAAGAAAAGTGACCTGGCCTCCCCTTTGGTAGCTTTTTCCTTTAGCTGGTGAAAGCTCCTTAAAAGGCCTGGATGGGCTGTTCCAGAAGACACTCACAAATGTAAACAGAGACAAATGCCCACAGCCCGTGCACACCTGTTTCCCCCTGTTAATACTTAACAGTTAGTAGCTGTTAAGTATTTGATGACTCCTTTCCTACAGAAAAGCATTCCAAACCCAAAGGGAATATGGCTCATTTATTTGCTGAGTGGGACTGGAGGCCCACAGCCGCAGAAGATCCTGGCCCCACAGCAGCTAGAGAGTAAGCTCAGAGTGCTGTGAGTTCTCTCCTGGTGCCTCTCGCCATGATGGTGTAGTGGAAAAATGGTCAACAAGGCTGTTTCCTCCTGTGTCCTAAATGCCCATCATGAGAAGTCCCAGGTAAGTCCAGAAAAATATTTATATTGTGTTGTTATGGCTGAATTGTGTCTCCAAATTCATATATTGAAGTCCTAAACCCCAATACGTCAGAACATGACTCAACAGGCCTACCTTGGAAATATTGTTGGTTCAGTTTCAGCCACTGCAATAAAACAAATATTACCATGAAGCCAGTCACACACATTTTTTTTTTGTTTTTGGTTTTGCAGTGCATGTAAAGGTTATATTTATATTATGCTGTAGTTTACTATGTGTGCAACAGCATTATGTCTAGAAAAAAATGAACATACCTTAATTAAAAGATACTTTATTACTAAAAAGTGCTAATGATCATCTGAGCTGTCAGGGAGTTGTAATCTTTTTGCTGGTGGAAGATCTTGCCACGATATTGATGACTGCTGACTGATCGCAGTCATAGTTGCTGAAAGCTGGGCTGTAACAATTTCTTAAAATAAGACAGTGAAGTTTGTCTCATTGATTGACTCTTCCTTTCACGAAAGTTTTCTCTGTAGCATGAGATGCTGTTTGATACCGTTTTATTTTATTTTTTGGAGACAATGTCTCACTCTGTCGCCCAGGCTAGAGTGCAATGGTGCGATCTTGGCTCACCGCAACCTCCACTTCCAGGTTCAGGTGATTCTCCTGCCTCAGCCTCTGGAGTAGCTGGCACTACAGGCATGTACCAGCACACCCGGCTAATTTTTGTATTTTTAGTAGAGACAGGGTTTTGCTATGTTGGCCAGGCTGGTCTCGAACTCCTGACCTTGTGATCTGCCCACCTCGGCCTCCCAAAGTGCTGAGATTACAGGCATGAGCCACCACACTGGACTTTGATACCATTTTAACCAGAACGTCTTTCAAAATTGGTCTCAATTGAAAGAAATTGAGGAAGACACCAAAAAAAATGGAAAAAATATTCCATGTTCATGGATTGGGAGAATCAATATTGTTAAAATGTCCATACTGCCCCCAAAAATCTACAGATTCAATGCAATTCCTACCAAAATACCAATGGCATTCTTTACAGAAATAGAAAAAAAAATCCTAAATATATTGAACTACAAAAGACCCAGAATAGCCAAAGCTATCCTAAGCAAAAAGAATAAAACTAAAGGAATCATACTACCTGACTTCAAATTATACTACAGAGCTATAGTAACCAAAACAGCAAGGTACTGGCATAAAAACAGACACATAGACCAATGGAACAGAATAGAGAACCCAGAAACAAATCCACACACCTACAGTGAACTCGTTTTTGACAAGATGCCAAGAACATATACTGGGGAAAAGACAGGCTCTTCCATAAATGATGCTGCAAAAAGTAGATATCTATATGCAGACGAATGAAACTAGACCTTTATCTCTCACCATATCCACAAATCAAATCAAATCAAAATGGATTAAAGGTTTAAATTTAAGACCTCAAACTATGAAACTACTATAGGAAAACATTGGGGAAAATCTCCAGGACATTGGTCTGAGCAAAAGATTCCTTGAGCAATATCCCACAAACTCAGGCAACCAAAGCAAAAATGGACAAGTAGGATCACATCAAGTTAAAAAGCTTCTGCAGAGCAAATACAGTCAACGAAGTGAAGAGACAACCCACAGAATGGGAGAAAATATTTGCAAACTACCCATCCCACAAGGGATTAATAACCAGAATACCTAAGGAGCTCAAATAACTCTATAGGGAAAAAAACTTATAATCCAATAAAAAGTGAGCCAAAGATCTGAATAGACATTTCTCAAAAGAAGACATACAAATGGCAAACAGGCATATGAAAAGGTGCTCAACATCACTGAGTATCAGAGAAATGCAAATGAAAACTACAATGAGATATCCTCTCACCCCAGTTAAAATGGTTTATATCCAAAAGAAGGCAATAACAAATGCTGACAAGTACATGGAGAAAAGGGAACCCTATATGCTGTTGATGGGAATGTAAGTACAACCACCATGGAGAACAGTTTGGAAGTTCCTGAAAAAAACTAAAAATTTAGCTACCATATGATCCAGCAATCCTATTGAAAGTAAACCCCAAAGAAAGGAAATCAGTACGTTGAAGAGATATCTGCACTCCTATGTTTGTTGCAGCACTGTTTATAATAGCTGAGATTTAGAAGCAACCTAAGTGTCCATCAACAGATGAATGAATAAAGAAAATGTGGGGCTGGGCACAGTGGCTCATGCCTGTAATCCCAACACTTTGGGAGGCCGAGGCAGGCGGATCATGAGGTCAGGAGTTCAAGACCAGCCTGGCCAAGATAGTGAAACCCTGTCTGTACTGAAATTACAAAAAAATTAACCAGGCATGGTGACGGATGCCTGTAATCCCAGCTACTTGGAAGGCTGAGGCAGAGAATTGTTTGAACCCAGGAGGGAGGTAGGCCTGTTGAGTCATGTTCATGTTTCAGTGAACCAAGATCATGCCACTGCACTCTAGCGTGGGTGACAGAGAAAGACTGTCTCAAAAAAATAAAAAATAAATAATAAATGTGGTACATATACATATAGAGTACTATTCAGCCATAAAAGAAAAGAGTGAGATCCAGTCGTTCGCAATAATATGGATAGAACTGGAGATTATTATGTTAAGTGAAATCAGCCAGGCACAGAAAGACAAACATTGTATCTTCTCACTTACCTGTAGGGTCTAAAAATCAAAACAATTGAACTCATGGACACAGAGAGTAGGATGGTTACTAGCTGGGAAGGGTGTTAGGAAACTCGAGGGGAGGTGCAGATGGTTGATAAGTATTTAATACAAAAAACAGAATGAATAAGACTTACTATTTTATAGCACCATAGGATGAGAATAGTCAATAATAACTTAATTGTACATTTTTAAAATTTTTATTTATTTATTTATTTTGAGACAGAGTTTCACTCTTGTTACCCAGGCTGGAGTGTAATGGCGTGATCTTGGCTCACTGCAACTTCTGCCTCCCGGGTTCAAGTGATTCTCCTGCCTCAGCCTCCCAAGTAGCTGGGATTACAGACATGTGCCACCATGCCCAGCTAATTTTGTATTTTTAGTAGAGATGGGGTTTCTCCATGTTGGTCAGGCTGGTCTAGAACTCCTGACCTCAGGTGATCCACCTGCCTCAGCCTCCCAAAGTGTTGGGATTATAGGCGTGAGCCACTGTGCCCGGCTGCACTGTACATTTTTAAATAACGTGAAGAGTGTTATTGGATTGTTTTTGTAATTCAAAGGATAAATTCTTGAGGGCATGTGTTAGGAATAAGGCTTAAAATCCTAAGGAAATCGAACACTCAAACAAAGGATTCTTAGCAAAGCAATTTTATTTCTGTGCAGAGGGGTGCCTCCTTGGCCAGTTGCCATGAAAGCACACCTGAACAAAGGGGCACGAGAGCCTTTATTCCTGATGCAAGTCCTGCCCCTGTGCCCTTTCCTCATTGGCCGGGGTCGGGTCGTCCAATCTAAACTAATCCCGGTTGGCTAAACATTTGATTTTTTTTAGATAGGAAGGGCACGTAAAAGAAAGTAGAGAGGAAGGGAAAGGGTGTCTGTAATGAGCTAGAAAGTTAGTCCTCTTTCCAAATAAGGAAAGGAATGTGAGCTGGTACTGATAACGATTGGTACTGTGGCATGCCTGTGTACCTAACAAAGGCAAAAAGGAAAAAAGGAGAAAAAAGGAGAAAAAAAGGGGGGGTGTAACTATGAATTAAAGAATAAAAGATTGATCAGATTATTTGAAGAGAAACCTCATCATATCCCACAGATGGAAAAAAAAAAATTGGACACAATCCTCTCAAACCCTGTCACTGCTTTAGGTTTATGTAATATTCTAAAACCTTTGTGGTCGGCCGGGCGCGGTGGCTCAAGCCTGTAATCCCAGCGCTTTGGGAGGCCGAGACGGGCGGATCACGAGGTCAGGAGATCGAGACCATCCTGGCTAACACGGTGAAACCCCGTCTCTACTAAAAAATACAAAAAACTAGCCGGGCGCGGTGGCGGGCGCCTGTAGTCCCAACTACTCGGAGGCTGAGGCAGGAGAATGGCGTGAACCCGGGAGGCGGAGCTTGCAGTGAGCTGAGATCCGGCCACTGCACTCCAGCCTGGGAGCCAAGGGGGACCAGGTTCCGAACCGAAACCAAAAAAAAAAAACCAAAAAACCTTTGTGGTCATTTTAACAATGGTCACAGCATCTTCACCAGGAGTGAACTTCATCTAAGAAAACATGAAAAAACACTTTCTTGGCTCACCCATGATAAGCAACTCCTCGTCCATTCAAGTTTTATCATAAAATTGCAGCAATTCAAAATGTCAACCTGGAGGAAAAAAATGAGGCAAAATTAGTATAAGTAGAGAGTTTATTTGGGTCAAGTTTGAGGATTGCAACACAGGAGCATAGAATCAAGTTGCCGTGAACATATGCTCTAATTAGCAGCAGGTATAAGTGGGTTTTTAAAGGAAAAAAGAAGAGCAAGTTCCAAAGGTGTTTACCAAGAATTTACATTAAAATAACATAAGCTATTCATTGGCTATACATTGTCCTTTGTATCACAAATTCCAGGAACAAGAAGATCATGGGTGAGGCAGCTGCTCAGAAACAAATGTCTTTCAACAATTACCCCCAGGCATGGGTAGGTGTAAGTCTTTCTGGTCTGAGCTGTTTTTCTTTTCTCAAGTTACATCTTCAGGTTCCACTTCTAATTCTAGTTTTCTTGCTGTTTCTACCATATCTGCAATTACTTCTTCCACTGAAGTCTTAAGCTCCTCAATGTCAACCATGAGGGTTGGAATCCACTTCTTCCAAACTCCTGCTAATGTTGATATTTTGACCTCCTCCCATGAATCACAAATGTCCTTAGTGACATCTAGAATGGTGAATCCTTTTCAGAAGATTTTCAATTTTACTTTGCCCAGGTCCATCAGAGGAATCACTATCTGGGGCAGCTATAGCCTTACAAAATGTATTTCTTAAATTACAAGACTTGAAAGTCAAAATTACTCCTTGATCAATGGGCTGCAGAATGGATGTTGTGTTAGCAGACATAAAAACATTAATCTCCTTGTATATCTCTATCAGAGATCTTGAATGTCAAAGTACACTGTCAATAAATGGTAATATTTGGAAAGAAATCTTTTTTTTCTGAGCAGTAGGTCGTAACAGTGGGCTTAATATACAACTGGCCCTTGAACAACACAGATTTGAACTATGCAGGTTCACTTATCCATGGATTTTTTTCAGTAAAAGTTACACTGAGCGTGCCTGCCTCTTCTGCCTCACTTTCCACCTCTGCCACCTCTTCCACCTTTGCCATCTCTGAGGCAGCAAGATCAACCTTTCCTCTTCCTCCTCCTCAGCCTACTTAACATGAAGACAACAAGGATGAAGACCTTTATGATGATCCACTTCCATCTTTATGAATAATAAACACATTTTCTCTTTCTTATTATGTTCTTACTAACATTTTATTTTCTCTAGCTTGCTCTGTTGTAAGAATGCAGTATATAACACATATAACATACAAAATATGTATTATCGACTGTTTACATTATTGGTAAGACTTCTGGTCAACAGTAAACTATTAGTACTTAAGTTTAGGGGAGTCAAAAGTTATCCACAAATTTTGACTGTGGTGGGGGTCAGTGTCCCTAACCTCTGGATTGTTCATGGGTCAACTGTATTCAGTAAACCATGCTATAAATAAATATGCTGTCATCCAGGCTTTGTTGTCCAATTTCTAGAGCATAGGCCAAGTAGAATAACATAATTCTCAAAGGCCCTAGGACTTCTGGAATGGTAAATAAGCATTGGCTTTAACTTAAAGTCACTAGCTGCTTAGTCATTAAGGGCTTAACAAGAGAATCAGCCTGTCCTTTGAAACTTTGAAGCCAGGCATTGACTTCCCCTTTCCAGCTATGAAAGTTCTAGATGGCGTCTTCTAATACAAGACTGTTTCATCTATATTGAAAATCTGTTGTTTAACACAGGCTCCTTCATCAATAATCTTAGCCAGATCTTCTGGATAAGTTGCTGCTTGCTGCTTCACCTTGAACTTTCATGTTTTAGAGATGGCTTCCTTCCTGAAATCTCATGAAACAACCTCTGCTAGCTTCAGACTTTTCTTCTGCATCTTCCTCAGCTCTCTTAGCCTTCACAGAATGGAAGAGAGTTAGGACCTTGCTGTACATTAGGCTTTGGCTTAAGGGAATGTTGTAACTGGTTTGATCCTCTATGCAGGCCCCTCAAACTTTCTCCATATCAGCAATAAGGCTGTTTGGCTTTTTTTTTTTTTTTTTTTTTTTGAGATGGAGTCTCACTCTGTTGCCCAGGCTGGAGTGCAGTGGCGCGATCTTGGCTCACTGCAACCTCCTCTACCCGGGTTCAAGTGATTCTCCTGCCTCAGCCTCCCAAGTAGCTGGGATTACAGGCTGGAGTGCAATGGCGCGATCTTGGCTCACTGCAACCGCCTCTACCCGGGTTCAAGTGATTCTCCTGCCTCAGACTCCTAAGTAGCTGAAATTACAGGCATGTGCCACCACGCCCAGCTAATTTCGTATTTTTAGTAGAGATGGAGTTTCTCCATGTTGGTCAGGCTGGTCTCGAACTCCTGACCTGCCATTGTGCCCAGCTAATTTTTTTGTATTTTTAGTAGAGACGGAGTTTCACCATGTTGGCCAGGCTGGTCTTGAAGTCCTAACCTCGTGATCCACCCACCTCAGCCTCCCAAAATGCTGGGATTACAGGTGTGAGCCACCACACCCGGCGGCTGTTTTGCTTTCTTATAATTTGTGTGCTCACTGGAGTAGCACTTTTAATTTCCTTCAAGAACTTTTCCTTTGCACTCACAACTTGGTTAACTGTTTGGCACAAGAGGCCTAGCTTTTGACCTATCTCAGCTTTTGACATGCCTTCCTCAGTAAGCTTAATCATTTCTAGCTTTTGGTGGAAAGAGACATGCAACTCTTCCTTTCACTTGAACACTTAAAGGTCATATTAGGATTACTAATTGGCCTAGTTTCAATAATATTGTGTCTCAGGGAACAGGGAGGCCCAAGGAGAGGGAGAGACTGGGGAACAGCCAATCAGTGGAGCAATCAGAACACACAAATTCATCAATTAATTTTGCCATTTTATATAGGTACAGTCCATGGCACCCCAAAACAATTATAATAGTAACATCAAGTATCACTTATCACAGATTATAACAGAAATAATAATGAACAAGTCTGAAATATTATGAGAATTACCAAAATGTGACACAAAGCCATGAAGTGAGCACATGTATTTGGAAAAATGATGCCAATAGACTTGCTCAATGCTGGTTGCCACAAACCCTCAATTTGTGAAAAAAGCAGTTTCTGTGAAGCATAATAAAGCCAAGTAAAATAATACAAACAAAATATGTCTGTATTTGGAGATAGGGTCTTCTAAGAGGTAATGAAGTTAAAATGAGGTCATTTGGGTGGAACCTAATTCCATATGACTGGTGTCCTTACAGGAAGAGGAGACTAGGACACGGACACACATCAAGAAAGATCATGGGAAGACACAGAGAGAAGGCGGCTGTCTGTAAGCCAAAGAGAGAGGCCTCACAAGAAACCAACCCTGCTGACACCGTCATCTCAGGCTTCTGGCCTCATGAATTGTGAAAAAAAAAATTAATTTCTGCTGTTTAAACCACACAGTCTGTGGAATTTTATTATGGCAATCCTAAAAACTAATACATGTGCTTTACAATTTACAAAGCTTTTTCTCATAAACTCACTTAAGTGTCAAAACAATCCAGTTGCATAGAGTATTATCCCCATTTTACTGAGGAAACAGACTCAGAAACTAATAGCCTGACATCCCAGTGTTCATGCGTGGCAGATCTTGGCTTGGCTTGGAGACTTTCTGACTCCAGATCCCAGGTTCTTTCAAATGGACTCTGTTTCCTATTTGCAAAGTGCTTAGCACCATCATTTTCATGTTTTTCTGTCCATCAGCCATTTACAGGCAGGCTACAATCTGTTCCCTTAGTCTGGTGAGTGGCTGAGTGATGTGCTTAGGCTTACACAATGAGTTGGTGGCAGGAATGGCATTAAAGTGGCTCCCGAAATTCTGGGTCATTTTAAAGTGATGATTTCTTATTTTTCCTGTTCACTCAGCCAAATTCAAAGAGCCAAGACTTTTTGAGTAGCTTTGTTCCTGGTGCAGAACAGCCCCACCTCTAATGTCTACTTCAGGTGAGCCTGCCGCAGGTGATCCAGGAATTCAAACGCTGAGAGCACCTGAAGAATCTAAGTTGTTTACAGGCCTCACTGCAGGGTTTGGCTCTTAAGGAGCTGTTTTTGACCCTTAAGGAGCTGCTTTTAACTGTCAGCACCTACTGGGAGGAGAATTGACCAGGGAACTGAGTTCATCTGTGGTTTGCTTTCAACTTAAAATAGTCATATCTTTTCCTGAGAATATTGATGGAAAAGTTGATATCAAAATAAGCAAAGGAGCTACACTAGCAAATTTCAGTGAATGAGGCTTTTTCCTCTTTGAGGGAAGGTAAAAGTGCATTGATAGGTTAGTGAGCAAGATTTTAAAATGATTTTCTTACTTAGTGCACAAACAGCAGGAATAGATACCAGAATACATGAGAGAGGAAATTGTACCCACCGTCCTCCCAGCCCATTTTTTCCCTTTTTTGGTGTGTTTTTCTTTATCCAGATGTACATATAGTTTTTACCACTGCACTCATGGCAGAGATAAGATTTTGTATTTTCACTGAACATCATAATATAAACATATTTCCAAGTCACCACATAATCCTCACGAATTTATATATGTATGTATCTCCTCATGATTATATATATATCCTCATGATTATATATATATTTTTTATTTATTTATTTTATTTATTTTTGAGACGTGTGCGTTTATTAGCTGAGCCACTACTTGAGGGGGTGAAGCAAGAGGAGTGGGTGGCCCTGAAGCCGGGCCGGCTGTGCTTCACGGGCTTGTAGGTGATGGAGAACTCGCCCCCAGGTAGTGGCTGATCATCTCCGGCTTGATCTCCACCTGGTTGAAGGTCCGTTGTAGACGCCTACCATGCTGCCCACCATCTCGGGCAGGATGATCATGACCCGCAGGTGAGTCTTCACCACTTCTGGCTTCTCCATGGGCGGTCCCTCCTTCTTGGCCTTGCGCAGGCGTTTTAGCAGCGAATGGTGCTTCCGCCGCAGTCCTGGTTTCAGCCGCAGCCGCTGGCGCGCACTGTTCAGCTGTGTTAGCTGCTCGTAGGACGTGTCCAGCAGCTGCTCGAGGTCCACGCCGCGGTAGGTGAACTTGCGGAAGGTCCGCTTCTTCTTCTGCTCTACCTCTGCCATCTTGCCGGATCCTCAGAAAAATGATTTATATTTTTTAATGGCCACCTAATATTACTTGAAATGATAGAATCATCGTTTGTGCAACCAATCCCTTTCCCTTAGTCATTTAGGTTGTTTACAATTTTTCGCTTCAGGTGATACATCCTCTTCGCAGACTGCAGAAAAACAGCAGATTTGTGATTTAACTGGGAGTTTTCTGGGATCAAACAATGGCTTCGTTTACAGGTAGGTTGCCGAGCGGCCATGGTAACTGATGGAGCAGTCACTATGGTGGTCAGTAGGACTGAGTGGGAAGGGTGCCCTGGGAGCCTGGGAGCCTGGAAGCCTGGGAGCCAGCAGGGCTGCAGTCGTCCATTTCCCACCCAGTCTTTCCTGTCTCTCAGGGACCCCTGGCAGTTGCTCAGTTGGTGCTGAATTGAGAAGCAGCGTGTGAACATGAAGGGTATATGGCAGATGATCCCACTTTGGCTTCTGCAAGAAGTAGAACAGTGAGCTACCTGGGGAGGCCCTGTGCCTCCGACTCTTGCTACTCCTTGGAGCTTCGTGTCTCCGAGAATAAACACCCAGTATACTCTGGGGACCTAACCGCTAATCCCAGGAGCCGAGCTAAAGAGAAATAGTGTGTTTTGCTTGTTTCATCAAGCTGAAGTCTGGGTCACCTGATCCAGGCTTATTTTCTGCTCCTCTGCAACTTCTGCCTGAGGGGACAGGCAGTCCCAGCCTATACACAGCCTGGGCACAGCCCTCCAGGTCCTACTGGGACCAGAAATTCCTTCTGACTTTAGGACTCCTCATCCTGGTGCTTCTTGCCTGAGCCCTTTGGGAAAGGCACCCTGTAGATGAGAATTGCTGACAGTTTGAGGGAGTGAAAACGTGCAGGAAGGCAGAGGATGTTCCCGTTGCGTTTAAGGTCAGCTGTGTTTGGAGAGAATTCAAAATGCAAGCGTCCTAATACAGTCACTGGAGGCCAAGTTAATTTATTGCCTCCTGGTTACAGCCTCAGTCCCACCCCTTAGACTGAGTTGAATTTTGGAGTCTGGTGGCCAGGCAGAATCCTATGGAACCTTCTCCAGCATCCTCTTCATGGTCAATCTCAAGGTCACTCAGGGCTTGTCTTGACTAGTAATAATAAAAGAAGCCAGCACTTATAGAGTCTTTCTTGCTTAGTACTCTACGAAATGCTTTACATATGGTATCTCAAATAATCCTCACAAGAACCCTATAAAGAAAGGATTATTGCTGCCTCCATTCTATAAATGAGAAAACTAAGGTTCAGAAAGGTCAAGTAACCCCAAGTCACAGAGCTGGTAAGTGGCACGAATAAAAACTCAGATTTGGGCAGGCTTACGTGTACACGCTCCCTGTGAGGGATCCTGCCACCTGCCAGCCTAGCCACAACCAAAGGAAAATAATAGCTCAACCCTTCATCAATGCAAGGCACTTTGCTAAGGTGTTTGCTTGCATTATTCTAACTCTTGAATGAGGAAACTGAATCAGAGAGATTCATTCATTTCCCCAAAGTCACACAGCTAGTATGACAGAGACTATTTTCCTCTAAAATCTAATTTCTCCTTCTTGTGCAGTAATAGACCCTCATTTTTAGCTGAGCATGTGGCCTTCTGGAGTTATGACTACATTCTCCAGACTGTTGAAGCTAGGTGTCCTTGTGACTAAATCGTGGGCAATAGGAGATATAAGCAAAAGCGGAATGTGCGGCTTCCTGGAACTCTCAGCCTTCTCTCCACTGCTGAAATGCAGACATGACAGCTTGAGCCAGAGGGTGCCAGCCAGTGCCATGATGTGATCAAGGCCATCAACAGCAGAGCCGCAGGGGAGTAGGAGCCTTGGTCCCTGAGGACACGCTGGAGCTAACTTGGGAATCTTGAGTTGGCCACCTCCAAAATTTTACATGAAAGAGAAAAGTAAACATCTAACTTGCTTAAGCTGCTATTGTTTTGGGGTTTGTCATTTATAGCCAAATCTAATCCTCATTAAAATAGTGGTGGAACTGGAATTTGAACCAGTTTACTCCCAAGACCAAACTTTACCTCTTTGACCTGCTATTTCTACTGTAAAACTCTCTGCCCACACCAGTTCGTCTTTAAAAAAACCAAAAAAAATTCTTTTCTCACACTTCTGGAGGCTATATCCAATATCAATACGCCACCGGGGTTGGTTTCTGATGAGGGCTGTCTTCCCTCATGGTGGTTGGCTGCCTTCTGGCTGCGTCTTCTTATGGCCTCTTGGCTGTGCTTGTGTGGAGAGAATGTTCCCTGGTGTCTTGTCCTCTTCTCATGAAGACAACGGTCCTTTGGGATAAGGCCTTGCCCTTATGACATCACTTAACCCTATTACTTTCTTATAGACCTTATGTTTACTGGTTTATTATAAAGGATACAGATGAAGAGACACAGAGCGTGATTTGGGGGTAGGAGCATGGAGCTTCTGTGTCCTCTCCGGGTGCACCACCCTCCATGTGTTCAGCTGTCTGGAAGCTCCTGGTTCTTCTTATTACCAGTGTCTTCCATTCCCTTCCTTTGAGGAGTCAGTCAATATGTCCCAAGTGCTAGGCTCTGTGCAAGGGAATAAACCAAAAATATAAATACGAATGAGGCTTGGTTAGTGCCCTTGAGGAGCTGGCAGTCCATCTTGGAAGACAGATGGCTAAGCTAGTAAATGAAAGACAGTGCAGTGAATCGTGTAATAGAGACATGGGCCCAATGTTGTGGGAGCCCAGAGGAGTGGCTCACCGCCCGGGGGTCCGGGAAGGTTTTGCTGAGAGTGCGGCATACAATGTGGACATGCCAAGTGGCTGCTAGAGTAGGAAGTGTATTTGCTTCTCAGTCACCAGCACATTGAAACCACGGTCCTCCGAAGAGTCTCGCCTGTCTAGAACATAGCCTACTCTCCTTACCCTAGAATTTTAGACTCTTAATTCTTCAGCACCGGAGACCCCTTGAGTCAGCCCCTTAGGAATCCAGATTTCTTTTTGCTGGACCCAAGGCCATGAAGAAAAAAGTGTGTGGGATCCCTTGTTGCCTCACAACAAGGAAGAAAATGGAAGCAGGAAGCCGGAAGACCACTATCGGCAGGGCTGGACAAATAAAGATTCCTCAGCATAGCTGCGAAAGCCAGAATGAGTTGTAATTACTCTGTGCTTGGAAATGGTGTTTCCGGTATGACCTTTCTACCTGCTCTTCTAACAGTAGAGCTGCTGTCACTTTATAAAGCCCAGACCTGGCTTTCCCTGATTAGAGCCAATTAGAATGACCCCAAGAGGGCAGCCAGGGCCGCTTCGCTGCTAATGAGGGCGGCTGATGTGTTGGCGTCAGTTTATTTGCCCGGTGATGGGGAGATGGGAAAGCCTATCCCACCAAGCGGTCCCTTTCTTTCTCCTCCCAGTGCCTCCAATAAGTCTATCAACTATTCTGAGCACCAGCTTTCAATAAAGGGATGAGATCTACTGGGGGAAAAGACTATCTCCTGGGTAATGAGGCCAAGCAACACTTTTCCTTACTCAGCATATATTTATTAAGCAACTACTATGTGCCAGATGTGGTGCCAGGGGTCACACATAATAATACGATACAGGCAGCGGCAACTTTACCATGAAGTTAATAAAACTTAAGCTTTAGGGCCGCCCATTAGGACAAGTTCCAAAGGGGACCCTAGTAATGTGTTTGTGGCGATCACATGTTTTGTGAAACTTGCCGAAGTCAGCTATTTGAACCACACTCAGTTAAGACTGCTATCTCTTTCCACTCAGACTTCCCCTCTGTCACACTCCCCCTCATGTTGCCCAGAACTGAAGTGGCCATGGACATTTTTGCGATCTGGCTGGGGGAAGTTAAGTTGGGGATACAGTTGTTTTATGGGACATATCTAGGTGGTTTGCAGTCACTTTTGTGTAGAGTTGGCTTTTGCTAGCCATCTCAGTGCAGAAATGGTTCCCAGAAACACACTTACTGCCCATGGTGCCGACTTACCTGGCATTATGACACTCAAATGCAGGGCCAAAGACCATATGGGATTTGCGAGTGTCCTATGCAGCCTGGCCCTGGAAGCATGTGGGTAATAGAGGAGAAACAGGATTTGAACTGTATAGAGCCAAAAGCTAGTCTGTAGGAAATTCTTCCAAACATCAGATGTGTAAGATTGTAAGTGCAGAATCCGGTTCTCACTGATACATAGTCATATACCTTAGGCATATATATATTGAGTACTGCGGCGATACAATTACATGCTTTCCTTTTTTTCCCCTTTTTAAAATGCCGAATATAATTTATCAGAATTTCTGTGTTTGTAGGATACAAACTGTAGCGGTCCTGCAAACAACAAATATGTCTGGCTGTGGTCACATGTGTTTATGCATTGCGTCAATCATAAATATAATTATTATGCCAGAGGACTTAATTCTCATTCCATTCTCTATATAGAAAATATTACAGAATCGTTACATATGAAGAGGCAATAAAAGAGTATTATTCAGCCAAAAAATGTGGAGAAAGACTTATTGCAGTGTGCTAGGCAGTTAACAAAAACATTTTTCTGTATTTTGTGATATTTGAAGTATTTTTCCACTTTAAAGGCTTTACAATTTATTATTTCTTTCCCCAATCTACATAAAGGTCCACTTTTCTGCCTAATTTTGTTTTTGTAATTTTGTATTTTTCTTAAAAGAGAACCCTCAAATTGTCTAAGCTTCAGGCTCCGCAAAACCTGAGTTCACCGCTGGAACATACAATTCTTTATTCCTTGTCATGGTCTATGGGCGAACCCTGTTGCCTCCCTCCTTTACCACGTATGTAACCAGTGCCTGCTGCATGCCAGGTTCTGAGCTAGGGATGGGAACACAATCATGGATGAAACAGACCTGGCCCCTTCCCACGTGGAGAGAAAGAGAGACACATCAAATAAACGAAGTCATACAGGATGCTGTGGGAGAGAAAAGGGGTGGGGACCTCTTGCAGGAAATAACGTTTCAGCAGAGACTCAAAGAATATGTAAGAGTTACCTAGATGAAGAGTAAAAGGATAAATGTGCAAGCGGAAAAACAGCATGGGAGAAGGCCCTGAGGTGGGAAGGGCTTGGTGCATTACAGGTACTCAGTAAATATCTATTGAATTAATTTTTAAAAAGTATTATTTGAGCAGGGCCAGGGTGCTATGGGAGCATATAAGAACAGCATAGAACTCTTGTCTAGCCCAACCAGCAACAGAGGAATGAGGAATGAGAAAGAATTAGATTAGAATCGACTTCCTGACTTTCAGGAGGAGAAATACCATATGCAAAGGCCCTGGAGTCAAAGAGGGATCAGCGAGCAGTTCTGTATGGCTGGACCATAGTGGGATGGATTTGAGGAGGGGCATTTATTGAGGGGAGATTGAGAATTGGCAAGAAATGAGGCTGGAAATGTAAACCACAGTGAGACCATGAAGGACCTCATAAGCCATGGTAAGCTGTGTGGATTTCATTTGGATGCTGTGGTGAGGTGGTGTTAGGGAAGGAAGTGATAGGCCCAGGCCAGCACGTTGGAAAGAGATGGTTGCATGGTCAAGAGAGGACTGGATGAGATGGCAAAGCTGTTAGAGAAGGTGGTGGCCACAGGTAGTGTGGCATGGGGAGAAAGAAGTAGACAGCTCCAAAGGGGAACATTGTGTACCTAATGGATTTAGGTAGGCAAGATAGAGTCACATCAGGGCAGGTGCCAGGCTGGTGCATAGTTTCTCTTTCTTCCTAAAGCTAGCTAACCTCTTGGGAGACTGGGTTCCTGGTTTACAATGGATGGTGTTACCGGACTGTCTGCACCTTTGGCTACTGGTCACCATGCGCTGCTTATTTTCTGCTCACTCTGTCCTCTGACTTCTCACTGGGTTTGGCCAATGGGAAGCCCACGAATACTGCGGAGCAGAGGAACAAGGTCTCCCATGAGGACCTTGCCTCCCCATGAGAAGGCCCAAGGCTAGCTTTGCCCCTCAGTCTCTCTCAAGGTAACCCTGTCATATCTACCTTCCTCTACATGACTTTTTTACTTCCTCCTTTCATTGTCCACTCCCTCCCCTTTCACTTGGGCCTGGAGTGGTTACAGCTCAGCTTACGGGCTGCAGAAACACCCCAACACCCCTTCTGGTTCCCACCACTTCACCCACACCTTTGTTCAGCTCACCCTCCTTGAGTTACTCTAATGAGTATGACATCTGTTTCCTGTTGGGACTCTGAGTCACACACCTGACACCAGGCCGAATTGTACATAAAATAGTTCCCAGTTCCTTTAAATCAGACCACACCCCTGCAAGCCCAACAGCTAATAAGGCAAGAACACATGCTCCAGCCATTTACCTGGTGAGCAATCAGGATCTTCCTAGGCCTCGTCTCCCTGGTCAAGTTCTGCTCCTAGCCACCCAGACTTGAGTAGGGCTCAGATTTCCCAGCTCTGACCCTGGGGATTTTCCTAGTGCTGGATGCCCCCCACCATGCTGTCCCACACAGGATGACGCTGCCAAGTTCAGCACCTTGGGCTAGGACAGGGTGTGCAGGGACAAGGGAAGGTAGGTAGCCTCAAAGTTCCTTTCCACCAACCCTGCTGAGACCTAGGGATCCCATCATCAAGTGGCCACTGACCTCCCCTGAGAGGGCTGGAAAAACCTGCAAAATGGTTCTGACTCACTGTTCTCTAGGCTTTCTGCTGACCTGTGATCATCTGCACGTCTGTCTGGGTGTGTATGAATGGGTCTGTGTCTGTGGTATTTTTGTCTGTTTTCCCCTCCCCCACCCCAGAATGTAAACACACTGAAGGGAGGGACTTGTCTTGTTCTCCACTGTATCCCCGTGCCCAGCCCAGTGCCTGGGACACAGTAGTTAGTGGATAATTATTTGTTGACCAACAGACCAGTGACTGGTCTCTCATCATCTGTTTACTGTCTTCCCCCAGACAACATAGAGCTTCACTGGTTAGATTTCCTAATTACGCTCCTTTTCAGTCTTGCCTTCCTGAGATGAGCCTCGTCAGCATCGTGAATATTTCCAGCAACTCCTCAATCACACATTTATAGCTTTTTTATGGGATACTCCTACAACCTGATTAATGTCTTTATTGCCCTAAGCACTGACAAGTTTACAGGGACTCGCACATGAAATTCAAAATCCAATTTTACAGCACATGAAATTCAAAATAAAATTTTATTTTTTGGTTTAACATTAAAGTTTATGCTAAAATTTTTAAAAGCGACTTCCTAGATTTTCTGCCTGCAAAATTGTGAATAAGCTCATTACAGCTGAACTTACCCTTCCTTCTGTCTCTCAGTTTGCTAGTGCCCTAGGCAACTGTTTGGTTTGTCTGTTGGGCATTAGTTACTTTCATATATGGGTAATTCCATGACTGGTTTTTCACAAGCCAGAATGGAGTTCTTGGGAGCATGGAGAGGACAGGGAAGAGTCAATTTCCCATTACCCAACATGTGTTGTTTTTCAACCTAGGCACTACTGGCTGGACATGGGACTAACCCGCTCATTGCAGGACATTTATCATTTCTGAGTTCCAGGCGCTAAATGCTGTTAGCATCCCCCAGTCATTGTAACAATTAACAACAAAAGGGCCTCCAAAATCTCCCTAAGGGAGCAGTTCTACCTCAGGTCAAGAAGCATCATGCCCAGTGTGGCTGAATATAGGTTAAAAGAACGTTCTTTGAAAGGTCCTTCCTTCCCGTGCATGTCTGGAATGAACATCCCTTTCTGTTCCTCCTCACTGGTGGGACCCAGATTCTATACGACCATTCCTGGGCAATGGAGCCCACAACTTCTCTCTACTGTGAGTAAGAACAGGGTGATAGTACCACTCCTTAACATTTTGTCATGTGGGATGACTCTCATTAGAACATCACCTTTCATGTTAATTAGCTCTCAGGGTTTGTTACAGAACATTTCAAAATCTGCATGTGTGTCTCTCTGACTAAATTATGAGCTCCTGGGGGCAGAAGCCATGTTTTATACCTCTTAGGAGAGAAGGTTGGTTTTAGGGGTAAAGTGACTCAGGAAGAGTTGTCTAGAAAGCAACTTGGAATTAGGGTCTGAAATCCAAGGGGAGGTTAGAGCTAGACACAGACTCAGGATGCGCCGCCCACAGGGAGAGCTGAAATTGTGGTTGGAGAAGGGATGACATCGGTTCAAGGGCATCACTTTGAGAAATGACCACTTTTAGGATGTGGGAGGAAAAATAAAATCCAATAAAGGAAAAGGCAGAATGGTAGGGTTGTGGGAAGTGATGGGATGTTGCTGCATCTCAGAAGGTGACAGGGTTATCGGGACCAGAAGGAGGCAAGACTGAGGACAGCCTGCCCTGTCTGCCAGCTGAGAAGCCGATGGCAACCTTTGGGACTCTGTCAGTAGAGTGGTAAGAATGGACAAGGCTGCGAAGGACTAAGGCGTGGGCAAACTACGGCAGGGAGTGCAGGTTTCAAGACTTCCAGAAGCGAAGAGAAGAGGGCAGTCATGTGAAAGGGCGACTTGGCACATAGGAGGCATTCCTAAATAGATCTGTTTGGATACATGAGTTCCTGATACAAATGTTTATTTTTATAAACATATTTTAGTATTATAGGAGAGATGCGAACAGTGTTTGGGGGCAGTGGGGGAAGGGGGAAGGGAGAAGCCACATTTACAATGGAGTTCTTAGCAACAGAGATGGGCCAGGTCTGAGTAGCAGAGGATGGGTTCCCAGTCCAAGTGGAGGCCTTAGACTTGGAGAAAGGAAATTCCTGAGAGATGGGAATAAAGGCATGCAGGGAGGATAAAGAAAAATGGATACTGGGGTGAAAGAATTGCTTCCCTGGCAATTTTACCAGAAACACAAAATGACTCTAGCCGTTCCACATTTATACATTTAGGTGGCTTCCAGCAGCTCCTAAGCCTCATACAGATTGCAGAAATTTCTGTTACTGGATTTAAAAAGGCCTTCCCCTAGCATGTTACACTTCTAGCCTGGACAGGGAGTTTGACAGCAGGCCCAGAAAAAGGGGGTGACACGACCAAAGTCTCCAGAAAACCAAAATGCCTCCTTCATTCCAAGCACGAAGGTCAGTAATAATCCACAGCCTGAATGCAAAGGTTAGATGGAAAAAAAAAAAAAGCAACCCTAAACTATACCATGTGTACTCTTCCATTTTACAACTCTGGCAAAAACAAGCAGGAGACAAATCCCATTTACAAGGACAGCAAAAGCTTGATCTCCTACCTGACCCAAGCTCTCTCCATGCATCATAAACATTTCCATAGTCATAAATATTACTGATGAGGAAGCAGAAGGCTCTTAATTGGCTCCAAGTCATTTCATGGTGGAGGAAGCTGGGGAAATGCACTGAATAAAAATAAGACAAAGTGAGGGATCTCCCTGGAGGAAATTAAAATCTAATCTATTTCTGATCATGCTATATCTAAAGAACTAACGGAAGATCTTACAGTGTAAGGAGTGTCGTCCCTCACTAGCTCAGTGTTTTTTCTCAGGGATGCCGATTCCCTTCTGGTTGAGTTTCGTGGCAGTTGATACTGTTCATGATGATCCACCATAAGGAAAGGAAGGTAACCAGTATTTATTTAAAATGAATAGCAAGATAATGGCCAAATGGTGGCATGTTCATACAGTAGAATACTACTTAGCAATTAAAAAAAAAAGGACACTAATCACATGAGTTTCAAAAACATTATGCTGAGTGAAAGGAGCCTTACATAAGAGTACAGACTATATCATGAGAAGCAAGTTCACCGCACACTGCTTGTCTGAGTCTGGTAAGACAGAAGAGCCACACATACAAATTACACAAAGTGGGTTTATTCCTTACAGATAACGCAGCAAGGATAACAGAAGCCTAGGATTCGTTGTGACCCAGTCCCACAAGGCTCAGAAAACTGCCTGGGGTGGATGAGTTTGACTGTGAATGCCTTACTTGCACTGCAGCTGAAGGCAGCAAGCAGCCTGCTCTGGGTTTTAGACCCAGGGGTACTGTGACACACTGGGCCAGAGTATTGAAGGAATCCTATTTCTGGGTAGTGGGGAACAGGCACAAAGCCCAGGTTGTTCTGGCCAGCTTCCCCTTATGTCAAGATGTTGCATTTGCAGCATATTCTACAGTTATCCTTGAGCACTACAAGCAAGAAAAAGGGAATAACTGGCTCAGTCTGAGGCCACCTGAACAACTGTCCTGCATACGATCCTACTTAAATGACATTCTATAATAAGTAATCAACAGAGGGAAAAAAAATCTGAGCAATGATCACTTGTAGGGGTGAAAGAGGAAAGGACTGGAAAGGATCATGAGGGAACGTTCTTTCTTTTCTCCTTTTCACCCAATCTAGGACATCTTGCTATAGCAGCATGAGGGAACTTTCGGTGGTGATACAAATGTTGTATATTTCTTTTTTTTTTTTTTTTTTTTTTTTTTTTTGAGACGGAGTCTCGCGCTGTGTCACCCAGGCTGGAGTGCAGTGGCGTGATCTCGGCTCACTGCAAGCTCCGCCTCCCAGGTTCAGGCCATTCTCCTGCCTCAGCCTCCGAGTAGCTGGGACTACAGGCGCCCGCCACCACGCCCGGCTAGTTTTTTGTATTTTTAGTAGAGACGGGGTTTCACCATGTTAGCCAGGATGGTCTCGATCTCCTGACCTCGTGATCCGCCCGCCTCGGCCTCCCAAAGTGCTGGGATTACAGGCTTGAGCCACCGCGCCCGGCCTATATTCATCAAAACTCAGCAAATGTATTCTTAAGATTCATGCATTTCATTGTATCTAAATTTTACATCAAATGAAAAAGCTAACCAAATACTGAACTGTAGTTAATGATATGCATGCTAAAGTATTTAGGGGAAAATGTACTGATGCTTGCAGTCTACTTTAAAATGAATCACTAAAATAGGATAGATTAATGGGTAAATAGAAGAATGAAGAGATGGACAGATAAGTGAAGAAGCAATGTTAGTAAAATGCTAATGGTAGAATCTAGGTGGTTAGTATGCAGCTATTCAAGGTAAAATTCTACTTTGCTGTGTGTTTGAAAAATTTACAATAAAATGGAAACAAATGAATGATGTGATTTTTGCAAAATAACAACCATTTATTGGGTGCCTATATATACCAAATGCCTTACATACATTTTCCCAATCCTTGTATTTTCCTGATTTTACAGACCAGAAGGTCAACATTCAGAGAGACTAAGTGACTTACTCAGAGATGCACTGCTGTAAACACCAAAGCTAGACTTGCCTGGTTTGTTATATGAATAGAATGTGTAATGATCCAGTCAGGGCATTTGGGATATCCATCACCTTGAGGATTAATCCTTTTTTTTTTTTTTTAAGACGGTGTCTTGCTCTGTTGCCCAGATTGGGGTGCAGTGGTGCGATCTTGGCTCACTGCAACCTCCGCCTCCTGGATTCAAGCAATTCTGCTGCCTCAGCCTCCCAAGTAGCTGGGATTACAGGTGCATGCCATTACACCCAGCTAATTTTTGTACTTTTTGTAGTAGAGAGACAGGGTTTCACCATGTTGGCCAGGCTGATCTGGAACACCGGACTTCAGGTGATCCGTCCACCTTGGCCTCCCAGTATGCTGGGATTACAGGCGTGAGCCACTGTGCCCGGCCTAGCATTAATCATTTCTACATGTTAAGAACATTTCAAGTCCTCTTTTCTAGCTACTTTCAAATATTTAATATATAACACATTGTTGCTAATTACTCTCCTCTGTTGTGGAACATTATAACTTCTATCTAACGGTATGTTTGTACCCTTTAACCAACCTCTCTTCTTACCCCTCTCCCACCCGCATGCCCTTCCTTGCCTCTGTTATCCATCATTCTGCCTTCCACCTGCATGAGATCAACTTTTTTAGCTCCCACATGAGTCAGAACATGTAATATCTGTCTTTTTGTGCCTGGCTTCTTTCACGTAACATCATGACCTCTAGTTCCATCCATGTTGCTGCAAATGACAGGATGTCTTTTTTTTTTTTTTTTTTTTTTTTTTTTTGAAAGAGAGTCTTGCTCTGTCGCCCAGGCTGGAGTGCAGTGGCCAGATCTCAGCTCACTGCAAGTTCCACCTCCCGGGTTTACGCCATTCTCTTGCCTCAGCCTCCCAAGTAGCTGGGACTACAGGCGCCCGCCACCTCGCCTGGCTAGTTTTTTTTGTATTTTTTTAGTAGAGACAGGGTTTCACCGTGTTAGCCAGGATGGTCTCGATCTCCTGACCTCGTGATCTGCCCGTCTCGGCCTCCCAAAGTGCTGGGATTACAGGCTTGAGCCACTACGCCCGGCCGAAATGACAGGATTTCATTCGTTTTATAACTGAGTAGTATTCCACTGTGTATATATACTACATTTTCTTTATCCATTCATCTGTTGATGGACACTTAGGTTGATTCCATATCTATGCTATTGTGAATAGTGCTGCAATAAACATGTTTGTGCAGGTAACCCTCTGATACACTGATTTATTTTGCTTTGGGTAAATACACAGTAATGGGATTGCTGGATCATATGGTAATTCTATTTTTAGTTTTTAAATTTAACTTAAATTTTTTGTAGTGTCAGGGTCTCCTTATGTTGCCCAGGCTGGTCTCCAACTCCTGGACTCGAGTGATCCTCCCACTTCAGCCTCCCAAAGTGCTGGGATTATAGGTATGATTATAGGCCATCACACCCAGCCCATCTCTAGTTTTTTGAGAGATATCCATACTGTTTCTCGTAATGACTATACTAATTTACATTCCTACCAACAGTGTATAAGAGTTCTCTTTTCTCCACATCCTCAGCAGCATCTGCTACTTTTTCTGTTTCTAATAATAGCCATTCTAACTGGAGTGAGATATCTCACTGTGGTTTGATTTGCATTTCTTTGATGATTAGCAATGTTGAGTATTTTTTCATATACCTGTTGGCCACTTATACATCTTCTCTTGAGAAATGTCTATTCATGTCCTTTGCCTACTTTTTGATGAAATTGTTTTTATTTTTACTGTTGAGTTGTTTGAGTTCCTTGTGTATTCTGGATGTTAGTCTCTTGTTGGATGAATAGCTTGCAAATATGTTCTCCCATTCAACAGGTGATCTCTTCACTCTCTTGATGGTTTCCTTTGCTGTGCAGAATCTCTTTGGTTTAACATAGTCCCATTTGTACATTTTGTCTGTGCTTTTGAGGTCTTGGCCATAAAATATTTGCTAGACCAACGTTCTAAAGTGTTTTCCCTGTGTTTTCTTCTGATAGTTTTATAATTTGAGGTCTTACATTGAAGTCTTTAATTTTTGTATATATTGAGAGTTAGGAGTGAAATTTCATTCCTCTGCATATAGATATCCAATTTTCTCAGCATCATTTATTGAAGAGGGTGTCCTTTCCCCAGTGTATATTATTGGCACTTTTGTCAAAAATCAGTTGACTGTAAATACTTGAATTTATTTCTGGATTCTCTCTTCTGTTCCATTGTCTATATGTCTCTTTTTATACTAATACCATGCTGTTTTGGTTATTACAGCCTTGTAATATATTTTGAAGTCAGATACTGTGATGCCTCCAGTTTTGTTCTTTTTGCTCAGGATTGCTTTGGCTATTCAGGCTTTTTTTTTTTCCATATAAATTTTAGGATTGTTCATTCTAATTCTGGAAAATTGATGTTGGTATTTTGACAAGAATTGCATGAATCTGTAGATTTCGTTGGGAAGTATAGTCGTTTTCGTGATATTAATTCTTCCAATCCATGCACATGGATGTCTTACCCTTTGTTTGTGTGCTTTTCAATTTCTTTTTTGTTTTTGGCTTTTTTCTCAACTTTTTTATATGGGGGTCCATGTGCAGGTTTGTTACAAACCATGCTGCTTAGGTTTGGAGTATGATTGAAGCTTGTCACCCAGGTATCAAGCATAGTACTCAATAGGTAGTTTTTCAGCCTTTGCCTCCCTCCCTCTCTCCCCCATCTAGTAGTCCCCAGTGTCTGTTTTTCCCATCTTTATGTCCATGTGTACCCAGTGTTTAGCTCCCACTTATAGACAAGAACATGCAGTATTTGATTTTCTCTTTCTGCATTAGTTCACTCAGGTTAATGGCCTCCAACTCCATCTGTCTTGCTACAAAAGACATAATTTTGTTATTTCTTCTTCTTCATTTACCTCTTTTTTACATTTTTTTATTTTTAATTTTTGTGATACATAGTAGGCATATATATTTATGGGGTACATAGATATTTTGGTACAGGCATGCGATGCATAATAATCACATCATTGAAAATTTGGTATTTGTCCCCTCAAGCATTTATCCTTTGTGTTACAAACAATCCAGTTATACTCTTTCAGTTATTTTCAAGTGTACAATAAATTATTATTGGCTAATAGTTCCCCTCTTGTGCTATCAAATCATTCTTTCTTGTGGCTGTGTAGTATTCCACAGTGTATATGTACCACATTTTCTTTAACCAGTCCACCAATGATGGACATGTGAGTTGGTTCCATGTCTTTGCTATTATGAATATGTCTGCAGTGAACATACACGTGCATGTGTCTTTTTGGTAGAACAATTTATTTTCCCTTGGGTACGTACCTAATAATGAGATTACTGGATTTAATAATGGTTCCATTTTTAATTCTTTGATAAATCTCCAAACTTCTTTCCACAGTGGCTGAACTAATTTACATTCCCACCAACAGTGTACAAGCATTCCCTTTTCTCTGCAGCACCACCAAAATCTGTTATTTTTTTTTACTTTTTAATAAAAGCCACTCTGACTGATGTGAGATGGTATATCATTGTGGCTTTGATTTGCATTTCTCTGATGATTAGTGATGATGAGCATTTTTTAATATGTCTTTTGGCTGTGTGTATGTCTTCTTTTGAGAAGTGCCTGTTCTTGTCCTTTGCCCACTTTTTAATGGGGTTATTTGCTTTTTGCTTGTTGATTTAAGTTCGCATTAGATTCTGGACATTAGACTTTTGTTGGATGCATAGTTTGCAAATATTTTCTCCTATTCTGTAGGTTGTCTGTTTACTCTGTTGAAAGTTTCTGTTGCTGTGCAGATGCCCTTTAACTAGGTCCCACTTACCAATTTTTGTTTTTGTTGCGATTGCTTTTGAGGACTTAGCCATACATTATTTGCCAAGGCCAATATTGAGAAGTATATTTCTGAGGCTTCCTTCTAGGATTTTTATAGTTTGAGGTCTCACATTTAAGTCTTTAATCCATCATAAATTAATTTTTGTACATGGTGATGGGTCCAGTTTCATTCTTCTGCATACGGGTAGCCAGTTATCCCAGTACCATTTATTGAATAGGTAGTCCTTTCCCCATTGCTTATTTTTGTTGACTTTGTTGAAGATCTGATGGCTGTAGGTGTGCAGCTTTATTTCTGGGTTCTCTATTCTGTTCCATTGGTCTATGTGTCTGTTTTTGTACCAGTACCATGCTGTTTTGGTTACTGTAGTCTTGTAGTATATTACCTTGAAGTCAGGTAATGTGATGCCTCTGGCTTTGTTCCTTTTGCTTTGGATTGCTTTGGCTATTCAGGCTTTTTTTGTGGTTCCATATGAGTGTTAGAATTTTCTTTTCTAATTCTGTGAAAAATGATGTCGGTAGTTTGATAGGAATAGTGTTGAATCTATAAATTGCTTTGGGCATTATGGCCATTTTAATGATATTGATTCTTCCAATCCATGAGCATGGAATGTTTTTCTATTTGTGTCATCTCTGATTTCTTTCAGCAGTGTTCAATAGCTCTCTTTGTAAAGATCTTTCACCTCCTTAGCTAGATGTATTTTGAGGTATTTTTTATGGCTATTGTAAACGGGATTGCATTCTTGATTTGACTCTTAGCTTGAACATTATTGGTATATAGAATACTACTGATTTTTAGGCCAGGTGCAGTGGCTCACGCCTGTAATCCCAGCACTTTGGGAGGCCAAGGCGGGTGAATCACTTGAGGTCCGGAGTTTGAGACCAGCCTGGCCAACATGGTGAAACCCTGTCTCTACAAAAAATACAAAAATTAGCTGGGCGTGGTGGTGGGCACCTCAGTTAGGAGGCTGAGGCAGGAGAATCACCTGAACCTGGGGGGCAGAGGTTGCAGTGAGCCGAGGTCACGCCACTGCACTCCAGTCTGGGTGACAAAGTGAGACTACATCAAAAAAATAATAATAATACTGATTTTTTTTTGTACATTGATTTAAAGTATCCTAAAACTTTAGTGAAGAGGTTTATTAGTTCTAGGAGCCTTTTGGTGGAGCCTTTAGGGTTTTCTAGGTATAACATCATATCATCGGTAAAGAGAGATCGTTGGATTTCTTTTCCTATTTGGATGCCTTTTATTTCTTTCTCTTGCCTGATTGGTCTGGTTAGGACTTTCAGTACTATGTGGTGAGAGTGGGCATCCTTGTCTTGTTCCAGTTCTCAAGGGGAATGCTTCCAACTTTTGTGCATTTAGTATGATGTTGGTCATGGGTTTGTCATAAATGGCTCTTTATTATTTTGAGGTGTGTTCCTTCAATGCCTAGTTTTTTGAGAGTTTTTATTATAAAGGGTGCTGGATCTTATCAAAAGCTTTTTGTGTCTATTGAGATGATCATATGGTTTTTGTTTTTAATTCGGTTTATGTGGTGGATCACATTTATTGATTTGTGTATATTGAACCAAACTTGCGTCCCAGGAATAAAACCTATTTGATTGTGGTGAATTAACTTTTTGATGTGCTGCTGGATTCAGTTTGCTAGTATTTTGTTAAGGATTTTTGAATCTATGTTCATCAGGGATATTGGCCTGTAGTTTTCTTTTCTCATTGTGTCATTGCCAGATTTTGGTATCAGGATGATGCTGGCTTCATAGAATGAGTTAGGGAGGAGTCCCTCCTCCTTGATTTTTTGGAATAGTTTCTGTAGGATTGGTACCAGCTCTTCTTTGTATGTCTGGTAGAATTCAGCTGTGAATCCATCTGGTGCAGGGTTTTTTTTGGTTGGTAGGTTTTTTATTACTGCTTCAATTTTGGAACTCAATATTGGCCTGTTCCAGTTTCTTCCTGGTTCAGTCTTGGGAGGTTGTGTATTTCCAGGAATTTATTCATTTCTTCTGTATTTTCTAGTTTGTTTGCCTAGAGGTGTTCAAATAGTCTCTGAGGATCTTTTGTGTTTCTGTGGGATTGGTTGTAATGTCATCTTTGTAATTTCTGATCGTGCTTATTTGGATCTTGTCTCTTTTTGTTGTTGTTAATCTAGCTGGTGGTCTATCAATCTTGTTTATCCTTTCAAAAACAAACTTTTGGTTTTGTTGGTCCTTTGTAAGAATTTTTTGCATCTCAGTTTCATTCAGTTCTGCTCTGATTTAGTGCTATAAACTTTCCTTTTAACACTACTTTTACTGCAGCTCAGTGACTTTGGTATGTTATGTCTCTGTTTTTATTAATTTTAAAGAATTTTTTTATTTCTGCCTTGATTTCATTATCTGTCATTCAGGAGTAAGTGCTTAATTTCCATGTGATTGTGTGGTTTTGAGATATCTTCTTGGTATTGATTTCTATTTTTATTCCACCATGGTTTGAGAGTATGCTTGGTACGATTTACATTTTTTTAAATTTATTGAGACTTGCTTTATGGCTGACCATGTGGTCATCTTAGAGTATGTTTGGTGTGCATATGAGAAGAATGTGTATTCTGTGGTTGTTGGTGGAGTATTCTATAGATGTCTGTTAGGTCCAGTTGATCAAGAGTTGAGTTTAAATCCAGAATTTCTTTGTTAGTTTTCTACTTCAATGATCTGTCTAATGCTGTCAGTGGGGTGATGAAGTCCCCCCCCCCCATTATTATCTGACTGTCTAAGTCTTTTGTAGGTTTAGAAGTACTTGTTTTGGCCGGGCGCGGTGGCTCAAGCCTGTAATCCCAGCACTTTGGGAGGCCGAGACGGGCGGATCACGAGGTCAGGAGATCGAGACCATCCTGGCTAACACAGTGAAACCCTGTCTCTACTAAAAATACAAAAACTTAGCCGGGCGAGGTGGCGGGCGCCTGTAGTCCCAGCTACTCGGGAGGCTGAGGCAGGAGAATGGCGTGAACCCAGGAGGCGGAGCTTGCAGTGAGCTGAGATCCGGGCCACTGCACTCCAGCCTGGGTGACAGAGCGAGACTCCGTCTCAAAAAAAAAAAAAAAAAAAAGAAGTACTTGTTTTATGAATCTGGGTACTCCAATGTTGGGTGCATATACATTTAGGATAGTTAAGTTTTCTTGTTGAATTAAACTTTTATCATTATGTAATGCCTTTCTTTGTCTGTTCAACTGTTGTTGATTTAAAGTCTGTTTTATATGATATAAGAATAGTGACTCCTGTTATTTTTTGTTTTCTGTTTGCATGATAGATCCCTTTACTTTGATCCTGCGGGTGTCTTTACATGTGAGACACCCTCTTGAAGACAGCAGACAGTTGAGTCTTGTTTTTTTTATCCAACTTGCCACTCCGTGCCTTTTAAGTGGGGTGTTTAGACCATTTACGTTCAATATTAATATTGATATGTGAGGTTTTGATCCTGTCATTCTGCTGTTAGCTGTTGTTTGGTAAACTTGATTGTGTAGTTAATTGCTTTATAGGGTCTATGGGCTATGTATTTAAGTGTGCTTTGTGGTCGCAGGTATCATTCTTTCATTGTCATCATGCCTGCATTTCCTTAGCCTCAAGAGGGCCCCTGTCAGGCTACACTCCCACCTCTCTTGGGTGGCCAGAGCCAACAGTTAGGTTGCCAGGAGACCCACAGCTCCCCTGAGACCCACTGGTCCTCTGTGTTTGACATAGAGAGAGTGGGTTATGGAGTATGTCTGCAGATGGTCTCTAGATGCAGTGAGCCAAGACTGGAGGATCCTCAGGCAGGGCGGTGTCGTCAAGGGTGCACAGCTGGTGCAGCACCCATGACTGGGGGGTTTTGCTCAGCAGAAAACTGTGGGGACTACCCAGGTTTTGTTCAGCAGAAAACTGTGGGGCCGACCCAGCTTGTGCTCCCCTGACTGAGTCTCCTTCCGGTGTCTGCCCCCATAGCAGGCCCAAACAGCTAGTTTTGTTCCAAGCCTTCTGTGCCCAGATTGCTGGGCTCTTAGGTGTTCTGGGCTGTGGGGCTCCCTTGGGCAGAGGCTGTGGGCTGTTAAACAGGATACACCTTTCCCAGACTGATTCGTGTGGAGGGAGGCATGCCCAAATCCCACATTAGTGCATGAACCTCCACCTCACTCTTCTGAGATGTTCTGAGAGTAGGGGCTCCTCACCTGCTTGAGCTCAGGCCACAGATCTGAGCTCAATACCCCTGAGCTATGTGCTCAAACCCTGGGGAGTTGGGACCTGGCCCATGGCTTTGTCCTTTGGCTCCTTGGGGTTGAGCACTGGCTGTGCTGAGGGATGGGGGAGGCTGAATCGTTCCCAGGCCACTAGCAAAGCAATCAGGTGGGGCAGTGGAGTTTGTGCTGTGTGCATGCTCTTGCTCAAGCAGCCAGGCAGGGGCCTTAGGAGGAGCCAGTGGATAGCGGGGTGTGCAGATCAGATGCACCCTAGTATTGCAGGAAAGACAGCTCTGCTGTCTCCCAGCCTGGCAGTCAGCAAGGGCTAGAGTCACTCAGAGCAAAATGGAGAGCCTTGGAGGCTGGACACCTATGGTCACATTTTGCTGCAGTTGTCCCCCATGCAAAACCTTTTGGGCTTAGCACAGGTTCGAGTTCTGCCTCTGCCTACTTTCCAGGCAGTTCCCCTGCCAATTCAAATGTCTATGGGGGTCATGGAATCTCTTGTAGTTGAATTTCTTCCTTAGGACCTGCCTAGGGCCAGGAGCTGGTACTGGTGCTCAGCGACTCTGTGAAGTATTCCCAGCTTCCTCCCTCTTCAACCTTAGTGTCTGTGTCGCCTCTCTATTGATTTTCTGTATTTTCTCTCAAAAGATCTGTTTGAAGTATGATGGATTAGTCAATATTTTGGTTTTTCTCAGTGGGAGAGGCATTTCCTGGCTGCATCTTGTCAGCTATCTTGTTCTTCTCAATCCTCTTCAATTTCTTTCATCAGTATTTTGTAGTTTTCCTCGTAGAGATCTTTCACTTTTTTGGTTAAATGTATTTCTAGGTATTTAATTTATTTTTTCTAGTTATCTTAAATAGAATTGCCTTCTTGATTTCTTCTTGGCTGTTCATTAATGTTGTATAGAAATGCTGCTGATTTTTGTGTGTTGATTTTGCATCCTGCAACTTTACCGAATTTATCATATCTAAGAGTTTTTTGATGGAGTCTTTATGTTTTTCTAGGTATAAGATCGTATCATTACAAAAGAGGGACTATTTGACTTCCCTTTTCCAATTTGGTTGCCTTTTATTTCTTTCTCTTGCCTGATTGCTCTGGCTAGGACTCTCACTCCTACGCTGAATAGGAGTGGTGAGAGTGGGCATCCTCATCTTATTTCAGTTCCTAGAGGAAAGGCCTTCAGCTTTTCCCTGTTCTGTATAATGTTAGTTGTGAGTTTGTCATATATGGCCTTTAATTGGTTGAGGTATGTTCCTTCTGTGCCTATTTTGTTGAGAGTTTTTATCATGAAAGGATATTGAATTTTTATCAAATGTTTTTTTCTGCATATATTGAGATGATCATATGGCTTTTATCCTTCACTCTAGATGTCGTGTATCACATTTATTGATTTGCATTTGTTGAACCATACTTGCATCCCTGGGATAAATCCCATTTTGTCATAGTGTGTTTTTTAAAATGTGCTTTTGGATTCAATTTGCTAATATTTTGTTGAAGATTTTTGCATCTGTATTCATCAGATATATTGGCCCATAGTTTCCTTTCCTTCTTTTTTTAAATTTTGTTGCATCTTTGTCTGGTTTTGGTAACAGGGTGATGCTGGATTCATAGAATTAGTTGGGAGAGGTTTCTCCTTTTCAATTTTCTGAAATAGTTTGGAGAATTGGTGTTAATTTCTGTTCGAAGGTTTAGTAGAATTCAGCAGTGAAGCCATTCAGTCCAGAGCCTTTTTCTTTTGTGGGGAGAGTTTTTATTACTGCCTTGACTTCATTACTTGTTATTAATCTCTTCAGGATTTTCTGTTTCTTCCTGTTAAAGCAAACTATGGCCTGAAAAGGACTCCGTACTTCTATATTTGAGTCCTTGTGGATGAACTGTAACCTAGCTTAATAGGCAGACAAGATTGAAAACTTAACTTAGGAGTATGTGCCTGTAACAATAGCTAAGTCTTGGCCAATCCCAGTGGACATATTTCAACCACTCATAGACTGCTAAGTGTTCATACTGTGTTCAAATAAGGCAAATGCCAACCTGCAACCAATCCAGTTGCTTCTGTACCTCACTTCCAATTTCTGTATGTCATTTCCCTTTTTGTGTCTGTACGTTGTTTGTTGTTGTTTTTTGAGACACAGTCTTCCTCTGTTGCCCAGGCTGGAGTACAGCGGCACAATCTCGGCTCACTGCAACCTCTGCCTCCTGGGTTCAAGTGGTTCTCCTGCCTCAGCCTCCTGAGTAGGTGGGATTACAGGTGCCCACCACCATGCCCAGCTAATTTTTTTTTTTTTAGTAGAGACAGGGTTTCACCATGTTGGTCAGGGTGGTCTCAATCTCCTGACCTCAAATGCTCCTCCCACCTTGGCCTCCCAAAGTGCTAGGATTACAGGCATGAGCCACTGTGCCTGTTCTGTCTATAAATTTGTTCTGACCAAAAGGCATCCCTGGAGTCTCCTGAATCTGCTGTGATTATGGGGGCTGCCTGATTCGCAAATTGTTCATTGTTCAATTAAACTCCTTTAACTTTAATTCGGCTGAAGTTTCTCTTTTAACATTTCTGATTCAATTCTTAGTAGGCTATATGTGTCCCAGGAATATGTCCATTTACTCTTAGTTTTCCAGTTTGATAGTATATCATTATTCGTAATAGTCTCTGATTACCTTTTGTATTTCTGTCTTATCAGTTGTAATGTCTTCTTTTTCATTTCTGATTTTGTTTATTTGGATCTTCTGTCTTTTTTCTTGGTTAGTCCAGCAAGTGATTTATCAATTTTGTTTATATTTTCAAAAACACAACTTTTGTTTCATTGATCCTTTGGTGTTTTGGGTTTTTGTTTGTTTTGTTTTGTTTTTGTGTCTATTGTGTTTAGTTCTGCTTTGATCTTTATTATGTCTTTCCTTCTACTAATTTTGGATTTGGTTTGTCCTTGCTTTTCTAGTCCTTGAGGTGCATTATAAGATTATTTATTTGAAATCTTTCTACTTATTTGCTATAGGCACTTATTGCTATAATCTTCCCTCTTAGCACTGCTTTTGCTGTATTCCACAGGTTTTGGTATATTGTGTGTGTTTCTATTTTCATTTGTTTCAAGAAATGTTTTTATTTCTTCCCTGGCCCAGTTGTCATTCAGGGGCATATTGTTTAATTTCCATGTATTTGTTCATTTTCCAAAGTTCCTCTTGTTATTAATTTCTACTTTTATTCCATTGTGGTCTGAGAAGACACTTCATATAATTTCAAAGTTTAAAAATTTTTCGGGCTGGGCGCAGTGGCTCATGCCTGTAATCCCAGCACTTTGGGAGGCTGAGGCGGGCGGATCATGAGGTCAGGAGATCTAGACCATCCTGGCTAACATGGTGAAACCCTGTCTCTGCCAAAAACACAAAAAATCAGCCAGGCATTGTGGCAGGCGCCTGTAGTCCCAGCTACTCGGCAGGAGAATGGCGTGAACCTGGAAGGCGGAGGTTGCAGTGAGTCGAGATCGCACCACTGCATTCCAGCCTGGGCGACAGATAGCAACTCTGTCTCAAAAAAAAAAGAAAAAATGTTCGATACTTGTTTTATGTCCTAACATATCATCTATCCTGAAAAAATGTTCTGTGTGCTGTTGAGAAGAATATGTATTCTGTAGTTATTGGGGGAAATGTTCTGTAAATATCCGGCAGTCCATTTGATCTAGTATGTAGTTTCAATTTTTTTTCTGTTAATCGTCTGCCTAGGATGATCTGTTTAATGCTGAGAATGAAGTGTTGAAATCCCCAACTATCATTGTATTAGAATCTCTCTCTCCCTTTAAATCTAATAATACTTGTTTTTATATCTGGGTGTTCCAGTGTTGGGTGCATATATGTTTAGAATTGTTATATCTTCTTGCTTAACTGATCCCTCTATTATTATACAGTGATCTTCTTTGTCTTTATTGACTGTTTTTGACTTAAAGTCTGTTTTATGTGATATAAGTATAGCTACTTTTGCTCACTTTTGGTTTCCATTTGTATAGGATATCTTTTTTCATTCCTTTACTTTTAGTCTACATGTGTCTGTGTGTGAGATGAATTTCTCTTAGGCAGCATTTAGTTGGGTCATTTTTTTCTCCATTCAGTCAGTCTATATCTTTTCAGTGAAAAGTTTAATTCATTTACATTCAAAGTTATTTTTGATATGTGGGGACTTATTTCTGTCATTTTATTAATATATTTCTGGTTATTTTGTGTATCCTTTGTTCCTTTATTTCTCTTTTATTGTTTATCACTATGGCTTGGTGGTTTTTCTGTAGCAATAACATTTGAGTCTTTTTCTTGTTTGAGTTTACTCTATCTGTGGGTTTTATATTTTTATGTGTTTTCATGATGGTAGATATATTTCTTTCACTACTGAGTGTAGAATTTCCTTAAGCATTTCTTGTATGACTGATCTAGTCATGAATTCCCTAAACTTTTGCTTGTCTGGGAAAGACTTTATTTTTCCTTCACTTATGAAGGATAGCTTTGCTGGTTATAGTATCCTTCACTGACCTTTTTTTTTTTTTATCTTTCAGCACTTTAAATATATCATCCTATTCTCTCCTGGCCTGTAAGGTTTTTGCCAAAAATGTGCCGTTAGTCTGATGGGAGTTCCTTTATAAGTGACTGCCGAGACCACCTCGGTTGGGGAGACCCTAACTTAGCAGCACTAGAGAAATTAAAGGCACACACACAGAAATATAGAGGTGTGGAGTGGGAAACCAGGGGTCTCACAGCCTTCAGAGATGAGAGCCTCGAACAGAGATTTACCTACGTATTTATTAACAACAAGCCAGTGATAAGCATTGTTTCTATAGAATATAGATTAACTAAAAGTATTCCTTATGGGAAACAAAGGGATGGGCTGAAATAAAGGATTGGGTTTGGCTAGTTGTCTGCAGCAGGAGCATGTCCTTAAGGCACAAATCACTCATGCTATTGTTTGTGGTTTAAGAATGCCTTTAAGGTTTTCTGCCCTGGGTGGGCCAGGTGTTCCTTGCCCTCATTCCCGTAAACCCACAACCTTCCAGCATGGATGTCATGGCCATCACGAACATGTCACAGTGCTGCAGAGATTTTGTTTATGGCCAGTTTTGGAGCCAGTTTATGGCCAGATTTGGGGGGGCCTGTTCCCAACAAGTGACTAGATGCTTTTGCTGTTTTTAGAATTCTTTATTTGTCTTTAACTTTTGACAGCTTAACTGTAATGTGCTGTGGAGAATACCTTTTTGCATTGTATCTATTTGGGAATTTCTTAGTCTCTTGTATCTGGATGTCTAGCTTTCTTGCTAGACTTGGACAGTTTTCATCTATTATTTTGTTAAATAACTTTCATTTTCTCTTCACCTTCTAGGACTCTGAAATTTTGACTATTTTGTCAGTTTATGGTGTCCTGTATGTCACATAAGCTTTGCTCATGTTTTAAAATTATTTTTTCTTTATTTTTGTCTGACTGGTTTATTTCAAAAGACCCGTCTTCAAATTTGAAGCTCCTTTCTTCTCCTTGATGTAGTCTATTGTTGAAGTTTTCAACTGTAGTTTATATTTCATTCAATGAATTCTTTAGTTTCATAATTTCTGGTTGGTTCTTTTATGATAACTATCTCTTTGGTAAATTTCTCATTCATACCTTGAATTGTTTTTCTGATTTCTCTGTATTTTTCAGTGTTTTCCTATATCTCACTGAGCCTCTTTAAAATCAATATTTTGAATTCTTTTTTTAGGATTTTATAAATTTCTTTTTTATTTATATGTTACTGGAGAATTATTATTTTCCTTTGGAAGTGTCATATCTCCTTGCTTTTTCATGTTTCCTGTGTACTTATATCAACATCTGTGCATTTGGTGTAACAGTTGCTTCTTCCAGTTTTTGAATTTGCTTTCATAGGGGAGGACTTTTTCCTGAATATGTATCTACGTGTGTAGAGAACTTTGGGGGTGTGTACAGTAATGTGGTCTGTGTATGATTTCTATGACTGTAGGCAGTGTTAGTGGTGTCTGTGGTTTCTTCAGTGGCTTAGGATGAGGTCATTAGTGGAGGCTGTGGTGACATATTGCTGGGGACTGGGACCCCAGGTGGGCCAATCTTTGGGACCTAATGGTGACAGTGGTAGGCTGAGTGTGTCTGTCCTTAAGCCCCAGGGTGGCATATGCTGGCACCAATGTTAGCAGGTCCAAGCATGCTGATTCTTGGGCTTCCAGCTGGCTTGTTCATATGCTGGTGGCAGTGGTTGGCTGCCAGGCTTCTCAGGAACCTGGACAGTAGGCATGTTGTGAGTGGTGGCAGTGGCAGTGGTGAGACAATTCTCTGGGTCCCAAGCAGTATGCAGTGGTGTTGGCAGTGGCTGCAATGGGCTGGGCAGTCTAGTCTCCAGGTCTGCAGGTGTTGTGTGCAAGTAAGTGCCAGCTGTGGTGGTAGTGGAAGGGTGGGTGGGGCCAACCTCAGGCCCCCAGGAGGAGTGTTCAGGTGCTGACACTAGTGGACTGGGCTAGATGAACCTGAGGCCCACAGACGGTGTGCTCTGGCATGGATTAGGGGAAAGCCAGCCTGAGCAGGCTTGTAGTCAGCTCCCCACAATAATGGTGCGTCCTGGCACTGGCTGTGATAGGCAGAAACAGAGGGATCCCCAGACCCCCAGCAGAATGCTTAGGTTGGGGGCAGCAGCAACTGCATTATGGCCCTGCTCCTGGGAAGGGCGAAGTTGTTTTCAGTGGCAGCAGTTATATGTAGGCGAGCTTGGCTTATGCTTCAGACCTAATGGCAGCAGCCCTTTCACTCACACTTTAGCCCCAGCAGCATAGTAACAACCGCTATGGGCAGAGGATTCTGTCTGGGGGTGTGAAAATGTGCAGTGGCTCTGCTTCTGGAGGGAGTGGGGTCACAGCCAGTGGCCTGCACTTCAGCCTCAGTGGCAGCAGCCGGCTGTGGTGGTAGCTACAGGTGGGGAATCTCAGTGGGCACTAGGGCCATGGAGATGCAGGCACTGCTGGGCCCCAGGGAGAGTGCCATTTGCCTGGTGTTGGGCTCTCAAAATAGCACCTTACAGGAGCTGCTGATGCCTTAGGGGTGTGTGGAATCCAGTGTGAACTCCCTCTCTGGGGCAGTGCCATTGTGTGGTCCCCAGGAAGCTCTCTGTTTTAGTCTCAGGGTCCCCGTGGGTCAGCGGCTGTACCATGGCTAGGACTGCAGGAGTCCATGGTAAGAATATGGACCATGAGGCATCTCTCACTGTCCTTTTCCCCACACTGGGGAGTCTCTGCAGACGCCTAGCTGATCCTGGCTGAGGAGACTGCCTTGCTCCCCTTTTATTCCTTGCCTTAGGTGTTTCCTGACACGTGTCTGTTGAATTCCAGCATTCTTTTTTGGATGACCTATTTGAAATGTGATTATCTACTCACTATTCAGGTTCTTCTTTATGGAGCAGGCAAGTACCAGCCATCTTTAAGCCCCTCTGACTTCAACTTCTGAGAAGCAGAATCTTCCTAGAGGCCTTAAGCATGAGAAATACATGATGAGATGGTATCTGAGGAAGATGAATCTGTTTATTTGCAGTAGTGGAAGAAAACAGTGGCATAAATAATCATAAATAGCAGATTATTATAAAACGATGTAGCAGGTGCCACAATATCCTCAATCTGTTGTTTTCAAACTATAATTTTCAGAATGCTGGGGCTCCTAGGAAAGGCCTTGGGGATACTAAGGGGTGGGTGGATGAGGCAAAGGTGAGGGGAAGCAGGACTCAGCACCCCTTTCCCGTTCCCACCTTAACTGGAACAGCACTGCTTTTATTGTTTTAACACATGGAGTTCCAGATAACATTTATTTTCAGACAAGAATTTAATAGACCTTAACTGAACAACATCAATTAATTACAGAAATACATAGCCAGACAAATGTTCCAGGAGGGGGTTGTTTGAGGATAAATACTTTGCTGGACATTCACCTCCCACAGCTGTTGGAGATTACTTCACATTTTCACTTGCAAGGTACCAGCTCCTACAAGAGGAAGATTCTCTTGGAGAAGACAGATTTGGAAGGTGGCAGATATGCCTATGCCCCAGGAAATGACTGAACCTGGCTCAATTTATTCAACACACTGGGCAGTGGCCTTTCAACTCTTAGCCTGGGGGCCTGCCTCAGGCCCAGTCAGACTCTCTGTCTTCAACTTGATTCCCTCAGCAAGTCCCAAGGCCTACTTTCCTCTTCCGGTAGCTACCTGCTGAAGCAGCTTTGGAGTGGGGCAATTCCTATTTCCTAAACCCTCTCCCCTTTTCTTTGTTACCCCAGACAAACATTCAAGAGCTTTTCACCCTGGATAACTAGACCAGGGTAACAGAAACAACAAACCTAGGGAAGTTACACAGGTTCTAGGTTCTTACATACTTTGAATCCCCTGGCTTTTGTCTCCTTCACAAGGGATAATAATGGATAAATTCTGCCCTCCACATTTATTTATTTATTTATTTATTATTTATTTATTTATTTTTACAAACGAGGCAATTTAACCTGGCATGGTTTGTTCTAATGCTTCCTGTTGGCAACTGCCACCTCTCCGGCAATTCTGTCCACATCTGTCTGTCCCCAAGGTGTCAGTTTGCAGCCCCCATCTTGGCCCTTTTCCACCATTTTCAGCCCCTCCAGGGCTTAGAGGACCCGGTGGGCCACACTCTTGGAGCCTTGGCTGAAGTGACTGGGCATGGCGCCATTTCTTTGACGTCCCCCATTGATCTTGATCATGGAGTCAACCCCAGCGCCACCCCGGAGGTACAGATGCCGTGCTGTGGAAGCAGCTCGTGTGCAGAACCAGTTCTCATCACAGGGAACAAGCTCTTTGTGCTTGGCCACCCATTTGGGGACTTTCAGCTTCCCGAACTTTTTGAGAAAGGCTGCCAGAGCTCTGACGAGCTCCTGCTGGTCCACGTCTTTTACAGTAACTCTAGGCATGGTGCAGCCTCTGCACTGCCAGCCAGGGGAAAGGGCCACATTTACTTTTAAATGACCTCACCAATGATCTTTCATTCAGACCTGACTCTTAGATGTCCCCAAGGAATGATGTGAGCCCACCCCTTGTCTTAGGAGTTCCCTGATCTGTCCCATATGAAAAGCATCCCTTTTAAGCAGTTTCTCATGGTCGTTTTCATCCCATTACTTCATACATGACCTTATACTATGCGTTCTGGGTTCTTAAGGATGTGTAACAAATCACCCAAAATTTAACAGCTTAACATAATAATTTACTATCTCTCATGGTTTCTGCTGTTCAGGAATTTAAGGAGGTCTCCGCTGGGCAGTTCTGGCTCAAGGTCTCTCATGCACTTGCAATAATATATCAGCTGGGGCTACAATCATCTGAAGGCTTTACTAGGATAGGAGGATCCACTTCCAAGGTGGCTCATACACATGAATGACAAATTGGTTGCTGGCTCTTGTCCAGGGACTCAGTTCCTCTCCATGTGGGACTCTCCACATTGCTGCCTGAGTGTTCCCATGGCAGCTGGCCTCCCCCAGAGCAAGAAATCCAAGAGACCAATGTGGGTGCTGGAATGACTTTTATAACCTAGCCTTGAACATCATACACTATTAATTCTACCCTCTTTTACTGGCCACAAAAGTCCAGCCCTGATTCAATGTGAAAGGGGATTACAAAAGGAGGCAAGGGTCATTGGCAGTCATCTTGGAGGCTGGCTCACCATACTATAGAAGGGCCAGAAGAAGACCAGCCTCAAAGAAAAAGAGAAGGCAGCTAGTAGATGCCCTGGAATGCAGACTAGGTGTTGAGTGAGTAAGAGAGAGTCGCGGCCCTCTTGAAGCTTGTAATCTAGTGGGAATGACAAGTTTCATATGAATAAGTGCACTTGGAATAAAACCCAATATCCTGTACCTTGCCCCACTTATTCTTTTCTTCTCCTCTTCTTCTTTCTCACTGAGCGCCAGCCACACTTCATTCCTTCAACAGGCTGAGCTCTTACCTTCCTTAGGGCCTTTGTACTTGCTATTCCCTAGAATGCCCTCCCCTGATCTCTGCATGGCCAGCGCTTTCTCACCATTCAGGTCTCTGACTTAAATGCCACCTGATATTTTCTTGGGTATTTGTTGTCTGCCTCCCCATACTAGAAAGTAAGCCACATGACAACAGAGACTTGTTAAGTCTTCTGCACTGCTACCTCCCCAGACCTGAAATGGCACTTGTTATATATTAAGTGATGAATATATAGCCTAATGAGCAAATGAAGTACCCACTTTCTGACCAAATTGTATAAAATTTTCCTTCTAGAATATTGTAAACCCAAGCTCTATCCTTATTTCTTGGCCATCTTGCAATCCAAAGGTTGGTGAATTACGGACTTATTCTACGATCTAACTTTGCTGATTCCTTGCCTCTGAGCAAGTGGGTACCTCTGCCACGCCTGATTTCTAGATCCAGTTACTTCTTCCCAGGCCGACTATATTATTTGTATTTTTCCACAGGGCTGAGTCCTCCATTTCTGATCGCCTTTCCTTGGTTTCCTGTCCAACTTTCCTCCCTCCTCCAAAGGAAGGGCAATCCCAGCCTTGTTTTGCTGCACTTGTGTTTTCAGCTTTCTTGGGCTAAAATATTGAAAGCGTTGCTCATTAGCATCCCAGATTTCCTGCTTTTCAGGGGAAACGACATGATGAGCAGGGCCCCATGAGGATTTTATTTCGAAAATATGTTTTTTAATTTGAAAGCAAATGGACGCTGCAGGTCTGCAGGTCATTTCACCTGCTGTGGCATGTGATTAGTGAGGCCTTTTCTCTCTGGGTGGTGGTGCCAGCTAATGGACTAACGCTCCCTATATATGTTTATCTTCAGTTAATTAAAATTTTGCCAGATCTTCCTCACAGCCCTTGTGCACAGCAAGGCCAAGCCTTGACTTGTGGCACTGATCCGGGCTGGCAGGGTGGATGGGGGCGGTCATCCTATTAAATATTAATCTAAGAAGGCAATCAAGCCTATGGGCTTCCACCCCTGAGGTTCTCCCACGGGGAAGTCACAAATCGATGCCAGAGCTCCGTGCTTGTGGCAACTCTTCCTGCCAGGCCCGAGTCAGCAAAAGACGCAGTTTTACCGAACAGTTATTTGACAATAAATCTGAGCAGAATTCTGGGAGATCTCTCTCAAATACTGGAATGAATTACACACACGTCTACCTGGGAAGGGAATGTTAACTAGCTGGTGAAACTGCACCTTATGAATGATGAAGGGGCCACTTTGCCAGGATTTATTTTGAAGTTACGGGTCAGATGAAGACTAGCAAGTATCCTATACTTCAGATGGCAGTTTTGAAAATCTGCCTATGCCAGGGATGGGGGAGGAGATTAAAGGTTCACGTGGCTCACAAAGCCTCCATTGCCCCGTTTTCAGAAATGTGGACATTGCCTCCTCACAAGTTCACCTTCCTTCAGTCACTTCAGTCACCTTCTGTCCTAGCTGCCAGATCATTTCGGCAGATTCTTCTGCTGACAAACACGAAAGATAGAAAGAGCACTCTATTGTGGGCTGAATTTTGTTCCCCAAAAAGATACATTAAAGTCCTAACCCCCAGGACTGTGAATGGGGCTTTATTTGGAAATAGGAGCTTTGCAGATGTAATTAATTAAGATGGGTGGGCCCTGATCCAATGACGGGCGTCCTCATAAGAAGAGATAACAGACACACGCAGGAAGACCTCTGTGTGACGAGGGAGGCAGAGATGGGGGTCAGGCATCTACAAGCCAAGGAATGCCAAGGAAGCTGCGAAGAAGCACATACGGATCTCCTAGAGCCTTCAGAGAGAGCACGGCCCTGCCAACGTATTGATTTCAGACTTCCAGCCTCCAGAATTGTGAAAGAGTACATTTCTGTTGTTTTAAGGCAGCAAGTTTGTGGTACTTTGCTATGGCAGCTCTAGGAAACTAACACAGGCTCTACTCCTAACCCTGATGCTGACTGCCATGGCCGTTTGCCTCCTCTGCAGACCTCGTTGATAGGCTCAGTCACCCTGATCTCCTTCCCTTCCTGGGAGGAGGTGGGAAACCAGGCTAGGAAGAAAGCCTCATCACATCTCAAGACTTGCCCATGATTTTTGAAACATCTCTGCCCACATTCTTGCCTAAGTAGGGGTCAGTGAACATAGTAATATCTCTCTTTAATGATGGAGAATGTCACTCTGCTTCAGGCGTCATCACTCTAAATTCAAGTCTCATGGACTGGCATCACAGATACAGAGAGAATAAGAGGGGTACATTTGTACTGACCCTGACACATGTTCTAGAAATCAAATTTTTATTTTCACATTCCTGGCTAATTCTTTGTCTCTTCCAAAAGTTGAATGTTATAGCCCGGGCTTGGTGGATCACCTGAGGTCAGGAGTTCAAGACCAGCTTGGCCAACATGGCAAAACCCCGTCTCTACTAAAAATACAAAAATGCCTCACACCTGTTATCTCAGCACTTTGGGAGGCCGAGGCAGGCTGATCACCTGAGGTTGCGAGTTTGAGACCAGCCTGACCAACATGGAGAAACCCGTCTCTGCTAAAAACACAAAATTAGCCGGGCGTGGCAGCACATGCCTGTAATCCCAGCTACTCTGGAGGCTGAAGCAGGAGAATCGCTTGAACTCGGGAGGCGGAGGTTGTGGTGAGCAGAGATCGTGCCATTGCATTCCAGCCTAGGCAACAAGAGCAAAACTCCATCTCAGAAAAAGAAAAAAAACATTAGCCGGGCATGGTGGCATGTGTCTGTAGTCCCACCTACTTGGGAGGCTGAGGCAGGAGAATCGTTTGAACGCAGGAGGTGGGGGTTGAAGTGAGACAAAATCGCACCACTGCACTCCGGCTCAGGCAACAGAGTGAGACTCTGTCTCAAAAAGAAAAAAAAAGTTGAATGTTGCAAAAATCCAGTTAAATGAAGGGTTTGAGCCAGGGAAATTTCTAAGAATAAAGGCTGTACAATATTTTGTTGTCTTAAGATAGCTAAGGAAGGGGACATTGAACATGAGGTCAGAAAACTTAGGCCTGAATTCTAGCTCTGTTCTTCCTCACAGCATCCTTGCAGGGTACATATAATTAGCCCTGTGTACACGTGACCAGATGAGCTGAGACTGCTCCTTGTCCCACCCCAAAACAGATAGACTTACAGGAACTGGGGAGGTGGCTTCTGCTTGGTCTTTGTTTTTCTGAGTGGGACACCAAGCTGAGGGTAGAAGTGAACTGCTCTGGACAACAGAATGAGTTTTAAGAAGTTGTAGAGGTAAAAAAGGGAAACAAAATTATTGGCAGGGAAAAAAAATATGTGAGGCAAGATGAAGAGAAGTGGCTGATGAATTTGGTTTAGTTTCTACTGTGTGGTATCCAATATGTATCTTCTTCCCTATGTCTCCAAAAAGAGCTGATTAACATGGATGGGAACTGATTTTGGAGGTGGACATCTAATAAGGAATAGATTGTCCAAGGAGATCCAACTATCCCAAGGCTACAGAGAAGCTGATGGCCAGAGAAGTTCAGCTAACCACAGGACTATGAGTGCTGCTGCTTTCCACAGATCTGACTACCACATTACTAGAGGCCTGTTTACTGCGGTTCCTTTTAACTAGTACATCATGTCGACCTTTCAGCAGAAAATTACAAAGCATACTAAAAGACAAAAAACACAGTTCAAAAAGACAGAGCAAGCATCAGAACCAGAGTCAGACATGGCAGGAACATTGGAACTATCAGAACAGGAATTTTTAACACTATGATTAATATGCTAAGGGCTTTATTGAAAAAAATAGATAACATGCAAGAACAAATGGGTAATATGAACAGAGAGATGGAAACTCTAAGAGAGAATAAGAAGGAATAGCTAGAAATTTTAAAAAACAAAGCAAATAATAGTAATAATAATAATGTAACAGAAATGAATACCTTTGATGGGCTCACCAGTAGACTGGACACAGCTAAGTAAAAAAATTTCTGAGCTTGAGGATATGACAATAGAGACTCCCTAAGTGAAAAGCAATCAGAAAAAAAGATTTTGAAAAACCTAAAAAAGGGTATCGGGAACCATGGGACAAATACAAACGGGGTAGTATAGGTAGAGTGGAAATGCCAGGAGAAGAAAGAGAGAACCAGAAGCAATATTTAAAGCAATAATGACTGATAATTTTTCACCCAACCACAGATCCAGAAATCTCAGAAAACAGCAAGAAGAATAAATGCCAAAAACAAAACAAAATACCTGGGTATATCATATTCAAAATTCAAAAAATTAAAGGTTAAAAATAAATCTTAATAGAAGCCGGAGGGAGGAAAATAAACACTTATAGAGGGGCAAAGATAAGAATTATATCAAACTCTTGCCAGGCATGGTGGCTCACACCTGTAATCCCAGCACTTTGGAGCAGTTGAGGCGGGTGGATCACTTGAGGCCAGCAGTTTGAGACCAGCCTGGCCAACACAGAGAAACCCTATCTCTACCAAAAATACAAAAAAATATTGAGAGAAAAAAATCCACCAACTCAGAATTCTGTACCCTGTGAAATTATCCTTCAAGAGTGAAGGAGAAATAAACTTTCTCAGACAAACAAAAATTGAGGGAATTTGTTGCTGGTTGGTCTACCTTGCAAGAAATATTTAAGGAAGTTCTTCAGAGGAAAGGACAATTATGTAGGTCAGAAACTCAGATCTATACAAAGAAAACAAGAGTATCAGACAATGAATAGGTGAAGGTAAAAATAAAAACTTTTATTTCCTTATACTTAATTGGCCTAACAGAGAAGTTTAGTAAAAATAATAATAGCAACAGTGTATTTGATTATGCCTGTATTATGCACATATGTCAAATATGTAGGCACACATAAATATATATTATTATATATGCTTATGTATAAGTAAAATGAATAACAGCAATGATATGAGGGATGGAAGAGAGGAATTAGGAATATTCCATTATTATAAGACACTTGCCAGCAAACCACCATGGCACATGTATACCTATGTAACAAACCTGTACATCCTGCACATGTATCCCAGAACTTAAAGTAAAATTTTTGAAAAAAGAAACATTAAAGTATTTCTGTTTTTATACAGAGGAAAAAAAAAAGATACTTGCCCTACTCATGTTATTTGAAATTAAATTTGGATTAGTTATAAATAGATATTCCAAACTCTAAGGCAACCAGTAAAACAAGTAAAAAAAAAGAAGTACAACTGACATGCCAAGAGAGGAGAGAAAATGAAATCACATAAAATGTTCTGTTAAAACTACAAAAGAGCCCAGGCAACATAGTGACACCTCATCTCTACAAAAAAAAAAAAAAAAAAAAGCCAGGTGTTGTGGTACCTGCCTATAGTTGCAGCTACTCAGGAGGCTGAGGCAGGAGGGTGGCTTGAGCCTAGGAGATCGAGGCTACAGTGAGCTACGATCATGCCGCTGCACTCCAACCAGGGTAACAGAGCAAGACCCTATCTCAAAAAAAAAAAAAAAAAAAGCTGGAAGACAAAAATAGGAACAAAGAACAGGGGCACCCTTCTACTAGAAATGGACAGATCCAGCAGGCAGAAAATCAGTAAGGACATAGTTGAGCTCAACAGCACCATCAACCAACTGGATATAATGGACATCTGTAGACTACTTTAACAACAGCAGATTACACGTTCTTCACAAGCTCACATGGAACATTCATCAAGGTAGACCACATTCTGAACCATAAAACACACCTTAACAAATATGAAAGAATAGAAATTATATTATGTTTGCTCTCAGACCACAATAAACTTAAATTAGAAATTAATAACAAAGATAGCTGGAAAATACCAAAATGCTTGGAGAGTAAGGAACACATTTCAAAATAACACACGGGTTAGAGAATAAATCTCAAAAGAAATTTAAAAAATATTTTAAGCCAAATGAAAATACAACTTATCAAAATTTGTAGGATGCAGCATAAGCACTGCTTGGGGAACATTTATAGCTTTGAATGCATGTATTACCAAAACAGAAATATCTAAAATCAATAATCTAAGTGTCCTCCAGCCTGGGTGACAGTGAGACTCTGTCTCAAAAAAATTTTTTTTAAAAACCGAGTGTCCACCTTTGGAAACTAGAAAAAGAGCAAATTAAGTCCAAAGGAAGCAGAAAAAAAGAAATAGTAAAACTTAGAGCAAAAATTAAAGAAATTGAAAACAGAAAAGCAATAGAGAAAATAAAGCTAGAAGCTGGTTCTTTGTTTTTGTTTTTGTTTTTTGAGACAGAGTCTTGCTCTGCCGCCCAGGCTGGAGTGAGGTGGCATGATCTCGGCTCACTTCAACCTCTGCCTCCCATGTTCAAGTGGTTTTCTTGCCTCAGCCTCCTGAGTAGCTGGGACTATAGGCACGTGCCACTGCGCCTGACTAATCTTTATATTTTCAGTAGAGACAGGGTTTCACCATGTTGGCCAGGCTGATCTTGAACTCCCGACCTCAAGTGATCTGCCCGCGTTGGCGTCCCAAAGTGTTGGGATTACAGGTGTGAGCCACTGCACCCGGCCTGAAGCTGGTTCTTTGAAATTATCAATGAAATAAATAAGTATCTAGCCAGACTAAGAAAAAGAGAAGACACAAACTATTAACATCAGAAATGAAAGAGGAAACATCACTATAGATCCCATGGACATTAAAAGAATAATAAAAATCATATGAACAATTCTACACCCACAAATTTGATAACCTAGATGAAATGGACCGATTTCTTGAAAGAGATAATTTGCCAGAACTTACACTGGAAAAAATAGACAATCTGAATATATCTATTAAAGAAGTTGAATAAATAATTAATAACCTTCTGAAACAAAACATGACATGCCCAGATGGGTTAATTGGTGAGTTCTACCATACATTTAAGGAAAATTTATACCATTCCTTTACAATCTCTTTCAAAAGACAGAAGTAGAGAGAATGCTTGCTAACTCATTCAGTGAGGCCATTACCCTGATATCAAAACCATCACAAGAAAAGAAAACTTTGGACCAATATTTCTCATGAACATAGATACAAACATTCTCTAATAATTAGCAAATCAAATCCAACAATGTATAAAAATATTTACACACCATGACAGTCTTAGTCCAGTCAGGCTGCTATAACAAAATAACATAAACTGGGTGGCTTAAACAGCAAACATTTATTCTTACAGTTCTGGAATTTGGGAAGTCCAAAATCAAAATGACAGCAGATTTGGTGCTTAGTGAGAGCCAGCTTCCTGGTTCACAGATGGCCATCTTTTTGCTACATCCTCACATGGCAGAAGCCTCTGGGGTTTCTGTTTTAGGGGCACTAATCCCATTCATGGGGGTTCTGCCCACATACCCTAATCACTTCCCAAAGCCCCACTTCCAAATACCTTCACAATGAGGATGAGGTTTCAACATAGGAATTTTAGGGAACACAAACATTCAGTCTATAGCCATGAGCAAGTGGGATTTATCCCATGTATTCAAAGCTGGTTTAACATTCAAAAATCAATTAATATGATCTATCACATCAACTAGCTAAAGGAGAAAAATCACATGATCATATCAATAGATGCATAAAAAGCATTTGACAAAATCCAGTGTCCATGCGTGATTAAAAAAATAATAAACCCAGAGCAAACTAGAAATAGAGGCTAATTTCCTCAACTTGATAAACATCTACAAAAAACCTATAGCTAACATCGTACTTATTAATGATGAAAAACTTAAAGCTGTCCTGCTAAGATCAGGAAGGTGGCAAGGATATCTCCTCTCACCATTGTGTTTCAACATTGTACTGGAAGTCCTAACTAATATAATGAGACAAGAAAAATAAGTAAAAGGTATGCAGATTGGGGAAAAAAAAACTGCCAAAATTCACAGACATGATTGTCTGTGTAAGAAATCTGAAAGAATTGACCAAAAAAAAAATCTCCTGGAACTAATAATTGAGTATAACAAGGCTCCAGGATATAAAGTTAATATACAAAAGTCAATCACTTTCCTATATACCAGCCATTGCTGACATGACAAGTAAAATTTGCAATTAAAAACATATTACCATTGCATTAGCACTCCCCCCAGGAGACCCTTAGACATAAAAATGCTTATGTATAAATTGTAGGTATTAAAAAATGAAATAATTAAATATAAATTATATTCAAAATCTACAGAGGAAAACAAATTCTGATGAAAGGTATCAAAAAAAAAAAAAAACTAAATAGAAAGATGGACTGTGTTCATGGATAAGAAGACTTAATTTGTCAAGATACCAGTTTTTTGCAATTTAATTTATGGAGTCCACACAGTCCAATCAAAATACCAGCAAGTTATTTTGTGGATGTAGACAAACTGAGTCTAAAGTTTATATGGGGAGGCAAAAGACACAGAGTTACCAAGTCAATATTGAAGAAAAAATGAAAGTCAGCCAGGCACAGTGGCTCACACCTGTAATCCCAGCACTTTGGGAGTCTGAGGCAGGCAAATCACTTGAGGTTAGGAGTTCAAGACCAGCCTGACCAACATGGTGAAACCCCATCTCTACTAAAACTACAAAAATTAGCCAGGTGTGGTGGCAGACACCTGTAATCCCAGCTACCCAGGAGGCTGAGGCACGAGAATCACCTGAACCCTGGAGGCAGAGGTTGCAGTGAACTGAGATCCGCCATTGTACTCCAGCCTGGGCAGTAGAGCGAGACTCAGTCTCAAAAAGAAAAAAAGAAAAAATCAAAGTCAGGGGATTGGCACTACCAAACTTCAAGACTTACTCCAAAACTGCAGTTGTCAAGACATTGTGGTATTGGTGAAAGACTAGACAAATAAATCAATGGAACAGAAGGAGAGCCCAGAAATAAACTCACATAAATATAATCAACTGATCTTTGACAAAAGAGCAAAGGCAATACAAGAGGGCAGAGACAGTCTTTTAAAAACAACATCAGAACAAGTGAACATGTATGTACAAAAAAAAAATTTATTTTATTTTTGTTTTTTGAGACAGAGCCTTGCTTAGTTGTCCAGGCTGGAGTGCAGTGGCATGATCATGGCTCACTGCAGCCTTGACCTCCCAGGGTCAAGCAGTCCTCTCAGTTCAGCCTTCCAAGTAGCTGGGACTATAGGCATGTACCACCATGCCCAGCTAGTTTTTAAATTTTTTATAGAGACAGGGTCTCCTTATGTTGTCCAGGCTGAAAAAAAAAATCTAGACACAGCTTACATCCTTCACAACAATGAACTGTAATAGATAATAGACCTAAATGTAAAAAAAAAACTATAAATCTCTTAGAAGATTTAAAAAAAAAAAAAAAAGGCCTAGATGACCTTGGGTATGGTGATGACTTTTAAAATACAACACAAAATACATAATCTATGAAAGAAATAATTGATAAGTTGGACTTTATTAAAATTAAAGAGTTATCTTTGAAAGACAATATCAAGAGAATGAGGGGCTGGGCATGGTGGCTCACACCTGTAATCCTAGCACTTTGGGAGGCCAAGGCGGGTGGATCACCTGAGGTCAGGAGTTTGAGACCAGCCTGGCCAACATGGTGAAACTGTCTCTACTAAAAATACAAAAATTGGCTGGGTGTAGTGGTGCGCACCTGAAATCCCACTACTCAGGAGGCTGAGGCAGGAGAATTGCTCCAACCTGGGAGGCAGAGGTTGCAATGAGCCAAGATTGCACCACTGCACTCCAGCCTGGGTGACAGAGCAAGACTCTGTCTCAAAAATATAAAAAACAAAAACAGAATAAGGAAAAAAGTCATAGACTGGGAGAAAATATTTGCAAAAGACACATCAAATAAAAAAATGTAATTCAAAACTTACAAAAAACCCTTAAAACCCAACAATTAAAAAAAAACAATTTAAACATGGGCAACAGACCTGAACAGACACTTTACCAAAGAAGATATACAGGTGGCAAGTAAGCATATAAAAAATGCTCAAACCAGGTGTGGTGGCACATGCTGATATAGTTTGGATATTTGTCCCCACCCAAATCTCATGTTGAATTGTAATCCCCAATGCTGGAGGTGGGGCTTGGTGGGAGGTGTTTGGATCATAAGGGTGGATCCCTCTTGGCTTGGTGCTATCTTTGTGATAGTGAGTTCTCATAAGATCTGGTCATTTAAAAATGTGTGGCACCTCCCCAGTCACTCACTCTCTTCTTGCTCCTGCTCTGGCCATGTGATGTGCCTGGTTCCCTTTAACTTTTACCATGATTGTAAACTTCTTGAGGCCTCCCCAGATGCTGAGCAGATGCCAGCACTGTGTTTCCTGTAAAGCTTGCAGAACTGTGAGCCAATTAAACCTCTTTTCTTTATAAATTACCTAGTGTCAGGTATTTCTTTATAGCAATGCAAGAATGGCCTAACACATGTGTCTATGGTTCCAGCTACTCAGAGGCTGAGGCAGGAGGGTTGCTTGAGGCCAGGAGCTCAAGGCTACAGTGCACTATGATTGTACCTGTGAATACTGTGAATAGCCACTGCACTACAGCCTGGGCAACACAATGATACTCTCAAAAAAAAAAAAAAAAAAGGAAGATGCTCAACAAGGGCTTACTTTTATATGCCATTCAAAAATTACCAATTAAAACAAAAATAGATAGCATTACACACTTATTAGAATGGCCAACCAAAACACAACGTGAAATGCTTGTGGGAATGTAAAATGGTATAGCCATTTTGAAAGTTTGGGCTGGGCACCGTGGCTCACACCTGTAATCCCAGCACTTTGGGAGGCTAAGGTGGGAGGATCACCTGAGGTCAGGAGTTCAAGACCAGCCTGGCCAACATGATGAAATCCTGTCTCTAATAAAAATACAAAAATGTGTTGGGCGTGGTGGTACATGCCTGCAATCCCAGCTACTCCAGAGACTGAGGCAGGAGAATCCCTTGAACCCAGGAGGTAGAAGTTACAGTGAGTCAAGATCACGCCACTGTACTCCAGCAAAAAAAAAAAAAGAGAAAGACAGTTTGGAAGTTTTATACAAACCTAAATATAATCCTACCATGTGATCCAGCATTTTGTACTCTGTGATATTTACCCAAAGGAGTTGAAAACTTAAGTACACACAAAACATGCACACAAGTATTTATAGGAGCTTTATTCATGATTGTCAAAACTTGGAACCATCTAAGATGTTCTTTAGTAGGTTCATGGATAAACTGTGGTACATCCAAACAATGGAATATTACTCAGCATTAAAAAGACATGAACTATCAAGCCATGAAAGGACATGAAGGAAAGTTAAATGCATATTTACTAGGTGAAAGACGGCAATCTGAAAAGGCTACATTCTCTATTATTCCAACTATATGACATTCTGAAAAAGGCAAAACTATGGAGACAGTAAAAAGATTAGTGGCTGCCCGAGGTGAGAGGAAGGAGGGATGAACAGACAGAGCATAGAGGATTCTCAGGGCAAAGAAACGGCTCTGTATGATAACACCATGGTGGATACATGTCGTTACACTTTTGTCAAAACCCACAGAGTGTACAACACCAAGAGTGAACCCTAATGTAAACTGTGAATGTTGGTCCATAATGATGTGCCAATGCAGGTTCATAGATTGTAACAAATGGATAATCTCCCCCTGGGGCAGAATGTTGATAGTGGGGGAGGTTGTCCATGTGTGGGGATGGGGGACATGGGACATTTCTGTACTTTTCCATGTAATTTTGCTGTGATGCAAAAACTGCCCTAAAAATGTTTATTAATTGAAAGAAATGAAGGAAAAGGCCTACAATGAAAAGAAAGTTTTTATCTTCCCTATCCCCAAGTGACCCAGTTTCTTCTCCTGCCACCCTCAAGTCACCCACTGTGACCAGTTTCTTGAGTATTCTTTAAAGATATCCTTGGTATTTACACAGATGGCCATGTTCTTTTGATACCACAGTTGCCTCCCTTAGGGAAAAAGAATGTTTGGAGTTAACCTGAGGGAACAATTCCTTCCCTTAACCCTCTGTACGCTTCATTTAAATTTTTGAAGCTCAGATACCAAATGGAATATAATGGAGTGTGTTTTTATGTTTCCTGGGAGTTGGTGAGGTGTACTGAAAAGAGCCTGGCATCTAACATCTGTTGGGACTGAGTTCAAATTCATACCTACAGTGGGTGACTTCACCTTTCTGAACCATTTCCACCTCTGAAAAATGGAGGTAATCATCCCTACCTCCAAGGGCTGCTGTAAGGATAAAATAAGAGAATGAAGGGAAAACATCTGCCACCCTCCTTCCTTCCCCTCCTACAGTTTCTCCAATGCTTTTTAAGAATAGAGAGAAAAGGAAAAGCAAATTCCCCAAATCTACACGCTGTTCAATGATCAGCTTTGACCTCATTCTACTTCAAAGGGTTTCCTTCTCTTACCCCCCACTATCTCCCACCCAGCTGCCAAATATAAAGAACTCATGAAAACTTAGGCCAAATGGGAACCTGGAATATTAAAGCCTTTGAGAAAACATCTGTTTGTTCATTTATTACCATGTTTTTGCTTCTGTCTTGTTTGGTTATAAGAGCCTACGGGGAAGTCCTTTGCACTTTAGTCTATACAGGGCTCTTACATCCTTCATTTCACTTCGCAACTCTATGAAAAAATGAGAAAACTGAGGTTCAGAAATCAAATGCTTCAGCTGAGAGGCATCTGGCAGAAATGGGGCTAGACCCAAGTTCTTCTCACTGGTCTCCTTGCCTTTTTCTATCTCTAGTTGGCTTTTATGTGCAATTGCTACTGCATCAGTTAGGATGCATTTGGCTGCCAGCAAGAGAAAATCCAAGTCACTCTGGCTCATGTAACTGGAAATGCAGAGGTTCTGTGGCTTCAGAGTGAGCTTAAGGCAGTGGCTTTGCTCCCTTCCTCTGCTTCTCCCTTGCTTTCTCCCTCCTCTCTATGTTGGCTTTTTCCCCCTCATAATCTGGCCCTGCTGTATTACACTTCTCTTTTTGTTAGGTATCCAGCATTCCCCCGAATTCCAACTTCAGATTGTTGCCTTAATTTCTCTTTTGGAGAAATGGTCACTTGTGTAATGCCTCCCTTATGCTGTGGGGCTGAAGTGGTCACATCATTCGTCTCCCTGGCCCCGAGCTTGTGGGGAGAAGGGGAGTGATTCACAGCCTTGGCCAATTGGAGGCTGTCTCCTAGACTTTGAATCTTGGACAAGAGCCAGAAGAGCAGGCTGCAGCAGTGCCCAGGCCCAGGCATTTCTATGGGGTGGTGCTGCCTGCAGCTCCATTGCCTGACCACTGAAGTCCTTCTGGCTCTTGCCCCGTTTTCCAGGCCCAGCTCTTCAGCTTCTCCCTTGTGGATTCTAGAAGCCTCCACTATCCTGCTAGTAAATTTCCTCTTTGTTCAAGGGGGCCAGAGACATTTTCTGTTGCTTGCCATCAAGAACCCCAATCATACCATGTACCCAGCAGTTCCACTCCTAGGTAGGTACCCAAGAGAAATGACAACATATCTCCATATAAAATTTTGCACACCAGCGTTCATAACAGCATTCTTCATGATGGCAAAACAAACAAACCATGTGTCCATTAACTGATACATGGGTAAATAAAACGTGGTAGGCTGGGGCTGGTGGCTCACGCCTATAATCCCAGCACTTTGAGAGGCCGAGGCAGGCAGATCACCTGAGGTCGGGAGTTCAAGACCAGCCTGACCAAAATGGAGAAACCCTGTCTCTACTGAAAATACAAAATTAGCCAGGCTGTGGCGCATGCCTGTAATCCCAGCTACTTGGGAGGCTGCGGCAGGAGAATTGCTTGAACCCGGGAGGCAGGAGTTGTGGTGAGCCGAGATCGCACCGTTGCGCTCCAGCCTGGGCAACAAGAGTGAAACTCCATCTCAAAAAAAAAAAAAAAATTATATTAAATGTGGTATATTCATACAGTGGAATATTATTCTTCCATAATTAAGAAATGAAGTACTGATACATGCTGCAACATGAACTTTGAAAGCATTAAGCTAAATTAAAGAAGCCAGATACAGAAGACCATATATTATTTCATTCACATGAAAATGTCCACAATAGTAAAATCCATAGAGACACAAAATAGATTAATTTTTGCTAGGGGTTTGGCAGGAAGGGGAAGTGATTACTAATTGATATGGGACTTCTTTTGAGGATGATAAGAATGTTCTAAAATTGTGGTTGCCCCACTCTGAATCTATTAATTCAGGGCCCACTGAATTGTACACTTTAAAAGGGTGAATTTTATGATATATGAATTATATAAAAGATCCCTAATGAAGATATCTAGTGTAGAGAGCTGAATGGAGAGGCAGCCTGGGTGCTGGGAAGAACACCACCACTGGAGCTCCAGAAGATTTAGTTGTAATCGCAGGTTTATTTCTTACCAACCTTAAATTTCACCCTTTGGGTCCTTGATTTCTTTATTGCTAACGTGAAGAGACTTAGTAAATCAGTGTTTCTAAAACTTCAGTCATTTGTATGCCACCTTGTTGATTTTTGTCACATCATTGTGCCAACTGAGTGGTTATTTACCTGGTTTTCTTTCTTTTTTTTTTTTTTTGAGACGGACTTTCACTCTTCTCGCCCAGGCTGGAGTACAACCGCAGGATCTCGGCTCACTGCAACCTCCGCCTCCCGGGTTCAAGCGATTCTTGTGCCTCAGCCCCTCAAGTAGCTGAGATTACGGCATGTGCCACCACGCCTGGCTAATTGTACTTTTATTATTTATTTACTTATTTATTTTGAGTCGGAGTCTCGCTCTGTCGCCCAGGCTGGAGTGCAGTGGCGCGATCTCGGCTCACTGCAAGCTCCGCCTCCCGGGTTCACGCCATTCTCCTGCCTCAGCCTCCCGGGTAGCTGGGACTAGAGGCGCCCGCCACCGCGCCCGGCTAATTTTTTGTATTTTTCTTTTTAGTAGAGATGGGGTTTCACCGTGTTAGCCAGAATGGTCTCGATCTCTTGACCACATGATCCGCCCGCCTCGGCCCCCCAAAGTGTTGGGATTACAGGCGTGAGCCACCGCGCCCGGCCTAATTTTGTATTTTGAGTAGAGACGGGGTTTCCCCATGTTGGTCAGACTGATCTCGAACTCCCAACCTCAGTTGATCCGCCCACCTCGGCCTTCCAAAGTGCTGGGATTACAGGCGTGAGCCACCGCGCCTGGCCCTCCTGGTTATTTCTTTAAATTAGTTCACCTTTTGTAAAACTTTTATTTTAGGTTCACGGGTACATGTGCAGTTTTGCTATACAGGTAAACTCATGTCACAGGAGTTTGTTGTACAGATTATTTCATCACCCAGGTATTAAGCCTAGTACCCATTATTTTTCTAGATGCTCTCCCTCCTCCCACCCTCCACCCTCCAGTAGGCCCCAGTGTGTGTTGTTCCCCTCTATGTGTCCGTGTGTTCTCATCATTTAGCTCCCACTTAGAAGTGAGAACATGTGGCATTTGGTTTTCTGTTCCTGCCTTAGTTTGCTAAGGATAATGGCCTCTAGCTCCATCCATGTTCCTGCAAAGGACATGATCTCATTTTTTTTTTATATAACTATATAGTATTCCATGGTGTATATGTACCACATTTTCTTTATCTAGTCTACCATTGATGGGCATTTAGGCTGATTCTATGCCTTCGCTATTGCAAATAGTGCTGCAGTAAACATACATGTGCATGTGTCTTTATGATAGAACAATTTATATTCCTTTGTAATGGGACTGGTCAGTCGAATGGTATTTCTGTTTTCAGGTCTTTGAGGAATCACGGCACTGTTTTCCACAATGGTTGAACTGATTTACAGTCCCAGGAACTGTGTATAAGCATTCCTTTTTCTCCACAACCTCACTAGCATCTGGTTGTTGTTAGTTTTTTTTACTTTTTAATAGCCATTCTAACAGCCGTTCTGACTGGTATTAAAGGGTATCTCATTGTGGTTTTGATTTGCATTTCTCTGATGATCAGTGATGCTGAGCCTTGTTTCATACACCTGTTGGCCGCATGTATATCTTCTTTCAAAAAGTGTCTTTTCATATCCTTTGCCCACTTTTTAACGGGGTTGTTTATTTTCTTGTAAATTTGTTTAAATTGCTTAATAGATGCTGGATATTAGACTTACACCATATGCAACAATTAAGATGAATTACAAACTTAAATGTAAAACCCCAAACTATAAAAACCATGAAAGACAACCTAGGCAATACCATTCTGGACATAGGAATGAGCAAAGATTTCATGACGATGACACCAAAAGCAATTGCAACAAACGCAAAAATTGACAAATGAGATCTAATGCAACTAAAGACCTGCAATAGCAAAAGAGTAAACAGACAACCTACAGAATAGGAGAAAAGTTTTGCAAGCAAAGCATCTGACAAAGGTCACTTTTTTTGTTTTGTTTTGTTTTTTGAAACAGTCTCGCTGTGTTGCCCGGGCTGGAGTGCAGTGACAATCTCAACTCACTGCAACCTCTGCCTCCCAGGTTCAAGCGATTCTCCTGCCTCAGCCTTCCAAGTAGCTGAGATTACAGGCGCGAGCCACCACCCCTGGCTAATTTTTGTATTTTTAGTAGAGATGGGGTTTCTGCATGTTGGCCATGCTGGTCACGAACTCCTGACCTCAAGTGATCTGCCCACCTCGGCCTCCCAAAATGCTGGGATTACAGACGTGAGCTACCATGCCTGGCCTCCACCTTTTTTTTTTTTTTTAACCTAGCATCATTCTAAACAAAAATATTTGTAGAATCATGGGTTTGCTGTGCTAGCTGTATTTTCCCCAAACATAAGAAAATCAGCACTAGACAGTAAAATTTAAAATGTCCATCCATCCCCCATGTCACCATTTCTATTCCTACCGTTTGGGAAGCCTGTACTTGAAGATTCCATTACAAGCACAAGCACAAGTTTGTAGCTTGTGCTACAAGCTAGCCTAGAGGGTAGAGGACAAAAGTCCTCCCTTATTTCTTCCTTCAGCTGTCACAGATATTTTAATCACAGGCCTCACGTGACCTGGCCCTGCTCTGAGGGTGGGTTTCTGGTCTGCTAAAAGAGGAGGACTTGGCAGGGTACAGTGGCTCACACCTGTAATCCCAGCACTTTGGGAGGCCGAGGCGGGCGGATCACGAGATCAGGAGTTCAAGACTAGCCTGACCAAGATGGTGAACCCCCGCCTCTACTGAAAATACAAAAATTAGTTGGACGTGGTGGCATGTGCCTGTAATCCTAGCTACTCAGGAAGCCGAGGCAGGAGAATTGCTTGAACTCTGGAGGCAGAGGCAGTGAGCTAGGGTCATGCCATGTGCACTCCAGCCTGGGCCACAGAGTGAGACTCTGTCTAAAAAAAAAAAAAAAGCAGGGCTGCCACAGGGCCAGCTCCATTCAGTAACCAGACAGGTGCCTCCTGGGATGCTGGGGATGGTCATTGTTATTCTAATTTTGCTGATAAGAAGATTGTCTGAGAAACATTAACTAATATACCACAAGAAAACAAAACAGATCTTTTGACAATTCCAGTGCTCTTTTAACTAGTGGGTTGGTGCAAAAGTAACTGCGGCATTTTGCCGTCACTTTAATGGCAAAAACTGAAATTACTGTAAAATAATCGCATTTTGCCATTACTTTAATGGCAAAAATGACTGTTACTTTTGCACCAACCTAATATATCATAGGTTGGACATTTTGGGATGGATGTACTTGTGGTCTTTATCAAACCAGGCCATACACATGACTGCCACATTGGCCTGTGGGGAGGATCAGCATTGAGGAATGAGACACAAGTGTGGCTCTTTTTAGGGGCAGAAAGGGTATAATACCTTTCCTTCATCATAAGAGTCATGGCTAAGACTCCTGTAATGAAAGACAGGTTAACAAGAGAAAAACATAACCGATTTATGTAATCAACGTTTTACCTGATACAGGAGCCTTCAGAAATGATGACCAAAGGGACAACTGTCCACTTTTATTTTTAGATTTGTTGAAGGGTGGACAGTTATGTAGAAATGTGACTGGACAAAAAGAGAATGATGTGATAGTAACAGACAGAGTGGGAAACCCAGCAAGGCCTGTGTGTTCTTCTTGGTCTCTCTGTGTGGCATTCCTTCCTCCCCGATGTGAAGCAGGATCCTTTTTGGAATGAGGATCTTATTACCTACTATATGGGCAGCTCCTACCCACAAAGGTAGGGGAAGGTTAAAGTAATATTTCTAGGTTGTTTGGTTTGCCCTGGGGGAAGGGGCTCTAGTGTCTGTGACCTGCCTTGGGGAGGGGCATTCTGGGTTCTGTGACTTGCCTCAGGGGAGAAGGAAGGGCGAGAGACAGGAGGGCAGGAGAAGGTCAGAGAGCTTGGTTCTGAGGCTGCTTGCCAGGCCTTCCACTCTCCTTTAATTCAAAGTACTCAGCATGCCAAAGTGTTAGGGTGTTTTTTCAGAAACAGCTTCTATGATGAAAATTCCATCTATTGAATTTCTAGCATTTGCATATATCAGTGATAAACAGTAGCAAACTCCCCTGTTACTTCTTTCATCACACTATCCCACTTATTAGCTCAAAATCTCTATTCTCCGCTAGTCAGAAACTATGTCTTTCTTATTGGTTGCTGTGTCTGCAACTAATAAGAAACAGGCATTGAGAAGCAGTCCAGTATTTGCCACAGAGTAGGCCCCTAATAAATCTCAGTTTAATTAACTAATGGTCCCTTGCCTCAAGGATCATATAAACCAGAGTGTGTGTGGCTGGGAGGTAGAATGGGGTAGGCTGAGACAAGCCCACAGACAAGGGCAGATTTACTACCGTGCGCAGGTGCCTGCACAGTGGGCAGGGGGCTGGTGAGCCCTTCAGCCCTGTGTCCTACATCCTCTGCATGGAGCAGGCTGTTGCCACCACCTGGGTCCATTGGTAAGGGTGGTTTCTATCTGTCCAGATAGGAGACCAGAGCAGAGCAGTGATGCATTTATTTCATCCAACAAATCGTTGTTGACAGCCAGCCCCATGCAGAGCCCCCTGCCAGGTACCATAGAGGAGATAAATGTAACTGAGTCCTGTGCAGGACTCCCGAGTGCACAAATTCAGCAGCCCAGGCCTGCCAGTTCCTCGCTCAGTGTTCTTTCTACAACAGCACTGCCTTCCAAAAGTGATCCCCTAGCTGCCAGATTTAGGAGAATTCTTCTAGCAGTGTGCATGAGGAGGCTGTGCATAGAGTTTTCTACTGAGATGTACTAACACAGGTGTCTGCAGTGTGCTCAGTGCTAGGGTGCAATGGAAGTAAGACTCATCTTTGCCCCAGGGAACTTACAGTGGCAGCTGTGTCTGCAGTCCAGGTCAGATGGAGGAGATAAGAGGGGCCTCTCTCAGTCAGTAGTCTAGACAGGATGTGGGGTTAGTGTCTGGGAAGCTGAGAACAGAGGAGCCATGGGGAGAGGGAAGGAGGAGCGGGTATGCAGGAGCACATGAAGCACTCGGGATCTGGGGCTTCAGTAACCTATAGCTGTCGGGTGGTTCTAGTCATGGCATGAGGCACTTCCCCTAATGTAGTAAGCCCACACGTTCCTTCAGCAGCCGCTGCCCTTCTTTGGACCAGCGATCACAATGGGCGTGAAGGCTTTCCACTTTTTGCTTCTTACTTTCAGCAGTCTTTTCCCATTAGGTTTCCGCTCTTCAGGTTACATGAGCACCAAGGCCTGTTTTCTGAAATGTGTGTGCTCACTTACATTGGGTGGACCAGTGTAGACACAATTGCCTGAGCGATTCTGAGGCATGTTCAGTTGTCCAGGCAGATCAAGGACAGAAACAGACTAAAGACCTTTTGTGAAGCCTAAAGTAATGATGTAATAGTTGGTGTACAGCAGAGTTTCTGAACTTCAGCATTATTGACATTTTGGGCCAGATAATTCTCAGTTATGAGGGGCTGACTTGTGCATTGCAGGGTTTAGCAGCATCCCTGCCCTCCACTCAGTACATGATAGTGAGCAACTCTCAAGCTGTCACAACCATAAATACCTCCAGAAACTTCCTATATCCCCAATGTGTGTGTGTAAAATCATCCCCCATTAAGAACCACTGGTGTACAGGCTTTGAGTTTGGGTCCTGGCTCTACCGTTTGCTAGCTGTATAAACATAGGCATCTTATTTAACTGATCTGTGGCTCAGTTTCTTTATCTGTAAAATGGGAATAATAATATCTACCTCATAGGATTGTCATGAAATAAGTTAATACGTGTAAAGAACAGTGTCTAGCATATAGCAAGCACTTGATAAGTACTAGCTATTTTTCTTACCACAGAAATAAAATGTAGATAAAATGGATGGCCAGAAAGACTCCTCCATACTCACTCATTGTAGTACAGAAATAAGAAATGTAATTCATTTATTTTCTGTCCTGCTTATTTCTGATAAACCATTTAAGGTAGCTTAAAATAAAGCCACACACACTACTGGGCAATTAAAAATTGAGTCAGATTAATAACCATTAAAATCGGAGGAAAAACTGAAGAGGAGAAAGTTAATTCTGTCAAGAACTCAAAATCAGATGGAGTGTTCACTTCAGCAACAAATAGAAACCCAAGCTTCCTAGCAGCCACTGCAAAATAAAGACACAGCCAAGGGAACGCACCACCAAAACCTCCGGGAGAGATCAGCTTTTTTGACTAAGTCCAAAGGAACTTTTTGTCAAGTGAGTCCTAACACAAGGTCCTTGAGTAACAAAATGGATGATATTTCAATAGCAATTCTAGAGACTTGCTATTACATGTCTTAGCACTTATTTAAAGCACTGCAAACCTGCAGCTCTACTCTGGCCAAGAATGTGGTTTAAAAAAGGAACTCCCAACCCTATCACCAAAGAGTGAATTGCCTGGAAAATGCCACCCCTCTAGTAGCAAGCTGGGGTTGGCAAGAGAAGCAGCTTCTCTCTCCTGGCTGCCTGGCTGAGCTGCAGGTCCCGTTCCAGGCTAACTGGCAGGGCTGGTCACTACTGCACACCGCCAGCTACCTCAGCAGTCCAGTCCTGCTCTCAGGTTTTAGCCCCTCAGTAAAGGAGGTCCACCATGGGGTGTGGCACTGGGACTCTGGAGCCAAACTCTTCCACTGCTCAGTTCTGAATGGCTCTGTGAGAAGAAGAGAAAGAGGCCAGCACTGAGTGTGTGAAATAAAGGGAGTGACTACGGAGTGGAGGCTGAGTGCCCCAGGCCAGAGGAGAACAGTAATCAGGACAGGATGTATGGTGAGAGCAGCATCTTGCCCTCTTAACTTCACTGTGCCTCAGTTTCCTCTTCTGTAAAATGGGGATAAAATTGATCTTATGGAGTTATTGTGCAGATGAAGAGTTTTATGTAAAGTGCCTACAGCAGTGCCCGACACACAGTAAACATTAACTGTTGTTATGGTTAGTAATAACACTCAGCATTCTCTTGTGTACATCCTGCACTGAAGCAACACATCTCCTTGAGCGTAGGGAGTAACAGTAAAGGTTTCTGAACCTTTTAGTCACTGTCTGACCCTCAGCCTAGAGCCACGCAGTGGGACCAAGCATTCGTTTATGATCTATTGGAGGAGCCTTAAGCATGGGACACTAGTGTCCACTCTGCCACCAAATGATGCCCTTGCCCATGTGGCCTTGGGCAAGTCCTTGCTCCTCTCTTGCCCCAGACCCCACTCATCTATAAAATGAATCGGTGGGTCTAAATAATTCCTAAATTTGGCCAGGCACAGTGGCTCACGCCTGTAATCCCAACACTTTGGGAGGCCGAGGTGGGCGGATCACCTGAAGTCAGGAGTTCGAGACCAGCTTGGCCAACATGGTGAAACCCCATCTCTATTAAAAAATACAAAAATTAGCCAGGCATGGTGGCAGGAGACTTAATCCCAGCTACTTGGGAGGCAGAGGCAGGAGAATTGTTTGAACCCGGGCGGTGGAGGTTGCAGTGAGCTGAGACTGAGCCACTGCACTCAAACCTGGGGGATAAGAGTGAGACTTCTCTCAAAAAAAAAAATTTCTAAATTTGATTATATATTATAATCACTTGAAGACATCATAAAATGCAGATTCCCAGACTGCCAATCAAATCCAAGTTTCTGGAAATGGAGGCTGAGAATCTGCTTTTTACTAAGCTCCTTAGAGGACTGTGATATTAGCTGGGCACGGTGGCTCATGCCTGTAATCCCAGCACTTTGGGAGGCTGAGGCCAGCGGATCGCCTGAGGTCAGGAGTTCGAGACCAGCCTGGCCAACGTAGTGAAACCCTGTTTCTAGTAAAAATACAAAAAATTAGCTGGGCATGGTGGCAGGCATCTGTAAGCCCAGCTGCTAGGGAGGCTGAGGCAGGAGAATCACTTGAACCTGGGAGGCAGAGGTTGCAGTGAGCTGAGATCATGCCATTGCACTCCAGCCTGGGCAACAAGAGCGAAACTCCGTCTCAAAAAAAAAAAAAAAGAAGTGGGTTGCGATGTTCAGTCAGGTTTGGAAGCCGCTGACTAGATCAGCTGAAAGGCCCCTTTCAATATTCAGATTCCTAAGATACATTAATTACAGATTCATGGAGCAGAAAGGAGCTTTGAGTGGTCATGTGCCTTAGAGGACCCGGGCAGATGGCTGCTTTCCTGAGAGAAAGCTATGCTAGTGCTCTGGTAGCTCTTCCAGGCTTTAATCATCCCTAGCATTAGGAAGATACACTTTCTATCTAATCAAATGCTTCATCTCAGCAACTTACCTCCCACTCTGCTGACTTTGTACTTAAGGGTGTAGAGAAGGGCTGGGCAGTTCCCTGTTAGTGTAGCCCTTCATGTGCTTGAGTGCTTCTGGAGGTCAGACTAGACCTGACATTATTCCTGGTGAAAATGTCTCTTGACTTTGGGCCTTCCTTTTCATTCCCATTGCAACTGCCCAAGTTTAGGCTGCTAGCCTATCTTGTTTGGACCATATAACACCTTTCTAACTAGTCTTCTGACCTCCAGTCTCTTCTCTATTCCATCTTCATGGTACCAACAGTTATTTTCCTAACCCCCAGCCCCGAATGTATCACTTCTCCTGCGCACAAATCCTCCATGTCTCCCAATCAGAACGAAAGCCTTCATCCTGTCATTCAAGGCCTTTCAGAGCCCGACCCCACCTACACTTTTTCTTTCTTAGCTTGTTACATTTCTCTTCCATAACGCCCTCAGGCCAAGAGCCACCCTGGACTACAGTTAATTTGGCTGAACTTTTTTGACAGGTTTCCCAAACTTGAATAACCATGGAAATCCCCTCCCCACCACTGCCTATGTTTCATGGCAAAATACTTACAACATCTCACGGATACTAAGAGATTCACGGTATCCAGTTTGGGAAACGCTCTCTCTGCCCTTCCTTCTGGTTGCCAGTGGCTTAACTATCTACTTCAGGAGCTTCCCAGGTCTTGAACTGCAACTCAGAATAACTGTCTAATGTTGTCATAGCGGCTACTTCTACCGATGCAGTTTTATTTAATTTAATTAGTGGGTAATCTATTTTTTTTTTGAGGCCCAGTCTGCGGCTGTGCTTCGCCAGGCTCCCAGGCTGGAGTGCCCCGGTGTAGCGATCTCGGCTCACTGCAAAATCAGCCTCCCGGGTTCTCCACGCCTCAGCCTCAGTAGCTGGGACTACAGGCACCCGCCACCTGTGGCTAGTTTTTTGTATTTTTTAGTAGAGACGGGGTTTCACCATATTAGCCAGGATGGTCTCGATCTCCTGACCTCGTGATCCACCCGCCTCGGCCTCCCAAAGTGCTGGGATTACAGGCTTGAGCCACCGCGCCCGGCCTAATTAATTTATTTTTATTTATTTATTTTGAGATGGAGTCTCGCTCTGTCACCCAGGCTGCATCTCAGCTCACTGTAAGCTCTGCCTCCCAAGTTCAAGCAATTCTCCTGCTTCAGCCTCCCGAGTTGCTAGGGTTATAGGCGCCTGCCACCATGCCCAGCTAATTTTTGTATTTTTAGTAGAGACGGGGTTTTGCCATGTTGGCCAGGGTGGTCTCGAACTCCTGACCTCAGGTGATCCGCCCACCTTGGTCTCCCAAAGTGCTGGGATTACAGGTGTGAGCCATTGTGCCCAGTCCAATCTGACTGTTTTTAAATACTGAGAAGGCTCTACAGAGCTACGGAACTGGAACACTCCACTATCCCCACTCTTACTCCTTCTTTTTCTTTCCTGAGCTGATACCACATTTTCCTCAAGAGTTGAACTGCTCAAGGTCATAGATTTAATGATTTAATTAAATGAGCGTAGTTGATCATTCAACCATTTTTGTTTTCCTAACTCCAAATAGCCTCCTGGAGCAGGTATCTATCTGTGCCTCCTGGGGCTACTCCCCATTCTTGTACTTGTGACAGACATTGTTGGTGAATTACAGCACTTGCCTCTGGGACCTAGATGTGATGATGGAGACTTAGAATCCAACTCAACACAATTCCCCAGGCAGGCTTTATCCATCAATCAGAGTTGACATGCAGTTGAGACAGTCCTCCTTACCATCAGTGACCTCGTTGATTAGCTAATGTGTTCGCCAGAAAAGCTCTGTTTCAATTTCAGCCCCCTTATAGAACATAGAGTAGTTTCTAGTTACATTCTGTCTACTCTAAGCCTTTCAGGCTAGAGGATTTGGGTTGTGGGTAAGGATCTATTATTAGTCCAATTTGGCATGAATATTGGAATAAGACTGCCAAGGTCGGAAAAGTTTCTCCTAAGAACCACCCTAGAGCATTGTCTGCCTCCCATCTCTGTCTCCTGCCAAAACCCACAGAAATGTCTGGGGAGCTGGCTGGTGTTTAGCCATAAGAAAGAGTACCGTAGAGGCTACAACACAAGTGACAAACTACCCCTGGAAGGATGAAACTCTGGGGCAGGCAGCAATCGGAGATGCCTTGGATGTCCCAGAGCAGCGGCAGGGTTTTCCACGTGGCCTGAGCTGATGGAACCGTTTGCAATGTAAAGCCTGATATCTTCGGTCAGGTAACAGGCTGCTCCAGTTTCTTCTCTCTCCTCCTCCCACTCCTTCTGCTCTGAGTTGATCACATTTCCTTGGTGATTTTCATGCTTAGTCAGTAGATCTTAGGGAACAAGTATATACCCCATTGGGACCTTGTCCGTGTAAACTACTATGTACTAATTAATGTTTTCCTCTGTACTGCATCTTCCTTCCTCCCTTCCTGGCACAAGCGTTTATTTAACACCTACTGTGTGCTAAGTGGTAAGCACTGCTGTAGAGAAAAAAGCCCTTGAGTTCTGTCTGGAGCCACCTGGGGATGCTGTATATGAAACAAATGCCACAGCCCTCATTAGCAGAAAAATACACTTCCAGTTGCTTCCTCTCTTCTTTAGGCCTCAAGAAAGCTGTAACTGAGTGGGCAAATGTTGAAAGCCTCACAGCTGAAATGAGAGCATTCCAGGGAATTCTACAAAACCGTGAAGCGCCTCCGATCAGAGGAACACAAAGCGATTCTCAAACCCAGGAAACCGTAACGAGAGATTGGCTGAACACCTCCTAGCTCTGACTTATTGCCAGGCCTTGTTCTCATTGTTTTCTATATATTAACTCCCACGGTAATGTTCTGAGTTAAATACTCTTATTCTTATGATTTAAAAGATGAGAAATAGAGGCACACAGAGGTTAAATGACCTACCCGAGGCCAACAGCTAGGAAGTGATAGAGCTAGGATTTGAACCTATATAGTCTTATCGCAGAGTCCTAAACTGCCTGAAATATGTACATGTAAGCGAAAAAAAAAACACAAAAAACATAAAGTGCTGATTCATGGATTGGAATGGAGTGTTGAGTAATAAATGGGTGGTGCTTTTTATCTCAATATGTTAGATCAGCTAAAGACAGAAGGGTTTTGATAGCTGAGAAACTCAGAGTGCCTATCCCATACTTTAAGGACGGCCTCAGAAAGGCCAGCTGCTTCCCTAGATCCACCCGCAGCCCCTAGTGCCCCTGACAGACAGCAGACTGGTGCCAGAGCAGTTTCATGTGGTTGAGAGCCAGATACGCAGACAGATCTGCATGGGTCCGCTTATGTACTCACATACTATATTTTTTACTAGAAAACTGTGTTACAATTAGTACCTAGTGCGGCAGCGTCGCAGGTCCTACAAGTCTGAAGCCTAACTTCTGGAATGGACTCTACCACCTACTGTCCCTTGATTCAGTTCTTTGCAACTATAAATATGTATTCATTCAGTAAATAATTTTGAGACCTCCTCCATGCCAAGCAGCAGGCACTAATTTGAATTCAGTAGTTGCCCCAAGGTACTCACTATTTGCTGGTGGCGACAGTCAGATAGAGGGATCTTTATACGCACTTCTGCACTGTGTCCTCAAAGTGTGCCAGGCAGTGAGGGAGGGCTCAACCTGTCCCTCTTCCATAGGAGTCTGTGAGCAGCAGATGAGATCACACAGGGGAAAGTGCTTTGTAAATAGCAGAAGGTGAGAATGGGGTGTGTGAGGAGGTGGGGAAGAGGGGGAAGAAGGAGGAAGCAGAGGGAACTGGAGGCAGAAGGGAAAAGGGGTGAAGGAGAAGAGAGGGAGTGGGGAACAGGGGGAAGGAAGGGGAAGTAAAGTGGGAGGACTTCAACTAGGAGCTGTCTGCCTTTTCTGGAGACCTCGGGCAGGCAGCCACCAAGCTGAGTGCTCCATCAGGGGCTGTGAGCCTGAGCGAGGCCTCCCAGAAGTGAGGGAACCAAGCCTGAAGCTCAGGGCTCACTCTCCCTGCAGGCCAAGCCCAAACCTTGCAACCCTTGCCAAACAACTCTGGGCTCTGTCCTAGTGGGAGCCTTAAACTCGTGTTATATTGCTTGAGACTAGGTGCTTTCGCAGCTCCCCGTGCACCCCAGCCTCTTCAGGATCCCAGCTTGAACAGCGACAGAGGCCAAGCTGTCCCTCTGTTGTGACGCCTGATTTCTCATGAATCCCCTTATATAATGGTATCTGAGAAATGGTGGCTCGAGGTGACGCCAGCCACTACCATTCTCTGTACTGAATCGCCACCTAGAGGCCAGTTCTAGCCCAAACCAATGTGTAGGCCAAGTTTTCAATTTTGCCTCAAGAGAGAAAACAAAACAAAACAAAAGAGATGTCTTTGAACAAAAAGACAAAAAGGCAAGAAAATGGCACAAGACCTTTAAAAGGACTCCATCAGTCCCTTCCTCAATCCTGTGGTTTGCTGATGAGATATGCAAGGGCTGAAATGTCTCCACTTCTCAGTGGGGCGGGATTTCCTCCGTGGCTTGGGACCAGTGTGAGAATGTCACTGTTTCTCACATATTCTAAAATCTAGATTTGAAGAACGAATATGCCAAGGAAACCCTCCAGTTTGCCCTGCGTATCAGACCTCAACCCATCTGCTCCCCTGCCTTCATGCCCAAATTAAGACTCCCTGGCTAGCTTGGGAAGACAGCTTAGCAGTAGATAGGATGTCCTTTTTAGGAGAGTTTGCTGATTTGGCTTACATTTCTGGAATCAGCTACCCTACACTGAGCATGAATACGCATTAATCCTGGACCATTTATTGAGAAGGAGTTGCATGGGTCTGCAAAGGCATCGAAGGTAAGTTGATAGTTCAAAATAAACATCAAGGCCGGGCGTGGTGGCTCAACACCTGTAATCCCAGCACTTTGGGAGGCCAAGGCGGGTGGATCACCTGAGGTCAAGAGTTTAAAACTAGCCTGGCCAACATGGCAAAACTCCATCGCTCTACTAAAGATACAAAAATTAGCCGGGTATGGTGGCAGGTGCCTGTAATCCCAGCTACTTGGGAGGCTGAGGCACGAGAATCACTTGAACCCGGGAGGCAGAGGCTGCAGTGAGCTGAGATCACACCACTGCACTCCAGCCTGGGCATCAGAGCGAGACTCCGTCTCAAAAAAACAAAATGAGCATCGAGGTATTTTGGTCTGAAGAAAATCCAAGCTATGTGGTTCCAGATCTTCAGCGCCCCAGCTTGAACAGTATCAGGAACAGCAGAGTACTAAGAAAAGTAAGCCAGCCTCCCAAACTGAGCAAGGACTTTTTTTTTAATCTTCTTTTTAAATGTTAGGTTTTTCTGTTCATTCCTTTGCCAGGCTAGTACTTCAGCTTCCTACTACTCAGCTTATTGGATTCTTAAGTATAATTGGAAAACAAGATACGTAAAATAGTCAAACTCTCATTGTCAAAGCATCGTAGTTTGTGGCTGCTTGGGGATGGCAGTGTGTGCAGTAGCCAGGGAGTGCCCACAGAGGCTGTAGTACATTTTTGCAGGAAAGCAGCTGCTGGTCCCTCTTCAGATCAGCAACAATCCAAACAAGGGGCTCCCTTTAGAGTAAACCCAGAGGAGCCTGGGGAACATTAGAGTGACGTTTGAATCTATGAAAAAGCCACAGCTGTTCCCCAAGGATAAAGTACAGTCCGCTGATCGGCCACAGGGCCCAGAGGCAATGAAGTTGCCATTTCCTTTACCCACACACCCAAATAAGTGAGACTGCTAAAAACTGAAGTGTTTCCTTCTCTCCAGCAGAAATGATTCCACTTGGTGCTTACAGTAATCTTGTGAAGTAAGTACTGTCATTGCTGTCATGCAGAGAAGGAAACAGAGGCTAAAAGAAATTTAGTAGTTTGCCTGTAAGAGGAGTCGTCAAGATTTGAACTCAAGTGCTCTGCTTCCAGAACATCTGCAGTTTTCCCAACACCGCCATTCCCCTTGGCATGATGCCAACATACTAAGTCCTAAAGAGAATATTCTGAGAAGTCATTCAGTTTGCCATGGATTGTTGCATGAATTCCTACACAACCACTGGAATTACACCATAGGCGGAGTCAGTGGGCCAAGGACAACCCTCATTCAGGGGTGATGCTTACTGTTGATCACTTAACACTGTATACTTTCTGGGAGGGTCAGAACTTCTCAGTTAAAGAAAAATATGTCTCCAGTTTCCTACTTCATTCTCTTCACTTAAGCCAGACAGGCTCTTTGTCCCCTATAAAATCTCCTGCAAGACTTTGTCATTATTGTTCTGCAGATAAAGGGAGTCCTCTCCTGGGAAAGTTAAGAAGAGCCACCATAAACCAATTGGAAGAAGCAAAGACACAACGGGGGCAGTGATGGGGAGACATCAGGTGACATCAAGACTTCCCAAGATCACAGCCAGTGAGGAGCAGAACTGCTCAGAATCCAAGTCCAGTGGACTCTGGCTGAATGAAGTTTTCTTTCTTTCTTTCTTTCTTTTTGAGATGGAGTCTTGCTCTGTCGCCCAGGCTGGAGTGCAGTGGCGCGATCTTGGCTCACTACAAGCTCCGCCTCCCGGGTTCAAGCAATTCTGCTGTCTCAGCCCCACGAGTAGCTGGGACTATGGGCACAAACCACCATGCCCGGCTAATTTTTGTAGTTTTAGTTGAGACGGGTTTCACTATGTTGGTCAGGCTGGTCTTGAACTCCTGACCTGAGGTGATCTACCTGCCTTGGCCTCCCAAAGTGCTGGGATTACAGGTGTGAGCCCCCATGCCTGGCCTGCACTTTTCGTTTAATCATAGTTTCAGGACATTGTATCTTATTTCTAAGCAAAATCCAACTAGGAATCCTAGTCTCCAGGGCTAGCCCTAAAATAGCTCATTGGGGTTACTTCTCGCTGCTAACATTCCCCATGCCCCATCTTGAGTTGTACCAGATAGAGAAGGGAGTGGGAAGGGGATGCTTCATTCTGAGTGCCCATAACAATAGCTAACAGCAGCCAAAATGTACTGAGCACTGTGCTGGGCACTGCTTATTGCTTTATATGCATCAGCTCATCTAATTATCTCAACAAGCATATAAGGTAAGCATGACTGTTCCCATTTTACAGATAAGGGGAACGAGGCACAAGGCATCTAAGAAACTGGATTAAGCTTCCACAACTGGTAAGAGGTGGGAGTAGGATTGGAGTCCAGCTCTGTTCACCGTCAAAGGCAGTGCTCTGAATCACTCACTTACCACAAGGAATCCTCATATATGTAGCCAGCTGTCTGTAGGAAATTGGCAGCCCCTGCCTAGCCATGGAACTCCCACCATGGATGGCAAACTGGAGACTTCAGAGTTTAGTTTCTAGTTCTTTTGCCCAAACTCTTTTATTGGGGGTTGGAAGAAAGGTAGGAAGAGCAATGAGGAAAGAAATGTTCTTTCTCTGGGGAGAGAAAGAAAACAGAACAGGTTTGTAACCAAAGACCTTCTAAAAACCACACCCCTGCATTCAAGAGCTACAGAGGAAACGTTGTTCTTAAATTCTTCCACCAGCCTCAGTAACCGCTTCACTAACAAGTCTTACATCAGATAGAACTTAAGTTAGACACAAGAAAGGACTTCTGGTCAAAGTGAACAGTCATTTCTGTAAATTGGGATTTATCTTTACAAAATCTCTTCCCTGAACTAAGACAAGTCTTAGGGCCTTCTCTAAATTAAGGCTGCCCAAAGGCAGAAACACTGCAGCTTTCAGCAGGGGAAGACATGAGGTAGTGTTCAAACTTCTCTCCTCCTCCCTCGGTTTTATAGTCTTTTACACTCAGGGGCACTTCGGGAAATGGTACACATTTGGCAGGTGAGACAAGTGACTGAGGTCTGAAAAAGGTGTGAGAAAGCTGGTGCATGTGCAGGAGTGGGGCCCAAAAGGTAACGCTCCTGGCACCATGATGCTCCACTTTCCCGCAGACCTGCAACTCATGATGGCTTTGTGCTTCTCCAAAAGTCAAAATGCTCAACTTCACACACCTAAAAAATAGCCTTAAGTTCCTTTTTCGTAAGAGCCTATCTGAGTAGTCCCTGAGCCACCCCCAGGTTACGTGTATAAAGAACAAAACCATGGAAGTGGCAATAATTCACTAGTTGATGACAGTTGTTTCTTTCTGCACTAGCTGTTTCTGGCATGGAACATATACCCGAGCGCTTGCCTCTGGAGCTTGCCCAGAGTAAATAATTCAAACTAGCCTCTGGAACTGCTGACCTTAAACCACACACCTACTGTTTTCAAGACAGAGAAATTCACATGGGCTTTGATGGAGCATTTAGAAAAGAGACAAAATTAAACGACTTGATTTTGAGTATAACTCAAGAGCGGCCAGTCATTCCACAGATGAGATTCTATATATTGATTTCAAAATCCAGTTTGTCCTTGGGAAGAAAGAATAAGACAGGAGCTTAAGAGCATTTACTCTAGAAAGCTCCAAGTAACTTGCTTCTTTGTCCCCAGATGCACTCATTTATCTAAAGACATTCCAGTTTCTTGTTTTGTGGCAAGTATAGTTCAGTGCCGCAGATGCCTTTTGTTTGAACTTCGGTGAGCCTGGGGATGTGCAGTGCATCAGAACTGCTAGCATGCTAGCCAGTATGTTCGTCAGTTTCACTTCCAGTTTCTCCTCAGAATGTCTAAAAGAATATTAAGTGTCAGGCCCATCATCGTGGCTCATGCCTGTAATCCCAGCACTTTGGAAGGCCGAGGCAGGCAGATCACCTAAGGTTGGGAGTTCAAGACCAGCTTGACCAACATGGAGAAACCCCGTCTCTACTAAAAATTCAAAATTAGCCAGGCGTGGTGGCACAAGCCTGTAATCCCAGCTACTCGGGAGGCTGAGGCAGGAGAATCACTTGAACCCAGGAGGTAGAGGTTGCAGTGAGCTCAGATCGTGCCATTGCACTCCAGCCTGTCCAGCCTGGGCAACAGAGTGAGACTCTGTCTGGAAAAAAAAAAAAAAATTAAGTGTCTACAGTGGATTTCAGTATGAAAAGAACCAGCTGGGGTCAGAGGACAAGGTGGCTCAGTAGAAAGAGCAGGGGCTTTGGAGCACATGACCTCTGGCTAATCACATAGCTTGAGACAACTTTCTTATTTGCAAAATGTGAAGAAAATCCTACTAGCCTGGCTGGGTGGCTGAGGGACCGTATTAGTTTGCCTGGGCTACCATAACAAAATCCACAGACCACATGGCTTTAAACAATTGATTTTCTCACAGCTCGGGAAGCTAGAAGTCCAAGATCAATACATCAGCAAGTTTGGTTTCTTAGAGCTCTCTCTGTGGCTTCTTTCTTGATGAATCCATACATGGTCTTTGGTTTTTGCTCTGTGCTCGTTTTAACTTAATTACCTCTTTAAAGACCTTATCGGCAAATATGATTATACTCTGAGGTACTGAGGGATAGGACTTCGATGTACTGAATTTCAGAGGGTTGGGAGGACAACAGTTTAGCCAACAAGAAAGACTAAATGACAAAGTAGGAGTTTTATAAAAGCTCACTTTTTCCCTTTCTTAGGCACAGGGAAAGAATGTGTGCTTTGAAATATAATTTGAACTCCTAGTTGTACTGCTTGCTAATTATGTGAATGTGGGCAACTTGCTTACCCAGGATCATCCTCTGTACAGTGGGGCATGATAGAATTTGGATATTTGTCATCACTCAAATCTCATGTTGAAATGTAATCCCAGTGTTGTGGGTGGGGCCTGGTGGGAGGTGATTGCATCGTGGGGGTACAGTTCTTAGGAATCCAGTGAGTTCTCCCAAGATCTGGTTGCTTAAAGGCGTGTGGGACCTCCCCACCAATTTCTGTCTTGTTCCTGCTTTCTCCATGTGATACGCCTGCTCCCGCTTTGCCTTCCATGATTTTAAGCTTCCTGAGGCCTCCGCAGAAGCTGAGCAGATGCCAGCACTGTGCTTCCTGTAAAGCCTGCAGAACTGTTAGCCAATTAAACTTCTTTTCTTTGTAAATTGCCCAGTCTCAAGTATTTCTTCATAGCAATGCAAGAACAGCATAATATAGGAGGTAAGAATATCATCCTCAAAGGGAGTGTTGTAAGTAAATGTTAAGTAGGTAAAATGCTTCACAGTATCTGAAAGGCGTAAGCAGAATGTATTTGCTATTAGTTGCATCATCTCTTCCCAGCAGTAATTATGATTAAAACTTCCTATTTGCCTCTTTTTGTCAGTGCTTTGATGACTGGCCTTGGGGAGAGTCTGAGAACTAAATGAACAGGGACAAATCTCTATCCTAGAGATTTCAAGAAACATTTCTTGAACAAAGCAGTAGAGGTGGTGAATGAAACGGCCCAAATACATGGTGGTGGGCACCTGTAATCCCAACTACTCGGGAGGCTGAGGCAGGAGAATCGCTTAAACCTGGGAGGCAGAGGTTGCAGTGAGCCGAGATCGCGCCATTGCACTCCAGCCTGGGCAACAAGAGCGAAACTCCGTCTCAAAAAACGAGGAGAGAGAGAGAGAGAGAGAGGAGAGAGAGGAGGAGAGAGGAGAAGAGAAGAGAAAAGAGCCCAAATGGAGTATTACTCTAGTGATCACCCACAAGTCCACATCAGACTCCATAGCATCAGACCACCTTCCTCCCAGTATAATGACCCATGTACTTCCTTTTCCCTTTCCCTCTCTTGTGATAGAATTTCCCTTATAACAAGTCACAGGCAGCCCATCCCTGAGAGCATTGGCCAGAAAGGCAGCAGGCCTGGAAAACAAATAGCGTGCTATAAATGCTCTACCCAGCAAGTGAGGAGCTGAAGAACAGGAGGAAGTCAGTGAGCTGAAAAGGTGTTTTAATTGTTGCTTCTAGCCAGAGAGGCCTCTAGACAAAGTCCAGTCCTCAGTTTCAATCATATCATACCAGCAAGACTAAAAGGAGTCCCCAAAATAAGTAAAAGCCGATTCCCATCCTGACACATAAATGCACTGTTACACAGTTCCAGCAATACTGCTACAGAAGTGATCTGCAGACTTGTGCCAATTCACAAAGCATTTGCTTTGTCCACAATAAACTACAGAAACCGAGAATAAGCATTTAGCAATTTTAATTGCAGTTTGATAGTAATTTTATGTGTTGAATCTGTAATAAAAATTTTATGTTTGTATTTTGTCTTAATTTTTCTAGAAATTCATTCTTACTGCATTTTACAAAAGTATTGATCCATGGCAACTAGTCCTTCAGCACAGATAGCTTAAGCACTGTCACAAACCTCTAAATATCTACAAGTGTGAACAAATATCTTTCATAACTCAGCAGGATGCTACCATATAGGCCCTAGCATGTCCCACTCCAAAAAGTACAATTAACACCACGGAATTTTTTTTTTTTTGCATGTCACCTTAAAAGAGAAAAAAAAAAGATCTAATTTTTCTATTAGAAATTTAGCAAAAAGCATTTTTTACTAGGGTAAATTCCAGTCCAAACTTTCAGACTGGAAGTGATCAATGTCCGGAGGGTTTTACTGAAGTGTTTACGCAGACTATAGAGAAGATGCTCTGCTTGAATTAGAAGGTATCATAGTAGGGAAAACCCTGAATCTGGGTCAGAACACCTGGATTCAAATCCTGCTGTCTTTCTGGCCAATGCTGTCAGGGATGGGCTGCCTGGGACTTGGTGAAATTATCACTTACCTAATATCAAAAGTTTTTAAAGAACAGGAGGAAGTGGGTGAGCTGAAACAAAAACTTTTGATATTGGCTAAGTGATAATGTCACCTGTCCAGTTTCCATAACTATAAAATGTGGAAAGTAAAATTGTTTGCCCAATCTATATCCTGAGTGTTGTGAAATTCAAGTGAGATGTCTGTGGAAAGTGCCTCCTAAAGAATAAAGTGCTTGGCCGGGCACGGTGGCTCATGCCTGTAATCCCAGCACTTTGGGAGGTTGAGGCAGGCGGATCACAAGGTCAGGAGTTTGAGACCAGCCTGGCCAATATGGTGAAACCCCGTCTCTACTAAAAATACAAAAAAAAAAATTAGCCGGGCATGGTGGCACATGCCTGTAATCCCAGCTACTCAGGAGGCTAAGGGAGGAGAATTGCGTGAATCCGGAAGGTGGAGGTTACGGTGAGCCGAGATTGCATCACTGCAATCCAGCCTGGGTGACAGAGTGAGACTCCGTCTCAAAAAAAGAAGAATAAAGTGCAGTAGAAGTACATGATGGGGTAAATATTACGAGCTTTCAAAGAGTTGGTAGCCTCAAAGAAAATGGCCCCTGTGATATAGTAACAAAGTTGACCAGAATATTGACATTCTTTATCCTCTTAATCAAAGATTTACTGAATTAGAAAATGCTGCCTTCATATCCTTCCCTGTGCAGAAAGCACTCTTATTTTCTAATGAATTATGAAGTGTATTTGTTTCCATACCTGCCAGGCATCTAGCACCACAGTGGATACCACCAGGGAGGAAGCAGGAGAGCACACAGTGCCTGTCCTCACAGCTCACAGCCGCAGGGGCAGCCTGGGGCAGGCTCAAGGCACTATGTGACTTGGCAAGAACTAAAGGACAGCAACTCTGCCCTGTTCTCACTTGTACAGCTACTTGAAGACCCCCTCAAAAGGATACAAACTCAAAAATGTACCATTTCACTGCTGTACGTTAGGCAAAAGAAGATCAGAAAATCATAATGTATTTTAGCTTTATTAAAGACATATTAGACAAACAAGTAGACAAACACATGCTCTATAAAATATACATTCTGATGTGTGACAAAATATAAACAGATACTAAGAAATGACTACACTGAACAATGACTTGGCTTATATCTCTTTTTAGGTACATCTAGTATTAGGGCTGCTCAGACTGGCATTATCCAATAGGGGAAAAAAATAGTAGTGGAAAGTAGAGGGTAAAAATAAGTCTCACCATTGTAAAGAGGACACAGTAAACAGCAAAGAGACATTCCAAGAGTACTTGACCATGTGATCAATTTCTCTTTCAAGATCGTTACAGTTCGTAGAAGATCACTTTACTCCTTTATCTGAAAACAGGCACAAGTCAAGCTGTTTCTTCACCTTCACCCTATTCCATCTACACACACACACACCCCCTACCTTACTACTGACAAAACCTCCAGATGTTTCACGGGTTTTCAGGGGTTAAGTGCAGCTTATAACATCTCTCTTAGTTCCAAACTCGTTACTTTTGTCAATGAACCAGACAATTGTCCAAAAAAGAAAGAAAATCAAGGCTAACTGATATTGGTTTAGACTGTACTCCAAACGAAAAAGTTTAAGGTAGAAAAAAGGGGGGAAAACATCTGCCAACTGTATGGGGAAAGAGATCACGTAATAGAAAAATGAAACATTACTTGCAGGTTCCCAAAAAAAGAATCTTAGCTCAATCTTCTAAGGTTCAACTGTCTTCACAATTACCTCTATAATCTGTATAAGAAGCAAAGAAAGAAGAGGATGTGGCATAAAATGACAGTAAATTTACCTGTTATTCCATTACGCTTCTGGCATTTCTGTGGCTATTAAAGTGATTAGAAAAGGCCATGACACACTTGGGTAAAATATTGGTATAAAACAACACCACAATCTCAACCCCATTCTAATTGTAGTCTCACAGATAAGAAGAAACAAGAATAAAAATTATCAAGAGGGCTGGGCACAGTGCCTCATGCCTGTAATCCCAGAACTTTGGGAGGCCAAGGTGGGTGGATCACTTGAGGTCAGGAGTTCAAGACCAGCCTGGGCAACATGGTGAAACCCTGTCTCTACTAAAAATACAAAAATTAGCCAGGCATGGTGCCAGGTGTCTGTAATTAATTCCAGCTACTTGGGAGGCTGAGGCAGGAGAATCGCTTGAACCTGGGAGGTGGAGACTGCAGTGAGCTGAGACCATGCCACTGCACTCCAGCCTAGGCAATAGAGCGAGACTCTGTCTTACAACAAAAATGTAATCAAGAGTAAAAAAGAGTTTTAATACATTATAGGCTTTTAAATTTGTTAGTATAGTAATGCCACTTATGCTAGTTAACTACTTATAGATTTCTTCAGAAGATTAAGCCTAGAATTTCGTGTTTCATGTTCCCAGCTACGAACACAGGTCAGACCCCTTTTGTCAACCAAAGCCCAAAATTATCTGGTTTCCTGAAGAGCTCTAAAATGAATACAAAGGACTTAGAAAGGACAAAGTTTTAAGACTATCAGATTGCTTCTGGGGATTTCCAATGATAAAAGTGAAAAAGACCTTAAAGGTCATCTTGCCCATATTCCATCTCAATACAGAAATTTCTTAAACACTATTAACAGATGATGATTTAGCTTCTGTATATACCTTTCCACCAAAAAGGCTGATTATTCCATTATCAGATAAATTTATTAAAGAGCCTACACAAAATTTATTAGCAAGTATATAATACACCTCCCTGTGTATAACTCCTGTCTTCTGGAATAGAATTCTTATTTTTTATGACGACCCTTTAGGTAATTAAAGACTTTTAACACATCTCTGTTTTCATAGGGAAATGGGTGACAGAATCTAAATTGCTTGACATATTAATGTTCCTTTTACAATCTCACAATGGGCGATGTGAAGACAGCTGTTTTTAAACATGAAAGTTATTCTGAGGTGGCACTTTAGGGGAACTTGCACACTGGAATGGGTTCCCACTATTTTTTTCAAGAGAGTAGCTTGTATACTAGGGAAAGTACTGCAGGGTGCGGTGGCTCATGCCTATAATCCCTGCACTTTGGGAGGCCAAAGAGGGGAGATTGCTTGAGCCCAGGAGTTTGTGGTCAGCCTGGGCAACAAGGTGAAACCCCATCTCTACAAAAAATACAAAAATTAGCTGGGTGTGGTGGTGCAGCTACTCAGGTGGTTGAAGTGGAAGGATCACTTGGGCCTGAGATATTGAGGCTGCAGTGACGACAGTGAGCCACGATCACACCATTGCACTCCAGCCTGGGTGACACGGTGCAACCATGTCTCAAAAAAATAAAAGAAGTTGCGGAGTAACAGAGAGCCAATGGCATAAGTGTAGATCCTGTAGGGCACGGAGTTCAAGGAATACTGTCTTTTTTTCCAGGTAGACTTGGAGAATCGGCCTGAAAGGGGACAAACAAATCAAGAGAATTTATGTATTCCTACTGAAATAAAGTGCTCACTGGGGGGCAGTGGGGAAAGGAGGTATTTCTCTCAGCATTTCAGTTAACCCTGCTTTGCAACATTCCTGATTAGCATTAAGCAGACATGATTCTGCTGGAAGAAATACTCATGGGACACTAATCCTGCTTAGAGGGTTAACATACTGCTTGATCAAAAACATATGCAATAATGAAAAGTTTCAGGAATTCCTTTTCCTAGGGGTGTGTATGTGTTTATTTAAGATAGGCTCTTCACATTTAAATAGATTGCTGACTAGCTATTTAGGCAAGCTAGGAATATCTAAGGACATCTCAACCATCTGAGTTGACATAATGGAAAATGACCTGGCTCTTCAGGAGACCAGACTCTGACAGCACTGTCAGTAGAAGGACCACTGCTAGAGCAGAGAGGCAGCACTCCTACATGGGTTTGTTTGTTTAATTTTTAATTTAATTTTTTTTATATGGAGCCTCACTCTGTCACCAGGCTGGAGGGCAGTGGCATGATCTTGGCTCACTGCAACCTCTGCCTCCTGGGTTCCAGCGATTCTCCTGCCTTAGCTTCCCGAGTAGCTGGGACTACAGGTACGCACCACCACACCCAGCTTATTTTTGTATTTTTAGTCGAGATGGAGTTTCACCATGTTGGCCAGGATGGTCTCAATCTCTTGACCTCGTGATCTGCCCACCTTGGCCTCCCCGAGTGCTGGAATTACAGGCGTGAGCCACCGCGCCCGGCCTCCTACACGAAGTTTTCTAGAGCACTGGCTCACAGGCTGTCATCTGCCCTCTCACACACGACAGCTGATGCTCAGTGGCACAGTCTCTGGCAGCCTCGCCCTAACTCCACCTTTTCCATTCAGGAAATCTATCAGAATTTGAGCGAGAGTAATATAATTATAGGGATAACTTTGAATACATTGGAAAGGTGAGTCACAAACTAGTTACAAATTAGTTGTGGTAGACCTGTCAACTCATTCTGATACTGTAGTGTGCTATAAAACCAGCATTCAGACATTCTGCTCTGGAGAGCAATGGGCGGTTTTTCCACTGAGTCAAGATTCTTTGTTTACTAACACTGTTTAGAAGCAGAATTTTTTTCTCCTAATGAGTATTTCTTTTTTTTTTTTTTTTTTTTTGAGATGGAGTCTCACTGTGTCGCCCAGGCTGGAGTGCAGTGGCCGGATCTCAGCTCACTGCAAGCTCCACCTCCCGGGTTCACGCCATTCTCCTGCCTCAGCCTCCCGAGTAGCTGGGACTACAGGCGCCCGCCGCCTCGCCCGGCTAGTTTTTTGTATTTTTTAGTAGAGACGGGGTTTCACCGTGTTAGCCAGGATGGTCTCGATCTCCTGACCTCGTGATCCGCCCGTCTCGGCCTCCCAAAGTGCTGGGATTACAGGCTTGAGCCACCGCGCCCGGCCCCTAATGAGTATTTCTTAGACCATTACTCCTGCTATATATAAAGGAAATATATCTGGCTCAAGTCAGAATGAGCAGCATCACTCTTGTTCTACTCGAACAAATGTCACGAAAGCAGCTTTTTATTAAAGTGGCATAATCCTCCTTAGCTCCTGGAGGGAATTACAGATTCATAGAATGTTACAGCTGGAAAGGGCTTTACAGCATCTAGAAAAATGTCCTCAGGCCGGGCGCGGTGGCTCACGCCTGTAATCCCAGCACTTTGGGAGGCCGAGGCGGGTGGATCACCTGAGGTCGGGAGTTCAAGACCAGCCTGACCAACATGGAGAAACCCCGTCTCTACTAAAAATACAAAATTAGCTGGGCGTGGTGGCACATGCCTGTAATCCCAGCTACCAGGGAGGCTGAGGCAGGAGAATTGCTTGAACCTGGGAGGCGGAGGTTGCGGTGAGCCAAGATTGTGCCATTGCACTCTAGCCTGGGCAACGAGAGTGAAACTCTGTCTCAAAAAAAAAAAAAAAAAAAGTCCTCATTTCACAAATGAGAAAATCTAGCCAAGAGAAGAAAAAGACTCACCCTTGATTACAAAGTTAGTAACAAGCAGAGTCAGGAAGCGAACGAGGTCTAAATTCTGAGTCAGTCTAGTACAGACTACACCATAATCTAGTAAGAAAGGAAGAAAAGGGATCGCAGATTGAAGGGACAGGAAATTGTGATCTTTAAGAAGTTCAAAGTGAAAATGATCAGAGGCTGACATATTAAAGAAAAGGGTGTGGCAGTACTAAACAGCTCAAGAAGGGCTGCTGCCTGTGGATGAACACTTAGGATTGAAAATAAGAATAAATGCTCAACTTTCTGGCAAAAAGTTGAGAAATTATGTGACTTTAGAACCCTTGAACAAGAACTTAAAAATAGACATTTAAGTGGCTGAAATTATCTAGTGAGTAATACTGGATTTAGAGGAGGGAACTGGACAGCTTGTGTAAGGAAATCTGAAAGCACAAAGAAGGAATTACATTGCATTAGTGTGAAGTTCTTTATTTACCTAAAGCTCTTTGGTATAGAAATTGAAGAAAACTTTTTGGCTTAATCACTTATACAAAACAAGGACCACTCCAAGGCTTTACAGTATAAAAATTTTGGGGTTGGGCGAGTGGCTCATGCCTGTAATCCCCACACTTTGGGAGGCCAAAGAGAGCAGATCACCTGAGGTCACCAGTTTGAGACCAGCCTGGCCAACATGGTGAAACCCCATCTCTACTAAAAATACAAAAAAAAACAACTCGGAAATGGTGGTGTGCCTGTAATCCCAGCTACTCGGGAGGCTGAGGCAAGAGAATTGCTTGAACCTGGAAGGCAGAGGTTGCAGTCAGCCGAGATCATGCCACTGCACTCCAGCCTGGGTGACCGAGATGGACTCCATCTCAAATTAAAAAAAAAAAAGAATGTTTGCATGTTTGTCTACTCCCAAGCACTCTTCCCTTCTTAAGATATACTGTGCACTGGTAAAAGATTAAAAACAAAACAAACTCAGCTAAGAAGCAATCTTTGGTTTCCTGGTCAATGAAGAACTTTGCTGAAAGAAGATATTCCCATTTAGAGAAAGCACAAAGTGAACACAACTAGAAACAACTAAAACTCAGTCTGGTATTTCAATACTGTGTCATAACAGCCAGACAACTTTCCAGCTGTTCTCCAAGACAGAAAACTCAGATTCTGACAACGAAGAAGATGGATGTGGCCCAGTGCAGAAGTCAGATGGACCAATTGGTTCCAGAAGATTTCTACTTGCAAATAATCTGAGTGATGAAGATTACAGGCTTATGAGTGATAACAATTTGCTAGGCATTATAGGTGAAGTACAGAAGAGTTGCTGAGAAGGTTACAACAAATTAAAGAGGATTCCCCACAAGAATCAGGTGAAAGTAGAGGTGGATAATGTCTAGTACTAGTAATGAGTCTGTGATAAAGTGGCTTACCTCTTTTGAACAAACTGAAAATATGACAGGAAGTGAGCAAAGAGAAAACCAAGCTTGGACAGCAGTGAGTCAGAGTAATCCATATAGTGGTAATTTCAGATTCAATGTAGGGATCAATTTTATCCTTAATAATGGAAGGCTGAATACAGCAAATAAATATGCATCATCTGCAAGACTTCCCAGGGGAGAAAATGAGGAAAACAGTCAGAGGAAAAAGTGGAAAATATGGGTGCAGCACACCAACATGGCACAAGTATACATATGTAACAAACCTGCACGTTGTGCACATGTACCCTAGAACTTAAAGTATAATAAAAAAATAAGAAAGAAAGTGGAAAATCCACAATCTGAGTCAACATTTGCAAGGCCACCCAGGTCAGGTACAAAGTGCGACAGAAGTATTAATGAAAGTTCCACTTACCAGAGGTCAGAGAAGACTGAGAAGCAGGAGGCCAGACCAATGGAGAACTAGAGCGAGAAACAAAAGTAGGTTGCCTCCAAATTCACGGTAAGAAATTTCACAAATATTTCATGACAATACACCATCTCAGACTTTTGAATGACCCCTGGTAAATGAGACAGAGATTTTCTAGAACTCAGCAACATGAGACATTGAGAGAGTAAATAACTGACCCATAGTTGCAAAGTGGGCATCTTTTTGCAGCTTTTGGAACATGGAATACCTTTCCAGGAGAACATTCTCCAGACACAATCAGAAATGGTGAATCTGGGGCACTGAGACTGAGAAATCCAGTCATAGTCCTGGCTGTGATAGTAGGAAGAGTTCATCATAGAGAATATTTGCCAAGATATAGCACGCCTAAGAGAACCCAGTTAACAACTCCAACACCAAACAACAGTCACTTTAGAAAGTGAACAATGAGGACTCAAATAATATTTTCACATTCTGAGCAAGCAGGTGTGAGAACCTATTTCACTACCAACAGAATTCCTATTCACAGAATTTCAAATACTCATTTAATACACCTGTTGCAACTCAAAGAGCATTAAAGCAAATAATGACAAGATGTGCAGACTCAAATACGGACAGTGATAGTGATTTATATCCTAGCGGCTCACCCCAGTCAGAACATGGCAAGAGCAAAGTCACAGATTGAAAGAGATGGTTCTGATATCAGCAGCTGTTCTGGCTCCAGGTCATGTCACAGTACTGCTTATGATTCTGACTCAAGTTCTGCAATCTGTAAATCAGCCTCCAGTTTTTGAAGCGTTCATTATACATAAAGTAACAACCCCATCTAACTCACTGGTTTCTGAAGGAATGACTGAACTTTCCTCAATCAATTTCTGTTTCAGTAAAAAAGAGGGAAGTGGGGAGCGAGAGGGGAAGGAAATGAAAGGAATTTCCAAACGAGTTTTCTTCTAGGTACATACAGCTGTGACAGGACTGCCAGGCTCCGAAAGAACAAGCTTTTTATGTTAGAAAGGGAGTATCACCTAGCACTTTTAAACAGATGGCAAATGACCAGAAGTATGAACCTCTAGGCCTGAAGAAGGCAGTTAATTACACCAAGACTGTGTTTATGTGTATACAATCAGTAAGCAGCTGTCTCTATAGATACACTTCTTAACAAGTAAGTTTTTAAAACTTTTTTTTAATTTTTTTATTTATTTTTGAGCCAGGTCTCGCTTTGTCACCCAGGCTGGGGTGCAGTGGCTTCACACAGCTCACTGCAGCCTTGATTTCCCAGGCTCAAGTTACCCTCCCACCTCAGCCTCCCAAGTAGCTAGGACAACAACAGCATGCCACAATGCCCAGCTATTTTTTAAATTTATTTTTTGCAGAGACAGGGTCTCACCATGTTGCCCAGCCTGGTCTCAAATTCCTGGCCTCAAGCAATCCTCCCACCTTAGCCTCTCAGAATGCTGGGATTACAGGTGTGAGCCACAGTTTTTATACTTTAAATAAAATTTTTAGATATCATTAAATCAAGTTATTTAAAATCTGTGATCTGAGAAGCTACTTGTCAATATTATAACTGAATATTATATATAATTTTGGCATATCAAAAATATTTACATTGCAGCCAACACATATGGTCAATGAATACAAAAATTATTTATAAATGTACATATATTTACAGTGACATCCCTGGGCAATAGGGACAAAAAAAAATTCACAAGAATACAAAAACCTTTGACCTGGTACCAGTTGGTCAAGTCTGGGATTCTTGCCAAAGACCTTGAATATCAAAGCCCCAGTCTCAACTATCTGCCTGAAACCACTGAAGAATCCCAGGCACACTTCCCACAAGGCTCCAAAGTTATTTTTGCTCCTTGGAAGGCAAAGCAGAACATCAAAGTAGTGATGTTTTCTCAGGACCATTCTGAAGACTAGGGCAATCCAGCAGGTTAAGCAGCAATGTGACTCTTCTGACAGGCAGATGCACACTGGGGCACATCCCCATGGAACCATCAGGAAGCACATTTGCCCCGTATCTTCCCTCTGCCGATGCTGCACATTTTTGATGAGCTGTTACCATTTCTTCATCAGGTATAAGACCAAACAACGCATGGCCCACCTTGGTGCAGTCAGATGCAATCATAAAGAAAGAGTAAAGCAAATGCTGACTTCGGAGTTTCTTCTGAGCTTTGAGGTAGTAAATGCAAAATTAATTTATGAGTCTCTGCCCAGATTTCATCCTGAAGTGGGTTTCATGTGCCTTCACTACCATCTTGAATGTTCCGAGTCCTACTAAAATCAAAACCATGATCCTGTAACCTGTGGCAGGACATGGAAGAAGCGGAACAGTCTGGCTCCAGCCCTGCCAAGCCCTCATTTTGATGAAGTTGTGGTGACTCATGGACTGGCTGCTGGGAAAAAGGAGGATGAGGCAGGCCTAGTTCTCTGTTTATGTTCCAGACGGGCCGCTGCAATGTTTCTGAGAATGAAAGACAAGAATTATCAGTAGTGACTGGTAAAACAATATCCTTTTAGCCAAATCCTCAAAGAAATAAAGATGTTCAATATTCCTGAATAAGGACACTGAAATCAAACACATACAGTCACACGCGCACATGCGCGCACACGCACCCACCCCCACCCCCACCCACCACCACCCACCACCACCACCACATGGTCTTTCAAATCCCTCTGCTTCACAAACCTAACCAATTATTTACTGAGATCATGCTATATATCATGTACTTTCACACTGAAATCAAACACAGTCGCACGCACGCACGCGCACACACCACCACCACCACCACCAGAACATGGTCTTTCAAATCCCTCTACTTCACAAACCTAACCAATTATTTACTGAGATCATACGATATATCATGTACTTTCACCTGTTATTTTAGTGGTTCTGTTGCCAAAAATTTTTTTATTTTATTTTTTTTTTGAGATGGAGTTTCGCTTTTGTTGCTAGAGTGCAATGGCGTGATCTCGGCTCACTGCAACCTCCGCGTCCCGGGATCAAGCAATTCTACTGCCTCAGCCTCCCAAGTAGCTGGGATTGCAGGCATGTGTCACGATGCCCGGCTAATTTTGTATTTTTAGTAGAGACAGGCGTTTCTCCATGTTGGCCAGGCTGGTCTCGAACTCCCAACCTCATGTGATCTCTCTGCCTCAGCCTCCCAAAGTGCTGGGATTACAGGCGTGAGCCACTGTGCCCAGCCACAAAATTTTTAAATAAAACTCTTTAGACACATGGAAAAGAACTAAAAGACAAAACGGTATCCATATTGTAATGAAAGTTTCATGATAGATAATAATCATTGATTCAGTGCAGCCATTACATCTTTAAATATGTCACAAAATTGTTTTAAAACTAAACGGCCATTCCCTTCCAACTCCTAGCATGTCAACAATTCTAACAACAAATGATAGCCAAAGGAGCTATATTAAATCAAATTATCTGCACACTGGTTTCAAATACGCATTTCTCATTCTTCTTTAGTACAACAGTGAACTATTTTCCCAAAGACTGTTTACTGAAAATTATATTAACTTCATGGGTGCATTTTGGAAAAAGCTAGCCAAACATTATAAAAACAAATACCCAGAAAAAAAAATAAAATCCATGTGAAAAGTAAGCTAGATCACGGTTTCTCAAGTTTTAATTAATATGCACACAAATAACTTGAGGATCTTGTTAAATGTAGACTCTGATTTGCTAGGTCTGCGCTGGGATCATTCTAACAAGCTCTTAGGTAATGGTGATGCTGATAGTCAATAGACCTGACTTGGAGTAAGAAGAAGCTAGGATACCCTAAGTAAAAAATGGCCAATGCGCCAAAGCACTTTCATTTGCTTGATTTCCTTACTTACGGACCAGTTTAAAAATTAAGGCATCCCTAAAGTTAGAAAAAAGATGGACTACATTTCTGGTCCTTCTTAAACCCTTTTTGTGTTAACTCTTCTAAGACATCCAACTTAAAGTGGATTTACTATTGATGCATTTCTTTCGTGAACACTTAATGTAAAGATTAAGAGATTTAACTTCAATAATAATAGTGCTTCAATAATAGTGCTTTCCTCTGACCTGTAACCTCTTTGGAAGACTTTAATCTCTTAAGAACAACAGGCCGAGGCATGAGGAGCTCAAGCCTGTAATCTCCAGCACTTTGGGGAGGCGAGGACCCGAGGGCAGATCCGAGTCAGGAGATGAGATTATGCTGCTTTCTGAGGTGAAACCCGTCTCTACTAAAAAATACAAAACTAGCAGGAGGCGAGGTGGTGAGAGCCTGTAGTCCCAGCTACTGGGAGGCTGAGGCAGGAGAATGCGGCATTAAACCTGGGAGGTGGAGCTTGCAGTGAGCTGAGATCGGCCACTGCACTCCAGCCTACCAGGCTGACAGAGGCGAGACTCACATTATCTAAAAAACAAAAAACAAAACAGACTGCCAGGTGCAGTGGCTCATACACCTGTAATCCTGACAACACTTTGGGAGGCTGAGGTGGGTGGATCACCTGAGGTCAGGAGGTTCAAGACCAGCCACAGGCCAACATGGTGAAGCCTGTCTATTTTAAAAATACAAAAAATTAGCCAGGCGTGGTGGTGGGCACCTGTAATCCCAGCTACTCAGGAGGCTGAGGCAGGAGACTTGCTTGAACATGGAAGGCGGAGGTTGCAGTGAGCCGAGATCGTGCCACTGCACTCCAGCCTGGGCAACAGAGCGCGACTCTGTATCTTAAAAAAAAAAAAAAAAAAAAGCGAGCATATCTTAGAAACTTTCACAGATGGTTCTGGCAGGAGTAAATGATCTAATGTGGGACGTGAAATAGTAAATGCAAAATTAAGTCTCTGGCCAGATTTCATCCTGAAGAGAGTTTCATGTACCCTCACTACTATCTTGAATTCCAAGTCCTACTAAAATCAAAAGCATGATCCTGTAACCTGTGGGACATAATCGAACGTGGGACATTAGATCATTCACTCCTGCCAGAACTATCCCCAGGAGTATCACAGTATACTTTGCCTTCCTCTGGAAACCTGTAGTTCTCACCTCCTACCCTATCTTTGTTGTTGTTGTTGTTGTTGTTTTCAGACAGAGTCTCACCCTGATGTCCAGGCTGGAGTGCAATCACTCAATCTCAGCTCACTGCAAACTCCGCCTCCCGGGTTCAAGTGATTCTCCTGCCTCAGCCTCCCAAGTAGCTGGGATTACGGGCGCCCACCACCATGCCCAGCTAATTTTTTATTTTTTTAGTAGAGATGGGGTTTCACTATGTTGTCCAGGCTGGTCTCGAACTCCTGACCTTGTGATCCACCCGCCTTGGTCTCCCAAAGTGCTGGGATTACAAAAGTGAGCCACTGCACCCAGCCTGACCTCCTACCCTATTCCAGTGCTCCTGCATGTCAGGCTGACAGAAGGATGAAAGCTGATGAAAAGCTTGGATGGACAGGAAGACATGCTCAGCATTACTCTCCATGATCTAGAAAGAGTTTTGTTTCAAATGCCAAGTGGTTATCAAATGCCTAATCTATACAGTATAATGTATATTTCTTTTCCTGGGCCATGTGAGACAGGGGACACAAGCCCAAAACTGCGTTCTCACTTATGACCTTGATCGTACCTCATAGAAGAAAACACCCGCCAAGTGAAGCTGAGATTAAATGTTTACCTACTAGAACAGCAACAAAACAAAACATGTTCGCTTGAACCTGGGAGGCAGAGGTTGCAGTGAGCCGAGATCACGCCACTGGACTCCAGCCTAGGCGACAGGGCTAGAATACATCTCAAATTTAAAACAAAAATCTTCTCAGTAGGCCAGGCACGGTGGCTCATGCCTGTAATCCCAGCACTTTGGGAGGCCAAGGTGGGCGGATCACCTGAGGTCTGGAGTTCGAGACCAGCCTGAGCAACATGGAGAAACCCCATCTCTACTAAAAATACAAAATTAGCTGGGCATGGTAGCACATGCCTGTAATCCCAGCTACTCGGGAGGCTGAGGCAGGAGAATTGCTTAAATCCGGGAGGTGGAGGTTGTGGTGAGCCGAGATCGCGTCATTGTACTCCAGCTTGGGAAACAAGAGCAAACCTCCATTTCCAAAAAAAAAAAAAAAAAAAAAATCTTCTCAGTAAAAACCATCACCAAATTATGCCAAAATTTTATTATTACTACTTTTTGGAGACAGAGTCTCACTCTGTTGCCCAGGCTGGAGTGCAGTGGCACGATCTTGGCTCACTGCAACCTCCATCTCTTGAGCTTAAGTGATTCTCGTGCCTCAGCCTCCTGAGTAGGTGGGATTACAGGCGCCCGCCACCACACCTGGCTAATTTTTGTATTTTTAGTAGAGACGGGGTTTCACTATGTTGGCCAGGCTGGTCTCAAACTCCTGACCTCAAATGATCCACCTGCTTTGGCCTCCCAAAATGCTAAAATTACAGGTGTGAGCCACTGCGCCCAGCCCCCCATATTTTATTCTTTATTTAAATAAAGATGGGAGAAAAATTAATACCCTATATGATACCAGGTGTAGTGGCTCACACCAGTAATCCCAGCACTTTGGGAGGCCAAGGCAGGCAAATCACATGAGGTCAGGAGATCATGACCAGCCTGGCCAACATGGTTAAACCCCATCTCTACTAAAAATACAAAAATTAGCTGGGTGTGGTGGTGCACGCCTATAGTCCCAGCTTCTTGGGAGGCTGAGGTACGAGAATTGCTTGAACCGGGAGGCAGAGGTTGGAGTGAGCTGGGATTGCGCCACTACATTCCAACCTGGGCGACACAGCGAGACTCTGTCTCAAATAAATAAATACCCTGTATGAAACGTTTTTGTGTATGGCCTCTCAATTTTTAGTAGTGTGATCTTGTTACCCCCACAAAAGTTGTTTCCATCCTATAGATGAAGACTTCTTTGTAACCCTAGTATGTAGAAATCTCTGGCTATAGTTTACACCATTTAACAATGGCCAGTTTCTCCTATATACCAATCCGTTTGCTTCCTGTCAAATGAGAGCACTACCTATATGACAGAAGGAAGAGTCAATTAGACGAAATAAAAACAAAATAACAACAAAAAATGCATCCCTTACCACCACTCATCGGTGTGGACGAAAGTTTCTTCTCACTTATCCTCTCATGGTTGGTGGGAAAGGCAGATGGCTCTCCGTCAGCTGACGATATCAGGCTCTCTAGGGCAGTAGTATCCTGGGGAAGATGAGCTAAATATGTCTCTTTAGGCATCTGGACCATGAGGCTCGACAGTGTCTGATCAAGAACATCCTCCTCAGCAATATAGGTGTATGGACAGTATTCTCGGGTCCTGGAGTAGATGTTGGCATTGTCATAACAATCTGAGCAAATCACCCGGGTACTAGTGCCACCTAATAACAAGAAAAAGAATCTAAATATCTTTCTGTTAAGGAATTATTTTTTGCCAATCATCAGTTTTCTTCAACGGTTGTCATCATCATTGCTAGCATGTATTGAGCACTTACTTTATAAAGTAGGTGAAGTTTCAAGCCCTTTCTGTGAACTGATTCATTAATCCTCACAACATCCTTATGAGGTAGGTATTATTATTATCCCCACTTTACAGACAGGGTAAACTATAGCACAGAGAAGTTAAGTAACTTAACCAAAGTCATACTGCCAGAGTGAGGAGCAGAAACAGCCATTCTGGCTCCAGAGCCCATGCTCTTGAAAACTACACTGAAACATATCTATCGTGGATGGATGGATCATGCCCAAATCAATGGAGCAAGATAAAGCTGGTACTGTGCTACAAGATACATGCTTGGCTTAAGCAAACTAAGTCAGAGAATAAGGAGTTATGACTTCACTTCATGAAAAACCATGTTACTTTCATGAGTCAAGAGGTTAAGTAACACCAATTGCTACAAGCATCCTTACAGAAAGCTTCTAACAATGAGGAGTCCTGCCTGACAAGTACATGGTTGACAGAAGTATAGGTTTAATAATGAACTCCCTGGATTATTATGTGCTTTGAAAACTTAATGATGAAGGAGAGAAAAGAAAGTGAGAAATAGAGTGAGTCACTTATTCAAAATCATGCAACAGGCTAGAAGCAGTGGCTCACGCCTGCAATCCCAACACTTTGGGAGGCCGAGGCAGGTGGATCACCTGAGGTCCGCGGTTTGAGACCAGCCTGGCCAACATGGTGAAACCGTGTCTCTACTAAAAATACAAAATTAGCTGGGCGTGGTGGTGGGTGCCTGTAATCCCAGCTACTCGGGAGGCTGAGACAGGAGAATCACTTGAACCTGGGAGGCAAAGGTTACAGTGAGCTGAGATGGCGCCATTGCACTCCAGCCTGGGTGACAAGAATGAAACTCTGTCTCAAAAAAACAAAAAAACAAAATCACGCAACAGAATGTTAGAACTGGAAGAGAGTGAAAAGTAATTTAGTTTAACCCAGAAAGCAGTGTTATTTCCCACATATTTCAAAGAATAGACTTTTAAGTATTCTTTTAAAAGTCAGAAATGCTGGCGAGGTACAGTGGCTCATGCCTGTAATCCCAGCACTTTGGGAGGCCAAGGCAGGCAGATCACAAGGTCAGGAGTTCAAGACCAGCCTGACCAACGTGGTGAAACCTGTCTCTACTAAAAATACAAGAATTAGCCGGTTATGGTGGCACGCACCTGTAATCCCAGCTACTCGGGAGGCTAAGGCAGAGGAATTGCTTGAACCTGTGAGGTGGAGGTTGCAGTGAGCTGAGATTGTGCCACTGCACTCCGGCCTGGGTGACAGAGTAAGACTCTTTCTCAGAAACAAGAAAAGAGTCAGAACTACTATATTTTTCATGAAAAGCCAAAATAAAATCCCATTTACCAATTAGATAAAGTTCTGTTGACACTCAGTCTAAAAAAGTATCTGAAGAAATGGAATATATCTTTCATTTGTATAGTATTTGAAGTACCACAAAGATTTGTTGAAAAGATCTGTGAGAATCTTGGGGAAAGTGCTTTACAAACTATTGTTTCTTTGTTTAAAAATTAGAAAAGTAAAGCTCAGATCTTAAGTAACTAGTTCATGGTCACAGAGCTGGAAAAAGGAAGAAGTATCAGTCAAACCCAATTCTTCTGTCCCTTAATTCATTCAGTTCTGTCACTCCCTATGGGAGCGAGGGTATGAAAAGGGTGGAGGGAGAAGAGCTCTGTGTATGGGTACACATCTCTACATGTTGGGATGTAGGTTCATTTAATTAGAGAACTCTTTACATCTCTCTGATATATGCTGAGAACCACTGCTACCCTTTGTTGATTTTTTTAGAGGTAGGGAGTCTTGCTGTGTTGTTCAGGCTAGAGTACAGTGGCTATTCATTGGTGTGCTCACAGCATGATATAGTCTCAAACTCCTGGCCTCAAGCAATCCTTCTGCTTCAGCCTCATGGATAGATGGGACTACAGGCGTGCCACCATGCCTGGCTCTTAGATACCCTTTAAACTTTACTGAATGTCTACCTGTCAGGAAGAGAAACCAGCTTTCCTTGGATGTGGTCTGAAGGATGCCCCCGCCTGAAAAGGGTAAGAAAGAGATACCTGAAAAAAGTTTCCAGAACATCCCTTTCCTATAATTACACAAGTTTGGGAGCCTCTGCTGTGTACTCTAATCTCTTGTTTAATGTGTTTCTCCACTCTGTAAGATGATTTTCTTATCCTGTTAAGACTTTAGTCAATTTTCATCCTATTTTGCATGTGGCTAAATGCTTTCATTAGGTATCTTACTTTAAAATATTGCTTCAGATTAATGGAGAAACTACACACTGAAAAATAAACTCAATAGATGAGGCTGAAATTGTAACCATAAACAACAGAGTCATTACCATCAGTGCCTTTGTGTATATATCCATTGGCAGGAGGCATAAGTTGCTGGTGACTGCCTGCCTCAGAGTTGCTGTAGCCTTCCTGTGGCTCAGACAGCGTTCCTTGGGAAGACAAGTAGCTGGGAATGTCTGCAGGCAGATTGAGCTCCTCTGTAAAAGACATATTTTTAACTCTCAAAGGTAGGCAGTTGAAGTCAACACTCAGAAGACTGTTTTGCAAATGTGTTCCACTTGGATACTATTAGCAAGAAAAACTGTATGTACCTAGGACCCTGACAGCTCTTGGTACTTCCCCTAAAACTATTTCTCACTAGAATTCTTCTCAAAGTTTCACCAAAAGAAACAAAACCTAAAGGTTGAAATCTTATCTACTGCCACACTTTCATAATCTATCTGACTAGATTTCTTTTCTTGCAGGATTTCAGGGTGAGAGGTGTAAAAGACTGACCTCAACAATCCAGTTTGATATTCAAGGGAAAAAAAAAGAGAGACTGATCTCAATCGCAAGGGATCCATTCTTCCTTACAGCAAAATTATGATGAAAAGGAGCCTTTGACATTAAAGAGAATGCATCTGTAATGCGTTTTTAAGAGTCAAGTTTGGCCAGGCATGGTTGCTCACGCCTGTAATCCCAGCCCTCTGGGAGGCCAAGGCAGGCAGATCATAAGGTCAAAAGATTGAGATCATTCTGGTCAACATGGTGAAACCCCGTCTCAACTAAAAACACAAAAATTAGGCCGGGTGCGGTGGCTCAAGCCTGTAATCCCAGCACTCTGGGAGGCCGAGATGGGCGGATCACGAGGTCAGAAGATCGAGACCATCCCGGCTAACACGGTGAAACCCCGTCTCTACTTAAAAAAAAATACAAAAAACTAGCCGGGTGAGGTGGCGGGCGCCTGTAGTCCCAGCTACTCGGGAGGCTGAGGCAGGAGAATGGCCTAAACCCGGGAGGCGGAGTTTGCAGTGAGCTGAGATCCGGCCACTGCACTCCAGCCCGGGCGACAGAGCGAGACTCCGTCTCAAAAAAAAAAAAAAAAAAAAACACACACAAAAATTAGCTGGGCGTGGTGGCACACGCCTGTAGTCCCAGCTACTTGGAAGGCTGAGTCAGGAGAATCGCTTGAACCCGAGAAGTGGAAGTTGCATTGAGCCGAGATCATGCCACTGCACTCCAGCCTGGCAACAGAGTGAGACTCCATCTCGGAAAAAAAAAAAAAAAGTATTTACAAATTCTTAAAATTGTTCAGACGTAGTGGCTCATGCCTATAATCCCAGCACTTTGAGAGGCCAAGGCAGACAAACTGCTTGAGCCCAGGAGTTCGAGACCAGCTTGGGCAACATGGCAAAACCTGACTCTACTAACAACATAAAAAATTAGGTGCGGTGGCACATGCCTATAGTCTCCGCTTCTCAGAAGGGCAAGATGGGAGAATTACCTGAGCCTGGGAAGTCAACGCTGCAGTGAGCCGTATACACTCTGACCTAGGCATTAGAGTAACACCCTATCTCAAATAAACAAACAAAATTCTTTCCTCAAAGAGGTTCTGTTATATCAAAGAAGTTGAACATTTTAACAACAAAAACTCCCTTCCATCACATATCAGGTAATGTATCACAGCTCTTCAGTTTTTTGAGGGGAAGATGAGGTCTCGCTATGTTGCCCAGATGGGCCTTGAACTCCTGGGCTCAAGCAGTCCTCCCACCTCATCCTCCTGAGTAGCTGGGACTACAGGCATGTGCTACTATGACCAGCTCTGTTTTTTATACTGTACAATTAATCCTATACTACATTCTTGACTCAAGTACAAGCCATGGGTGTCATGTGGGTACTACTTACCTGTGTTTGTGATACTATAGTCTTCATTTTTCCTTCTCATGTGGTAAATAACAATGACCCAGATCAAAGAAGTGCCAACAACACAGCAGACCACAACAATGATGACAATGCCAACTGTAGTCCAGCCATCATCTTCATGCCCAATGCTACTCTGGGAAGAGTCACAATTGGGGGATGAAATGACATTTAGGTAAATGTGGCCACGTTCTGTCCCAAGGGTGTTAGACATAATGCAGGTATATTTCCCAGCATCTTCTAGCCCAGCATCTACAATGATGAGAAGCTGATTGGCTGCAGCAAAGAAATGTCGTTCTGTCACCAGCAAAGGCCCATCATCTTTAGTCCAGTTGAGACGAGGTGCAGGACTCCCTCCAGCTATGCACTGTAACACCGCAGTTTCACCTCGGGTTACTGTCTTATCCTCCAGGGGTCTAATAAATGAGGGTGTCTCTAACAGGAAAACATTAAAAAAAAAAATGAAAAGTTAGGCAGTTTTATTCCCTAATTCCTACTGAATTAGATCAATGAGGGTATAATAAAATGAGTAATTTTATATACTCATAGGAGGATTAGAAGTTAATGTTTCAGAACAAAATCCTGACAAAAGCCTCAATCGTTTCTCAGTAATTCCAGCTTAGGCAAGCTATCCTAAGTAAGAAATTCAGGGCAGCTGCAATAGCTGGAGGAGGTGAGCAGGGGTGACCCATTAAAAAAGGTTAAAAATAACTTAAAAAAAAAATGAAATTCAAAGATTTATATGCAAAGATGTTTACTACAAAATTTGTAATTTTAAAGAATAAAGAAAAATATTTTAAAACCTAGCAGAAAAATGATTAAGTAAATTATAGTATAGTCACATGATGTTTTACAAAGACTTTAATAACAAGGTAACTTGTGGTACAATATTAAATGAAAAAAATGTAGGTACATTTAACTACATAAAAGTGAGAGGGGAAAGTCTAGAATATGCTAAAATCCTTCAGTGTTTGAGTGACTTTCCTCCCCTTTTCCTAATTTTCTGTATATCTTAACATGCTAAAACAATAAATGACTTATTTTTCTAAGGCTGAGGTGGGCGGATCACGAGATCAGGAGTTCAAGACCAGCCTGACCAACATGGTGAAACCCCGTCTCTTAAAAAAATACAAAAACTAGCTGGGCGCAGTGGTATGTGCCTGTAGTCCCAGCTACTTAGGAGGCTGAGACAGGAGAATCGCTTGAATCCGGGAAGTGGAGGTTGCTCTGAGCCGAGATCACACCACTGCATTCCAGTCTGGGCGACAGAGTGAGACTCCGTCTCAAAATAAATAAAAAATAAATAAATAAATAAATAACTTCTTATTTTTCTGGTTATACAAGTAACACAAACCAACAAACTTAATAATAATAATAATAACTGACATCTAGGAAAATACAGAACTGGAAAGTAGAATTTACCTTGGATTTGAGTTCCATGAAGAAAAGTATTGTAACAAGGAAGAAAAAACAAAACAATAACAAAAAAAAAAAACCCAGGCTAGCCGGGGGGAAATGTTTAGGAAAAAAGGCATTTTACCAGAAATAGGGTTAAGAAGAACACACTGAAAAGGAAAGCAGAAACTCTAACTAGAAAATACATTTTTTGTTTGTTTAATTTTTTTTGAAAATGAACTAGGAGCAAACAGTTAGTCAGGTTCCTATCAAGCAATAAGTGAAGCAGCATCAAATGGCTGGGATACTCCTAAGAGAACAGTGGAACTCTCAATGCAAACTCACTGAATGGTAAACACACCTACATGAAATAGAAACCTTACAGTGAGGGACTTGAAAAAGTAAGTTGATAAAGGAATTTGAACTTTCAATTATTGTGATAAGGATGCCTACCTAATTTTGCCCTATGTATTTTCCCACATTTCAGTTATCTGACCTACTAATTCCTAGACTGACATAACCCTGCATAAAATTGTGAAATAAGATAAAGATCTAAGAATCAGAGAGGTAATCTCAAACTTATTTTTCTTGCTTGTTAAGACCAAGAGTAGATCCCAAAGACTCCAAAAAGAGCAGGGACCCATGAAACAGTAAACGTACCTAACACTGTTAGGGAAGCATTTGCTGAGAGACCTCCTGCTATATTTTGTGCCATGCAGCTATAGATTCCCATATCTTCTATTTTCACATTGGCAATAAAGAAGACGTCATCTTCGGGCATGACATGCATGCGTCTTTCTCGAGCCGCAGGGAAGTCAGTACCACCATCTTTCTGCCAGGAAATCTGAGGTGCAGGGTGTCCCTCTGCAGCACATTCTAATCTGGCCATGGCACCAGTGCGAATAGTCAGATCCATTGGCGTTTTCAGAAAAGATGGCATCTCTGTTTCCAGAAAGACCACCAAGAAAAAGTGGGCAGGGGAACAAAGACACATATAGATATACAAATAGGCATGAAAGAGTCTAGTAGGCAAAACACCCCGTAATGTTCCATTTCTTTGTGAAGACAAGCTCTCTGATTGAGAGTGAATATAGTTTTATAAATTAAAAAAAAAAAACAAAACCTTTAGAGATAGGGTCTTGCTCTGCCATCCAGGTGGGAGTACAGTGGCGCAATCACAGCTCACTGCAGCTTCAAATTCCTGGCCTCAAGCTATCCTCCCACCTTGGCCTCCCAAAGTCCTGGGACTACAAGCCTGAGCCACAGCACCCGGCCAAGAGTGAATACGGTTTTGAGGCCATCTCTTCTTCCAGAACCTCAGAGTATTTGGAGCACACTGATAACTGTGTCTTCTAGGATGCATGATACACTTAATCATCAGCTGGAACTAGGGAAAGCAGAAGGCCACAAACCTTCTTGAACTTCCTATTTTAGAACCTGATATTTACCATGATTCCCTCACTTATAAAGCTAAATGATGCTTCCCTGGGAGGCTGAGGCAGGAGAATCACTTGAAACCAGGAGGTGAAAGTTGCAGTGAGCCGAGATCACACCACTGCACTCCAGCCTGGGTGACAAAGTGAGACTCCATCTCAAAAACAAAAGATGTTGCCCAAAGCAACATCTACAAAGCTATCAAGGAAACTGCATGCTAAGAAAAACTTATGCCTTCAAAAGTATCATTAAAAAACAGAAGCGAAACATAAGTACATCTTTTGGTTGCACAAAGCCTAAAATGTTGTAGTTATTCAATTTGATACGCAATAGATAAATCAAGCTATTTTTGAGAAGCTTTTGCAGGAAAGAAGAGTATTCATTTTTAAAATGATCCTGTGCGGAGTGGAAAACCAAACACCGTATGTTCTCACTTATAAGTGGGAGCTAAGTATGAGTACACAAAGGCATACAGAGTGGTATCATGGACTTCAGAGATTCAGAATGGAGAGGGTGAGCGGGGGGCTAGGGATAAAAAACTACACATTAGATACAATGTATGCTACTTGGTGATGGGTGCACTAAATTCTCAGAATGCACCACTATAATCTATGGGGAAAAAACTCACTTGTACCCCCAAAAGGTACTGAAATAAGGCTGGGTGCAGTGGCTTACACCTGTAATCCAATACTTTGGGAGGCCAAGGCAGATGGATCGCTTGTGCTCAGGAGTTTGAGACCAACCTGGCCAAAATGGTGAAACCTCGTCTCTACTAAAAATACAAAATTTAGGTGGGCCTGGTGGCGCACATCTGTAATTCCAGCTACTTGGAATTACAGGAGACAGGAGAATCACTTGAACCTGGGAGGCAGAAGTTGCAGTGAGCTGAGATCATGCCACTGCACTCCATCCTGGGTGACAGAGTGAGACTCCATCTCAAAAAAAAAAAAAGAGAAATTAAAATAAATAAATAAAAATACACACACAAACACACAAATGATCCTGTGTAACTACATTTAGACAATGATAATGACCATTAGACCCAAAAATGACCTAGATATTCCCAGTTATTATAAGGCCCATCAGGAATAAATTTTATAGTTATCAAGAGAGATTTATGGTTCTGGAATGAAAACTGAGAATTTCATAAGAATGTCTTCAAAAGCATAAACAGCAGTGAAAACAGCTTATCTCTTAGGGCCACAGCATTTACCCTTCAACCAAAGACCAATTAGAGACCATAAGTGGGCAGACTGACTAATCCAAAAATCCCACCCACTTGACACGTTATCACAACTCAAAAGACAGTAAGAGTCCTGCTTAAATGTCAGGTTTAGCCTAATTCTCTCAAGTGATTCAAAACAGAACATGAAAAATCCTTCTAAACTAAAAAATAATCAAGGAGCATAATTCCTTACCATTTACAGTCAGTTTGGCTTTCTGAGAATAATTAGAACCAAAGTGATTAGTAACAATACACTGATATTTTCCTTCATCTGTGAAATTCACATTGAAAAGATGTAAGATACTAGTATATTCCAGAGCTTCTCCAGCTTGCTGCCGATAACGAACAAAATTCTCAACATCCACGTCATACAGGATTTCACTGTCTTTGCGCCACACAGTGGACATGGGTGAATCACTGCTGCTCACTGCAGTGCACGTCAGAGTCACATTCATGCCTCTTAGAGCAATTATGGTTTCAGGATGTGTCCTTATCTGTGGCTTAAGAAAATCATCTAAGGGGAAAAAAATGCATCCGCAGCCAAGTCAGTTATATATTTTTGCTTTAAATTTTAAAACAAATACTATAAATTTGTGTGTTCTGTTTACAAAGTGGCATATTAAAGTTTAAAGAGACCACAGAGCTAGAGTCCAATTCCCTTGGTTAAAGATGGGGGAAATGAGGCCGGGCGCGGTGGCTCAAGCCTGTAATCCCAGCACTTTGGGAGGCTGAGACGGGCGGATCACGAGGTCAGGAGATCGAGACCATCCTGGCTAACACGGTGAAACCCCGTCTCTACTAAAAAATACAAAAAAAACTAGCCGGGCGAGGTGGCGGGCGCCTGTAGTCCCAGCTACTCAGGAGGCTGAGGCAGGAGAATGGCGTAAACCTGGGAGGCGGAGCTTGCAGTGAGCTGAGATCCGGCCACTGCACTCCAGCCTGGGTGACAGAGCGAGACTCCGTCTCAAAAAAAAAAAAAGATGGGGGAAATGAGGCCCAGAAAATTCAAATGACTTGCTCAAAGACATGTCAAGTCAGTGGCAGAGCCTGGACTGGAACTCAAGTTTCCTGACTTCAGGATCCAGCACTTTTCTACTAGCCCTTACTGTCACTTGTGTGCTCAGAATGTATTTCTCAAGCATTATCACTTATTGGGGAAAAACAGAAACCTTATATTAGGATTTCAAGACAAGTTCTACTTCTATTACCCCTTGTATATATGTATGTGATAGATAAACGTGTATATGGCCAGGAGCGGTGACTCATGCCTGTAATCCTAGCACTTTCGGAGGTCAAAGTGGGTGGATCACCTGAGGTCAGGAGTTCGAGACCAGCCTGGCCAACATGGCGAAACCTCATCTCTTCTAAAAACACAAAAATTACCCGGGCGAGGTGGCGGGCGCCTGTAATCCCAGCTACTTGAGAGGCTGAAGGAGAATCACTTGAACCCAGGGTGGGGAGGCAAGCCGAGATCATGCCACTTCACTCCAGCCTGGGCAAAAGAGTGAGACTCTGTCTCAAAAAAAAAAAAAAAAAAATTATCCTTTCTGTGCCAATATAAAATGGGGAGCTTATGAATGATTTATATTTCACAGAGAATGCCTAATAAAACAAATTATTTGAAAGCATTTTGTATGTGCACAGGTTTCACCTAAAGCAGTGAAAAAATCCAAATAGGTCAAATGTCCAACTGAAGATTGGCTTAGGACTAGCTAATAAAATATAGATTCATAATTAATAATGTTATTGGACTGACTGAGAGAAGCAGGTATATAAATCTTAACCAGTATCTCCACTGGATAACATTTCATTGTGCCATAAAAGCAGTAAGTGGAAGGGGAGGAAAAAATATATGGTATGTCTATATTTAAAACTAAGTAAAAAGGGATTGTGTGGCAATGTCAGCAGAATTTAACCTTTACTAGATTCTGTTCTCTTCTTTAAAATTTGTAAAAACAATGGATGTATTTTGTGGGCCCAAACTTCCCAAGTGTGTGTTCTGTTCCAACCATCTTTAAGTACACTGTGAAAACAGATTTGGCAACATATAGGTACTCAAATGATCAGAGATACTCTAGGGATATGCAACATAGATACACTGAGCTAAAAGGTCTCCTATGTAAAGCTAAGAATCAGTCATTCCACTTTAAAGAAAAAAAATTTTTTTTTTTCAGACAAAGTCCAACTCTGTCGCCCAGGCTGGAATGCAGTGGCACAATCTTGCCTCACTGCAACCTCCAACTCGGTTCAAGCAATTTTCCTGCCTCAGCCTCCCGAGAAGCTGGGATTACAGGTGTGTGCCACCACACTCAGCTAATTTTTGTATTTGTCAGGGTTTCACCATGTTGGCCAGGCTGGTCTTGAACTCCAGATCCCAGGTGACCCACCCACCTTGGCTTCCCAAAGTGCTGGGATTACAGGTGTGAGCCACCATGCCCAGCCTAAAGGAAATTTAAGTGTAAAGGAAAAAATTCCAAATTGAAAAAGAATAATATAGAAGTATACTTGAAATTGGCTGGGCACAGTGGCTTATACCTATAATCCCAGCACTTTGGGAGGCAGAGGCAGGGAGATCACCTGAGGTCAGGAGTTCAAGACCAGCCTGGCCAACATGGCAAAACCCCGTCTCTACTAAAAACACAAAAATTAGCCAGGTATGGTGGCACACACCTGTAATCCCAGCTACTCAGGAGGCTGAGACAGGAGAATCGCTTGAACCCAGGAGGCAGAGGTTGCAGTGAGCCGAGATCACACCACTATACTCCAGCCTGGGTGACGCAGCAAGACCCCATCTCAAAAAAAAAAAAAAAAGTATATTTGAAAGTATACGTGCTAGAATCAGGACAACTTGTCTATGACTCTCTCTCTCCCCTCAAAGAAAAAACACAACTCTGCCACTTTAATGTTATGAAACCGCATAAAAAATACGAAACACACAGAATCAGTATATTCATACGCTGTTGGTGACAACTTTAAACTAGTGCTATCTTTTTAGAAAGTACCTGGGGCTGGGCGCGGTGGCTCACGCCTGTAATCCCAGCACTTTGGGAGGCCGAGACGGGCGGATCATGAGGTCAGGAGATCAAGACCATCCTGGCTAACACGGTGAAACCCCGTCTCTACTAAAAAATACAAAAAACTAGCCGGGCGAGGTGGCGGCGCCTGTAGTCCCAGCTACTTGGGAGGCTGAGGCAGGAGAATGGCGTGAACCCGGGGGGGCGGAGCTTGCAGTGAGCCGAGATCGCGCCACTGCACTCCAGCCTGGGGAACAGAGTAAGACTCCTTCTAAAAAAAAAAAAAAAAAAAAAATAGAAAGTACCTGGTGGCACTTTTCAAGATCTACTAAAAATGTTAATATAAAAAAACTCACATTGCTTAATTCAGGAATCTGACTACCAAATACCCAACCTAAGGTTAACAATCCCCCTAAAAGAGAAAAGCCTTCATTCATGAAAATGCCTGTGATCATTTTTAATGGCAATTAAAACTGTATGATTACAAAAATTGCTAGTGGAAAATCATTCTGGTTTTATTTTTTTAAATTCTGTTAAGATTATTAAGTGTGTAATATATAAAATTTTAAAACAAAAATACAAACCACAGACAAAATCTTTCAGATCCACATTCAGGATGCTTTGCCCTGCTAGCCATTCAGGGTGTGCACAGCTTACATTCACAGAATGTTGAAAGTTATTATCAATCAACCACTGAAGTAGCCACTTCAAATGGCAGTCACAGAGCAAACTGCTTGTGTTCAGAATCCTGCAGGAAAGAAAAGAGGAAACGCATCCTTTGTTTTACTTTTTGTTCTAAACGTCTTCAGTATTAAAACCTTACCACACACCTATCCATTATTCTTGCCAAAAACATTCAACATAAATGTAATCATGAGAAAACCAATTGAGACTGTCTGCCAAAATTCTTTAAATGTATCAACCTCATGAAAGACACTAAAAAAAGAGAGGGGAACAAGGGTGGCCAGGGATCTATTTTGAAGACGACTAAAGAGTCATTACAATCAAATGAAATGTGTGATTCTTGATTGAAAAAAAGCATCTACGAAGGACTTTTTTTTTTAACATTGGGAAAATTAGAGTATGGACTGTGTATTAGTTAATATTATCTTATCAATGTTAATTTCCTTGGGTGTGGTAATGGTGATGTCTTCGTGAGAAAATGTACTTGTTCTTAAAAAATACATGCTGAGATATTTAGAGGTGAAATGTCATCATGGCTGCAACTTTTAAATGGTCAGCAAAAAAACTGTGTATGTGTATATATATATATTTGTGTGTACGTGGAGAGAGAGCAAGAGCTAAAATGAGAGAGGAGGAGGGAGGGAAACAGAACAAATTTAGCAAAACGTTAACAGTCAGTGAATCTAGATAAAGCGTATATGGTGTTAATTGCACCTTCCTTTAAATTTTGGAGGTTTAAATTTTTTCTCATGAAAGTATTGGGATGTAACACTATATATATTGGAGCATCGAGAGATCTCTGTTGTAGACAGCATATAATTACTGTCAAATTATTTCATGAAGACTAAAAACACTTCTGCACTAAGCCAGACTCAGTGGCTCATACCTGTAATCCTAGCACTTTGGGAGGCAGAAGCAGGAGGATCACCTGCGGTCAAGAGTTCGAGACCAGCCTGGCCAACATGGCGAAACCCTGTCTCTACTAAAAACATGAAATTAGCTGGACATAGTGGTGGGCACCTGTAATCCCAGCTACTTGGGAGGCTGAGGCAGAAGAATTGCTTGAACCCGGGAGGCGGAAGTTGCAGTGAGCCGAGATCACGCCACTGCACATCAGCCTGGGCAACAGATTGAGACTCTGTCTCCCAAAAACAAACAAACAAAAAACCACTTCAGCACTGTGGGAATGTATAATGCAATCTAAACTAAGAGCACTGAAAAAGTATTTGTGGTTTATAACCCTGTAAAACATATCTTAAAAATCAGTATTTTCTCTCAATGACCTCTTAAATATCCCATCCACTTAGAAGCAGGGAAAGTAAATGATTTTGAGAACTTGCTTTATGTACGTGATAAAATCCTCATCAAGTTTAATATTTGAATAAAGTATCTAAGATCTGATTCCACAGAAGTTTCAACTTTTTTTTTTTTTTTTTTTTTGAGACAGGGTCTTGCTCTGTTGCCCAGGTTGGAGTGCAGTGGCACAATCTTGGCTCACTGCAACCCCCACCTCCCGGGTTCAAGTGATTCTCCTGCCTCAGCCTCCCAAGTAGCTGGGACTACAGGTGTGTGCCACCATGTCCAGCTAATTTTTGTATTTTTAGTAGAGATGGGGTTTCACCATGTTGGCCAGGATGGTCTTGACCTCTTGACCTCGTGATCCACCTGCCTCGGCCTCCCAGGGTGCTGGGATTACAGGTGTGAGCCACCACGCCTGGCAAAGTTTCAATTCTAAGAATGAAAAAAATTGACTTACATTGTTCGATTGTTCAAAGTTGACTTATATTGTTATTAAACAAGGGGGCACTGGCAAAGATGACTATGCTTTTATAATGCTTTAACAAGCTTCGTTGAGTAATTTCTTCTCTAACAGTTGGTTTGAACAAACTGCTATTGCAGGAACTTTAATGCAACTGTGTTTTGAGACAAGAACCCGCTGTGTTGCCCAGCCTGGTCTCTAACTCCTGGACTCGAGGCTCCTCCCACCTGAGCCTTCTGAGTATCTGGGATTACAGGGATGAGCCACCACACCTGGATCTAATGGAACTTTTTTACTGAGAATTGTTGGTTGCTTTTGGTTACTTTAAAAGTCATATTTATAATACTTTTTAGGTCAACATTTATTAAAATCTTCTCTTTATACTTTTTGGTATTCCCCACAAGGCTTTGCATCAATAATAAGAAGTGTATGAAAAAGTTGCATATAAATTTTAAAACATTTTCCATTAAAATTATGTAGTAGAAAATTAGAAAGTACCACTAAACCAAGAGGGAGAGAAAGCCCCCCAAATCCTCACTACTCAAAGAAAACCACTGGAAATATTTTAGTATAATCTATCCACACACTTGTTGAGAGAATACCTTATACTCTGTTAAGTACTTGTGGTCAGGGTTTGGTTAGTATATGAAGAATGGAAAGAAACAAAAGAAACAGAAGTGAAGGGAGCTATTGTGAATTAAGTTTTGTCTGGCCGGGCGCGGTGGCTCAAGCCTGTAATCCCAGCACTTTGGGAGGCCGAGACGGGTGGATCACGAGGCCAGGAGATCGAGACCATCCTGGCTAACACGGTGAAACCCCGTCTCTACTAAAAAATACAAAAAACTAGCCGGGCGAGGTGGCGGGCGCCTGTAGTCCCAGCTACTCGGGAGGCTGAGGCAGGAGAATGGCGTGAACCCGGGAGGCGGAGCTTGCAGTGAGCTGAGATCCGGCCACTGCACCCCAGCCTGGGCGACAGAGCGAGACTCCGTCTCAAAAAAAAAAAAAAAAAAAAAAGTTTTGTCTGTGGTCAGGCACTGTGCTAAATACTTTATTTATTTATTTATTTATTTATTTATTTATTTATTTATTTGAGACAGAGTCTTGCTCTGTCACCCAGGCTGGAGTGCAGTGGCGAGATCTCAGCTCACCACAACCTCCACCTCCCGGGTTCAAGCAATTCTCCTGCCTCAGCCACCTGAGTAGCTAGGACTACAGGCACATGGCACCACGCCTGGTTAATTTTTGCATTTTTAGTAGAGACAGGGTTTCACCATATTGGCCAGGCTGGTCTCAAACTCCTGACCTCTTGATCTGCCTGCCTTGGCCTCCCAAAGTGCTGGGATTACAGATGTGAGCCACCGCACCCGGCTGAGGTAGGCATTTTCAATTCCATTTTCTAGAAATGGAAAATGAGATTTTGGGGGCATTCAGTATTATGTCTAAAATAAATAGTAGAGGCTGGGCGTGGTGGCTCAAGCCTGTAATCCTAGCACTTTGGGAGGCTGAGGCGGGTGGATCACAAGGTCAGGAGTTCCAGACCAGCCCGGCCAAGATGGTGAAATCCCGTCCCTACTAAAAATACAAAAAATTAGCTGGGCGCAGTAGCATGCGCCTGTATTCCCAGCTACTTGGGAGGCTGAGGCAGGAGAATCTCTTGAACCTGGGAGGCAGAGGCTGCAGTGAGCCGAGATCGTGCCACTGCACTCTAGCCTGGGTGACAAAGCGAGACTCCATCTAAAAAATAATAATAATAAAATAAAATAAAATAAATAGTAGAGTTAGGATATGAGCCCAGGTCTTATGAGTCCAGCTTACAGTATACCTAAGAAAACATAAATTGGACGAGGTCACTCCTCTTTTCTAAAGATACAAAAATTAGCTGGGTGTGGTGGTAGGCGCCTGTAATCCCAGCTATTCAGGGGGCTGAGGCAGGAGAACTGCTTGAACCTGGAAGGCGGAGGTTGCAGTGAGCTAAGATCATGCCACTGCACTCCAGCCTAGGTGACAGAGGGAGACTCCATCTCAAAAAAAAAAAAAAAAATTTTTCTTTTGCCATGTGTAATCTTATGGAAGCTGAAGAAACATCTAGGGGCTGTCTGGATATCTCCAAAGCCCATCTGAGTGTAGATAAAATATTTAGTCTATTTCCAATTATTCTTTTTCCTTTTCAACCTCAAGTCATTACTTTTGGGAGTCCCCAAGTCCCCTGAGAGATCCCCAGGAGGGTGGGGGGCCTACAGTCCCAGTGACTAAGAGTCCAGAGTGGGAAGGAAAAAGTCTAGCAGTGGGTGGACAGATGGATTTGAAGGGAGTCTTATCAAAGGGCTTAAGGGAACCGGAGGGAACATTAAAGGTGGTAAGAGGAGGAATAAGGAGCAGTAGCAATGGGAAGAGAGAGAGCTTACAGGATGCGGTCTGGAGAGATCCTAAGTATCCCAAAGAGGCCAAAAAAGGTTCAACAAGGAGGAGGTGGACAAAACGAGTGGTGGAGCAATAGAGTTAGCAGGGGCTCAAAAAGAAGGGATTCAGATGCCAGAGAAATTGCCATGGGAGAAGTAGGATCCATTACAGAGAACAGAGTAGCCTCACAGAGTTCCAAGAACTTTTAGTCCAGGGAGTCAGGGAATAAACCCCACTCAGGAAAGAGAGCCAGGAAGACCTTCAAGCCCAGGAGGTACCTTTCAAAAGAAGCCTGGCCTCTAGCCCAACTCCAGAGAATATATTCACAATCTTGAGAATCGAAATCTTTCCTTACCAGCTTCAACGGATGTTTGTCCGGAGCAATGGTTCATAGTCTGACTCACCATTGGATCCCCGATCTATCAGTCAGGAGTGAAGACAATGGCTTCAAAGGTGCACACTTGGGGTCCTGGGTGAGAGGTCTGGGGGTCCAATGATGAATCTGATCCTATCGGAGTCACAGCACCATAACTGTTAAATGAAAAATTACTCAGTGATACTTGTTAAAGTATGGTAAGGCAGACGTTATTCAGGATCATCTCAATAGATATAGGAACCATGGCAATGTGATGTTGCAGTTGGGGAGAGAGACTGGGCTCAACTCAGTGAGGGAGAGACAGTAGGGAAACAGCAAGGGCAAGTATAGCCAAGGAGCAAGGTGGGTTTGCTTTCATCCCATTCAGTGGATGTGAAATTACTAAAAAATAACATCCAGAGAAAGGGAGACTCTGGCTAAACCCTAACAGGATTCTTGCTGAAGACAAGCCAGGGTGATCAGACATCACCTGGGAATGGTCTACATTGTGGAAGAGTTCTTGCTAAACTGGTTTTACAGGGTTCGTGCTAAAATTGGATTTTACACAGCTAGGCCTAGGAGAAGGTTTAAGGGCTTGCTTGCCTAAAGGTTGGTTAACCAAAGAATCTTTGTCACAACTCCCAAATTATTAAATGACTCTCTGAAGATTGCGACTGCAATATTTGCTTTCACCTACTGTTTAAATTTTATGTTAAATTGAGTTCTCCTAACAGTTAAAACTTTCTTGCTGGCCCTCAGGTTATCACTGACAAAAAAAAAAAAAAAAAAAAAAAAGGCGGGGGGGATACTAATTTGTAGTAAGTCACAACTTATAATTAAACTAAGCCTGTGAGAAATAACTCAAAATATCTCAACAGATCAAAATATCTACTTTAAGAATCTGGCAGAAAATAACTAATGATGATTTTCATAACATTTTAATTTTACTCTTTATTGTTAACATTACTCCACTTCTACTCTGTGCCAAGCTCTGCTGAGCATTTTCTCAAAACCCTCGTTTCCTAGTACGTTCAAAAAAGCAAAAATCTTAATTCCTCATGGTCTATTATGATCTGCCTCCTGTCTCTTTAAAAAGAAAAATATGAGCATAATTTTATTGTTGGACCTAATAAAACTGTAAATTCGATATGCTTTTCAAGAACAACAAAAAAGGTAAGTTAGAACAAAGCAGTTTGGGATAAAAGAAAAATATCTTGACAGGCTACATGCCGTGGCTCACGCCTGTAATCCCAGCACTTTGGGAGGCTGAGGCAGGCGGATCACGAGGTCAGGAGATCGAGACCATCCTGGTTAACACAGCGAAACCCCGTCTCTACTAAAAAAAAAAAAAAAAAAAAAAATTAGCCAGGCATGGTGGCATACACCTGTAGTCCCAGCTACTCAGGAGGCTGAGGCAGGAGAATCACTTGAACCTGGGAGGCGGAGGTTGCAGTGAGCTGCAATGGCACAACTGGACTCCTGCCTGGGCAAGAGTGAGATTCCACCTCAAAAAAAAATTAATTAATGTAAAAAAAAAAAAAATACTGCAACAAATGAAGAGAACGACTAATGAGAAATAAGATGATTAATATCAAAAAAAATTGTACATATTTAATTATTCTACTCTGCTTAACTCTCTAAACTCATTTTACTTCCTATTCCTTGTGCCTGGGAAGCCATTCACCGAGTGTTCACATGGTTTGCCATTTCATTAAGGTCGTGGTTCAAATGCTGTATCTTCAAAAGAGTTTCCCCTCACTACTTTATCTAAAATAGCAATCCCCATCACTCTCCATACCTTTGACCTAGTTTTATTTTTCTTCAGTTGTTACCTGATGAGATATTATATATCTACTGGTATATTATTTATCTTCCTCACTAGGATTTACTGTAATATGCTATGAGCACAGAGACTCTGTCTTGTTCACTACTGTTTTCATCATCCAGAACAGTATCCTACATAGCAGATAATGAATAAATATTTGAGTAAACAAGTTATCTCACTTTATCTTCACATAACCCTGAGGGAGGTGCTATCCCCATTCTGGGAACAGAAACTGAGTCTTAGGCTAACAGTTGGCCCACTGTCACACAGTTGTAAGGAATGGAGTAAGGATTTGAACCTAGGCAGTTTGAAAACTCACACATTTCCAGTGCATCTCAAATTATCCATGGTAAGGACCAGTCTTTTAAACTGCCAATCTACTGCAGACCAATACTTTTATAAACTACAACAAAAGTGTCACAGTAATGTCAAATTGTTCTAAAAGTTTCTAAATGCTTATTCTGCATTTCTATCTTTTTTTTTTTTTTTTTGAGATGGAGTCTCGCTCTGTCGCCCGGGCTGGAGTGCAGTGGCCTGATCTCAGCTCACTGCAAGCTCCCCCTCCCGGGTTCACGCCATTCTCCTGCCTCAGCCTCCCGAGTAGCTGGGACTACAGGCGGCCGCCACCTCGCCCGGCTAGTTTTTGTTTTTTTGTATTTTTTAGTAGAGACGGGGTTTCACCGTGTTAGCCAGGATGGTCTCGATCTCCTGACCTCGTGATCCGCCCGTCTTGGCCTCCCAAAGTGCTGGGATTACAGGCTTGAGCCACCGTGCCCGGCTGCATTTCTATCCTTATATTGTCATCAACCAGTTCTGCTCCACAGAGTATCCTTTGAGTAGCTTCCCAGGCAAGGCAAAATAATTTCTATTGTCTAGTGGTTCTTACCCGACTGCATATTTGAATCAATAGAGTTTAAAAACAATACCAGGCCAGGACTGGTGGCTCACGCCTGTAATCCCAGCACTTTGGGAGGCTGAAGCGGACAGATCACCTGAGGTCAGGAGTTCGAGACCAGCTGGCCAACATGGCGAAACCCTGTCTCTATTAAAAATACAAAAATTAGTCGGGTGTGGTGGCAGGCACCTGTAATCCTAGCTACTCAGGATGCTGAGGCATGAGAATCGCTTGAACCCAGGAGGCAGATGTTGCAGTGGGCCGAGATCACACCACTGCACTCCAGCCTGGGGGATAGAGCAAGACTCTGTCTCCAAAAAAATATAAAATATATAAATATAAATAATACCAATGCCCAACTAACTTCCAATCCCCTAGGGAAATCTCGAAACCAGTAAGAGCAATTTTTAAAACTCATGAATGAAAAAGGGTACATATACACACTTGTCTATTTTGACATTTTAGTAGTTTGAACAGGTTAGAGACTCTTCTCTGACAATTATCCTAAGTGTTAAATCACCTCGGAAACTATAAAACAAAATTACCTGATACCTTTATTGTAACCCACACAAAGTGTTAAGAACTGGTAACACATATTTCTGATAATCCAAAAAGGAACAGTAGGTTATACATAAAGCATAAGGAGCAGTGCTAAGGTCTCCTAATTATAAGCATTGGTAGAACAGGCAAAACAGAAGGTCTTGATGCCACACACTCTGGGCTTTTCAGTGTTGGGTATTTTAAAATTACCTCTAGCCACTAAAATAACTGAGTATTAATACTTTCTTCCTGCCTGAACTGTGTGCTTTTGGAAATAACTTGGGTCACTCCCATCACACTTTAAGCACAACAAGCAGGAACAATGATCCAACTGGTGATCCTAAAAAGACAAGTTACTTACAGTTCTTTCAAATGAGTCTGAGAAAAAGCATTTTCTTGGATAGACATTATAGCATTATTGTTCAAATCTCTGAAATAAAGAGAAATGAAACATTATCAGTCACCATTTCTATATCAAGTTACATAAACACTTTACATGGTCATGAAAACCTCTGCTAATAGCAAAGATTATTTATAGAGTAAGCAAAATGTATGACAAATACTTACAGATGCTCAAGGGATTCAAGACCAATGAATGCTTTCTTTGTAATTGACTTAATCTGGTTTCCTTGTAAGACTCTGAAATATAAACAGACCTTTGTAAGAAAGCTCTCCACTAAACAAAATTAAATTCATTAAACATCTACCTATTTTTGCTTAGCGTACTTTTTTGTATATTTAACAGCTTTACTGAGGTACAACTGTATACAAAAAAATACACATATTTAACGTGTACAATTTGATGAGAACCATGCATTTTTAAGAAAGTTATGAAATTTAATTATTAATCAATGTAAAACATAGCATAAAGGCGTCTATCAAAGCTCAATGAGGTGAACAACCATCTTGACCACTGATAAACTGGTAATTTTCAGATGCTAAATTCAATTATATTCCTCATGTCTCCATTCATAGCAAAAGATTGTCAGAGAAATTCAGACAAGTGTGACCCTTTGGAGAAATTATTCTCATGGGAGAAGATCTAAAATCTTATGTGAGAGAATGCTCTACTTCTGCTAGATAAATTACTCATAAATCTCATACAATTAAACAAACTACAAATCAAACAGATTATCAAGACATTACTTTCTCAATGCATTCCTTTTACTTGAATAGAAATTCTACTTCTATAAATAACTTCTCTTTAAGTGTCCATAGGAATGCTTTTTCAATAAAAAGTGCCCCAACAACAACAACAACAAAAAAAAACCACAGAAACAGAAAAACTAGCTGGGCATGGTGGCTCATGCCTATAATCCCAGCACTTTGGGAGGCCAAGGTGGGAGGATCACTTGAGCCCAGGAGTTCAAGACCAGCCTGGGCAATATAGTTAGAACTCTGTCTCTACAAAAAAAAAAAAAAAGTTAATTAGCTGGGCATGGTGGTACACACCTTTAGTCCTAGCTCCTTAGGATGCCAAGGTGGGAGATCACTTGAGCCCAGGAGGTTGAGGCTGCTGTGAGCTGTGACTGCGCCACAGCACTCCAGCCTGGGTGACAGAGCAAGACCCTGTCTCAAAATAAAAAAAAAAAAGGCCAGGCACGGTGGCTCAAGCCTGTAATCCCAGCACTTTGGGAGGCCGAGACGGGCGGATCACGAGGTCAGGAGATCGAGACCATCCTGGCTAACACGGTGAAACTCCGTCTCTACAAAAAATACAAAAAAAAAAAAAAAAAAAACAAACTAGCCAGGCGAGGTGGTGGCGCCTGTCGTCCCAGCTACTCGGGAGGCTGAGGCAGGAGAATGGCTAAACCCGGGAGGCGGAGCTTGCAGTGAGCTGAGATCCGGCCACTGCACTCCAGCCCGGGCGACAGAGCAAGACTCCGTCTCAAAAAAAAAAAAAAGAAAAAGAAAAAACCAGCCAGGTGCAGTGGCTCATACCTGTAATCCCAGCACTTTGGGAGGCCGAGGCAGGCAGATCACGAGGTCAGGAGTTCAAGACCAGCCTGGCCAAGATGGTGAAACCCCATCTCTACTAAAAATACAAAAATTAGCTGGGCATGGTGGCACACGCCTGTAATCCAAGCTACTCAGGTGGCTGAGGCAGGCGAATTGCTTGAACAGGGATCTAGGAGGCAGAGGTTGTAGTGAGCCAAGATCATGCCACTGCACCCCAGTCTGGGCTACAGAGTGAGACTCGGTCTCAAAATAACGAACAAACAAAGAAACCCCCACAAAGCTCCCAGAGTGTCAGAAAGCTCAGACTTTCTAGCCATATGAAATAAACATAATTCAGTCATATTTACAGTCGGTTCTTGAAAACACGCCTATGCAGACATACATAAATATTATAAATACATACAATTTAGTGAGACTTGTGAGTCCAGCAAAGGCTTCACTAGCATCTTCTATGGCCCATGAAATTTCATTGTTTCTTAAGTCTCTACAAAAATGTCAGAGAAAGACAGGTTCTATTAGTCAATACAACCATTATAACATTGAGCAGCATCCTGGCATGGTGATGTCAAGGTGCACATGCTAATTCTGATCCTTACTTTAACAGTTATTTATGAAGAAGGCTCAACTCTGCTTCTTAAGAAATATCTGGGCCGGGCACGGTGGCTCAAGCCTGTAATCCCAGCACTTTGGGAGGCCGAGACGGGCGGATCACGAGGTCAGGAGATCGAGACCATCCTGGCTAACACGGTGAAACCCCGTCTCTACTAAAAAATACAAAAAACTAGCCGGGCGCGGTGGCGGGCACCTGTAGTCCCAACTACTCGGGAGGCTGAGGCAGGAGAATGGCGTGAACCCGGGAGGCGGAGCTTGCAGTGAGCTGAGATCCAGCCATTGCACTCCAGCCTGGGCGGCAGAGCGAGACTCCATCTCAAAAAAAAAAAAAAAAAAAGAAATATCTGTAATAAACATGTAAGAACTGATTCTTATAAGCTAAGAATTAAGCTGGCCTTGACAAATAAAGCAACCTGCTAAAAGTATTACTCTTCTGAGCTAAGAGTCCCTCATTATGTTAGCATATTAAAAAGTATACACAGGGTCCTGAAAAGAGGAGGGTTTCAAGATGCAGAGTATATGGCTTATAAATCTGATTTCAGACTAATGGGATTTCTGGGTGACCCAAGCCTTCCCCTGGGACCTTAAACTTACAATGGCTGACAAAGAGTAGTATCAATACAGAGCTTCACTGCTCAAGAGCAATTAAAGATGCCCCATGGGAAGCAAAAATGATATACCCATGTGTTACAGTGTCATCAGATTTTCTTTCAAAGGGAAACTATGGATCTTCTAAAATTCACTGTTCCATTCTCAGAGGAAATGCAATTGTACCACATCATGTTATGATAAAATAATTATTTCCATAGAATTAAAAATATTTAATCACTTTTGCTTCTTTAAGTCATCTCATAATAAAGCACAAAGCTTTCTACTTTATAAGGGACATGCAGAGTTGTGTGATTAGCAGTAAAGAGGAGATCCCTCTTTTCACTTAGCTTTCTTTAAGTGAAACGCTAATAAAGCTCATTTTATTTTACTAAGGAATAAATAATGAAAGAACCAATGGCTCAGCTCTTCAGGACTTTCCCCCTCCTCCACAGCACAGCATAAATAGAAACCATTCAACAAATTAAGAACTGTATCTACCCTGGCAAAAGCACGAGGCTAAAGCCAGAATTCCCCAGATTTGATCCTAATTCTGTCTTAACTATCTCTGTGGTATTACACAACCATTTACTTCTGCTATTACTTCCTTAAACTTTAATTCTAAAAGTAATAATCAGTGGTATACTAAAATAACCTATTTGCGACCCCTTCAACTGCCAAAAGGCTGCAGTTACATCTAAGTTTCTGAGATTGCATTGATCCAATTTCACTTCTGATAATATAGGAAAAGGAAAAATACAATCACTTTTAATTTTTCAAGGCCAAATCTAAAGAAAGTTAAAAAAAAAATCAAATACACACCTGTGCATGTATATACCCTTCACAAAATTATCTTGCTTTCCCTCTCATTGATGGTTAGGTCTCCAAGTTGGGAACCTGCCTCTTCTCTGAACCATTTCAACTCAAAACCTAACGACCATAAAGTCCCCTATTCAGGAAACTTAAGACTCTACTACTTACTCTTTGTTTTCTTTTATTCTGCTCTGTGTTTGAGACTACTATATTTCATTAAAATACCTCTTTATTTAGTAAAATTATATTCTAAAATTAGATATATTTATATATAAATACAAAAAGTTCATAAAAACATATTCTTATATTCTGTAAATTGAGTTAACTTACAGTACTACAGAATTTTAGCATGGAAACTGCCTTTAGCAACCATCTAATCCTATATCCTTCCTTCGCCGTATAAAAGAGAAGAAAAAATGATGCCCAGGAAAAGCTAAGTGATTTTGTTCTTCTGGTGGTATGATAAAATGGGCATGAGCTTTAGCATCAAACAGACCTGGGATCTGATTCTGGCCCAATATTTACAAGCTATGTGACTTTGAGAAAATTATTTAAATTTCTCTGAACCTCAGCCTCCTAATATGGAAAACAGCAGTATCATCCTAGTATTTGAAAGCACCTGGCACACATCAGATAGTAAGTATTAGTTTCTTCCATCCAAAGTCATGTAGCAAACCAGTAACAGTGAACTGATCTCCTACCATGGCAGTTCCCTCTACACATCCTGCATCCTTTTGAATGAGAACTAGTAGCTCTGGTGTATTGTCAAGTTCAAAGGAACAAGAAAATGACTGCATTCCTGACACTAGCAACTGTGTTTTATTCCATAGCAACTAACACAATAAGACATGCTTTGCTGTTTATGGGATTAACTCAGAATTAAACTACAAACTGAATTGCCTACTACAGGCTTGAGATTTTTATGGAGATGGAGACAAATAAAACTATCTTGCTCTGAGGCACAGGACAGAAGAACCACAAAATATTAGCATACATAATTTGCAGACTGATTAGCTGTTTTAATTAATTTGCTTTATTGTACTAAAAAAATCAGTAACAACAACCAAAAAAGAGAATGGATATACTTACAATGTCTGAAGATTGGAAAGAAATCTAAATACACCATCAGCAATATGAGTGACTCTGTTGTCTCCCAAATTCAATCTCTCCAATAAGCTCAGACCCACAAAGGTAGATTCATCCAGGCGGGTCAGCTGGTTATACGACAAATCACTGAAAACAAGAAATGTGGAAGGTAAGGAATTCATTGTATTTGGTTCAACTTACAATTCTTACTACATCTACATGGTAAATTTAGAGCTTTCTACAAATTTCTAGTAAAGAGGGATGTTATATCTCATTACTGTCCATGGGAATGATTTATTTCAATCTGCTCTAGTCTCACAGCCTCCAGTGAAATGCTATCCAACACTTACAGTTCGGATAGTCTTTGGCAGAACTCCCATGCATCAGGGCTGATTCTTTCAATAGCATTCTGGCTCACATAGAGCTGCTGTAACATTCGCAAGCCATATAACCACCCCTTGTTCACTCGTGTAAGGTTATTGTGTTCCAGTTCTCTGCAGAATTAGAGAAAGAAGAAAATACGTTCCAAAACAAGGCAGTTCAATTAACTAGCTTTAAATCTTAAGTTTTTCCCAGAGAAGCATATATCTTTGTTCAAGCCAACTGAGCTGACCAATTCTATTCAATAAAAATGTATATTTTATTTAAGATTTAGTGCTTGGCTGGGCGCAGTGGCTCACGCCTGTAATCCCAGCACTTTGGGAGGCTGAGGTGGGCAGATCACAAGGTCAAAAGATTGAGACCATCCTGACCAACATGGTAAAACCCTGTTTCTATGAAAAATACAAAAATTAACTGGGCGTGCCAGCACACGCCTGTAGTCCCAGTTAGGAAGCTGAGGCAGGAGAAAGGCTTGAACCCATGAGGCAGAGGTTGCAGTGAGCCGAGATCGCGCCCCTTGTACTCCAGTCTGGCGACAGAGCAAGACTCCATCTCAAAAAAAAAAAAAAAAGATTTAGTGCTAGAAGATACTAAGACTGTCTAAAAGAGCAGCTCTACAAAACCAACAGGCCAAGTGGTATAGTATACCCATTTGGATAAATTCTGATAATTTTCATTAACTAAAACATTAAGAATATAAACTTTTTGCCCTGGTGCAGTGGCTTGCGACTGTAATCCCAGCACTTTGGGAGGCTGAGGTGGGTAGATGACGAGGTCAGGAATTTGAGACCAGCCTGACCAACATGGAGAAACCCCGTCTCTACTAAAAATACAAAAATTAGCCAGGGCTGGTGGCACGCGCCTGTAATCCCAGCTACTCAGGAGGCTGAGGCAGGAGAGTTGCTTGAACCTGGGAGGCGGAGGTTGCAGGAGCCGAGATCACGCCATTGCACTCCAGCCAGGGCAACAGAGTGAGACTCTGTCTCAAAAAGAAAAAAAAAAGAATATAAACTTTTTAGATGAGAAGTTTGTAAGAATTATTTCAAAAATGATCAGTTAGCTAACAAAACTTTAAAGGTTTTATGTACACTTATTTCACATCAGTGAGCAGGGAAAGAATGAACATATCTCTATAATTATAATCAGAACAACTATCCTAGCCATTTGACATTGAAAAGTCCCAGACAGACTACTTTCCTAATAATCACCTCTAGTCCCGAGTACTTACAGTTCTTCCATGTTATTTAAGCCAAAAAATGCTCCATCCTTAAGTTTGCTAATTCCATTCCGCTGCATTTTCAAAGATCTTAAGGAGTCAAGCCCTTGGAATGTAAGACCTTCCACAATTTTAATTCTGTTTCTTTTAAGTTCCCTTTAACAAAAATAGTTTTAGAGTCAGGAAATTGGTTTGCTGAAATGCTCTAACAGTAATTAAATTAAAAAGAAAAAGACCCTGTAACAAAAAAACTATCGTTTATAATCCAACTATTTCGTTACTCACAAGAATTGGAGGTGAGGCAGCTTGAAGATCTTAGGTGGAATCATGCTAATTCGGTTACGGTTTAACTTTACCACTAATAAGGAACTCGATAAATTATCGAAGCAGCCAGCCTCCAAGGTGGTTATCCTGTTATTACTTAAATTCCTAAAATAAACAAGATAATAGCAAAAGAAAACATTTAGTAAAATAAAAATTCTACCACTAGAAAGCTGCCAAATATCTATGTGTAAGCCCCCAGCTATCACTTAATGACTATCCACAACTTTATAAATCATTTAAATGCTCTGTTTCTTCATCTATGGAGGCTACCTACTTCATTTAGGTTGTTACAAAACAGCATGTGTGAATATGCTCTGTAAACTGGAAAACACGGGCACGCATGCTAATTATCATTATATACGGTAAGCCATTGTTTAACAAATCTCTATTTACCTTTTAGAAAGCTTGGTTTAAAAAACAAAAAAAAATTGAATCTCAAAATTACCCTTGATATTTACCAGTATTTTCTGACAATAGTGCGATCTTTCTTTAGGGAGCTTGTGGGGTGAGTGGGCAAAGCCAACCACCCAATATACCAACCCTAGGTTTGTCTCACATATGCATATAAAAAGCACAATAAATAAATACTTTTGAAAAGATAGGTACTGATGAATAATAAACATGTGCTTTAAAGTAAATCTAATTTAATCTGTGTTACTTACAGGTATTTAAGCTGCATGTGAGGAAATGAAGATGTCTTGATTTCTGATATTATATTTGAGCTGAGGTCTAAACTCTGCAGAGCAGGGTAAAACTGGAGCGCCTGTGCATTTATTTCTGGGATTATATTATGGACTCTGTAAAACAAAGATTATAATGAAGCTGCTGCCACTGGATCCACCCCAGGCCACAAAAACGTTAAATAATTAGAATCAACAATATATGTGCTTTAAAAAAAAAAAAACTGCATACTATTCATAATTTAAATAAAAAACCTGAAAACTTATTAACTTACAATGAAAGTAGAGTAATATTAGACGTTGGTTCTCCAAAATACGGGATTTCTGTTAGTTCATTGTAATTCATTTTCCTAGGCAAGAGGAAAAACAGATTTAAATGTTTAGTGAGGGAAATATTACCTCTTGAATTCTACCATCTGGCTAACACATATTCTTTAGAATAGGTGCCAAATTTGAAAAATAATTATGACTCAGAATGAGTTAGACTAAAATAAAAATGTACTTATTGAGAAATTAGAGGTTTTAATGAGAAATTTTAATTTTTAAATTAAAATTTAATTTTAAAGTTATTTTCTTTCTTTCTTTTTTTTTTTTTTTTGAGACAGAGTTTCATTATTTTTGCCCAGGCTGGAGTGCAATGGTGCAATCTCGCCTCACTGCAACCTCTGCCTCCTGGGTTCAAGTGATTCTCCTGCCTTAGCCTCCTGAGTATCTGGGATTACAGGCATGCACCACCACGCCTGGCTAATTTTGTATTTTTAGTAGAGACAGGTTTCACCATGTTGGCCAAGCTGATCTCAAACTCCTGACCTCAGGTGATCCGCCCACCTTGGCCTCCCAAAGTACTGGGATTACTGGTGTAAGCCACCACGCCTGGCCAAGAAATGTGTTTTCATAGTGTTGATCTACTATTGGTATTAATATCAGAAAGGCTACGAAGTATTTTCCACATTAAATATTGTTAGTTCAAGCAAAGTTCTTTGAATAAGTTGGGTTTACAACAGCTAATTTGAGTCCTTAAACAAAGAAGGCATAATCAGTCCATCCAGATCTCTCTTTCTCTAAATATACATAAACACACACATATAAATGTGTGTGTGTGTATATATATTCTGAAGCTATACAAATGTTAGAGAGTGTTACCTGAGACCACAGATGAAATTTATCAGCCCACCCAGAGATGGAATCTATGACTAATTTTACAGATAACATAACGTGTTGCATCTGATCCCAGCAGCCCTTTAAACAGATTGTCTCAAATGTTTTAGTAGCAAATCTAATACAATCACATTTCATTAACCTGGTTTTTAGTCATTGAACAACCTCAACAATCTCAACAAAAGAGCACAGAAAAGAAACCAGAACTAAAGACCTTCAGGAAACCAACCAAAGTTACAAAAAGCCCATGCACTTCCCACTGAAGCATTTTCAGGTCTTTCCTCAGTGCCTACTCTTTCAGCTAACAAACTTGTCAACTGTGTACTCATCCACAACACATTAGAAGTAGTGAATTTGGGGCTAGGAGGAGAGAATGCAGAGACAATGAGCATGAAGAAGGTATCCCTGTCAGCAAAGAATTAAAAAGGAAAGTAAATCTCAGGGTTCCGAGGGTGTTAAGTCTAGAGGCAAATAGGCCTACATACCTTAATGGTTGTGCCTCTAGGAATGTAACAATGCTCTAGGAGTGTAACGATGCAAAAACTAATATTAATAATATCTTAGAAAACTCCCTCCAAAATTACATAATACATCTCGGTATTAAAGGAAAAACTTTAGTTAAGAGAAAAACTGAATTCTATCAACCATTACATTCTCATACGATATCAAGATGATTCTATTTCATATGAATCTACTTTAGACATGATGCTCCCAATCTTAGATAACATGTCAAGACATTTAAAAAGGTTATACAACAGAGTTTCACTGGCTGAAAACTTGGCCAAAATCAAAACATAATTTGCTCTGAAGAGGTGTAGATCTTACTTTTAGCCCCAGGAAGGTAAAATATTTCCCCACAGCCTGCAACTTGAAATCACCAACCCAATGCCAAGACAGTCTGATAATAACAAAGTCAAAACATTTTAGGTTTTCAAATTATTTCTTTTAACTAATTTTTTCCTTCAATTTTTTTATGGCATCTCTGGATTGAACATCCCGCAAATCACAATTTATTAAGTTCCCTCAGGAATTTAACATAACTTTAAATAAATAAATATAACTTACACTTCCTGTAACATCTGTGATTCCAAGCTGATGTTCCAGTTAGACAACCGATTATGACTCAAATCCCTGAAAGAGGACAAAATGTCATTTTTAGTTTAGTGCTGGAGAGTAGACCTAAAGAAAAAAAAAAAAAGAAACTGAATAGAAATACTAAAAGTCCTCTTGGCCAGGTACAGTGGCTCATGCCTGTAATCCTGGCACTTGGGGAGGCTGAGGCAGGCGGATCACCTGAGGTCAGGAGTTCAAGACTCACCTAGCAAACATGGTGAAACGCCATCTCTACTAAAAATACAAGTATCAGCCAGGTGTGGTGGCACATGCCTGTAATCCCAGCTACTCGGGAGGCTGAGGCAGGAGAATTGCTTGAACCCGGGAGGTGGAGGTTGCAGTGAGCCGAGTTCACGTCACTGCACTCCAGCGTGGGTGACAGAGCAAGACTCTGTCTCAAAAAAAAATGTTTTTAATTAAAAAAAAAAAAAGTCCTATTAAATGTGAATTTGAGACAAACAAGAATGTTTGTAAAGGATGAATAAAAATATATCTCAATTTAAAAATAGCTATTTTACTTTACGTGTGTGTGTATTTATATATGTGTGTGTAGCTTCCGAGTTTGGGAATACATTCACATGGTCCAATAATCAAAAAGTGTAAAAAGTCTCCCACTTTTGTCTCCAGCCACCCAATTCCCCTTCCCAGTAACAACAAATGAAAATATGCCATTTCGGCCGGGCGCGGTGGCTCAAGCCTGTAATCCCAGCACTTTGGGAGGCCCAAGGCAGGTGGATCGAGGTCAGGGAGATCCCGAGACCTTCCCTGTAAGCTAGCTGTGGTGAAACCCCCTCTCTTTTTTTTTTTTTTTTTGAGATGGAGTCTGGCTCTGTAGCCCAGGCTGGAGTGCAGTGGCGGATCTCCAGGCTCACTGCAAACTCCGCCTCCCAGGTTCGCCCATTCTCCTGCCTCAGCCTGCGGAGTAGCTGGGACTACGAGCCGCCACCTGCGCCCGGCTAGTTTTTTTTTTTTTTTGTATTTTTTACTGGTAGAGGCGGGGTTTCCCGTGTTACGCCCGGGATGGTCGATCCTCCTGACCTCGTGATCCGCCCGTCTCGGCCTCCCAAAGTGCTGGGATTACAGGCTTGAGCCACCGCGCCCGGCGAAACCCCCTCTCTACGGGGGTGGCGGGCGCCTGTAGTCCCAGCTACTCGGGAGGCTGAGGCATGAGAATGGCATAAACCCGGGAGGCGGAGCTTGCAGTGAGCTGAGATCCGGCCACTGCACTCCAGCCTGGGCGACAGAGCGAGACTCCGTCTCAAAAAAAAAAAAAAAGAAAGAAAGAAAATATGCCATTTCTTGTGCAGACTTCTAGATATTTTATGCATGTACAGCAAAGTTTTACAGAAATGATAGAACAATTTACACATTATTTTGCCCCTTGTTTTCACTCAGTAATACATCTTAGACCATTCCATAGCAGTATATAGTTTCTTTATTCCTTGTAGTGATTATGTATTATACCTTAACTGTAAATACATTCGAAGATATATTTCACAAGTCAAAATGGTGAGCTTCTGTATTAAAATTGAAGTTGACCACATCCTTGATAGGGATGTGGCCTTCCTTTAAAAAAAAAAAAAAAAAGCCAGGCATGGTGGCTCACGCCTGTAATCCCAGCACTTCGGGAGGCCAAGGCAGGTGGATTACCCCAGGTCAGGAGTTCAAGACCAGCCTGGCCAACATAGTGAAATCTATCTCTACTAAAAATACAAAAAAATTAGCCAGGCATGGTGGCATGCACCTGTAATCTCAGCTACTCGGGAGGCTGAGGCAGGAGAATCACTTGAACCCTTGAGGCGGAGGTTGCAGTGAGCCAAGATTGCACCACAGCACTCCAGTCTGGGTGACAAAGCAAGACTCTGCTCCAAAAAAAAACACAATCCACCTTCAGGAAAAGGAAATTAATCTCACCCCAAATTATGTTAATAATAATGACGGCATTGGTGGCTAGCATTTATTAAGGCAGGCATTCTCCTATGCACTTGACACATATTAACTGGCTAAATCCACACAACAATCTTATGAGGCAAATACTTTTAAAATACTCACTTTCCCAATATGGAAACAGGCATAGAAAGATTACTAATTGGTCAATCTAAGGTCAAAACAACCAATAAAAGTTAAAATTCTGAAATTTCATCTCACTTCTAGCAAGTACTTTATTAGATACAGTAGAGATTTCACTGAAATTAGTTAAGTCTAAATAGTTAAATAGGCTTTAAAAATTCACCTTGATGCTTCTGGCATCTTTACAAGGCTGAGGTGGAATGCAGCCCACACAAGCTGTCTGCCTAAAAGATGTACTGTATGTTACAAGATGGCTAGCAACAGGGACACATTACAGAAACACTGCAGATCACTTTATCTCACTGTGCCACTGTAGGCAGTTGACAGACGCATGCAGGTCTGAAGAATGTCTCTATCACATTAGAACAATTTGTTCTCAGCTAGATTCATGCCTGCCCATCTGTAAAAGCTAGCCACTTTCATTTAAGAGCTTAATTTACACCATGACATAACAGAAGCTGTGTGTTAAACCATCACTTTTCCACAGCAGTTCTAAAATATGCCAGGATGTCTGGCACAAGGTATCAGCTCAAGGACACTCATGAAAGGAGGAGGGTGTCAGAAAATATAAAGGATAAAAATATGAATTCACTACACATAAAAATCTCATATTCAGATACTTCATCCAATTCACACTTGCTACTAAACAACAAACACATACACTTGTATAAAAATATAAGTGAAAAGATGTTTTTTGTTGTCGTTTTGTGGTGTTTTGACTCAAGGAGAAATTCAACTGTTCTAATTTAAGTTAGATATTCTATATTCTACTCCAAGCTGCTTAGTCTGGCAAATGAAGAGCTAATATCATCTGTGTAGCAGGCTAGCATAGTATGATCTAATTTTGTATCTTGTGACTACTATAACTTAGCAGTTTTCCCCTTCCAGATTAAGGGCTTTCATTTTAATCCTAACAGTGTTCATAATGCCTTTCCCAACCCTAAATCTTCCTAGCAATGTAACTTTTTTTTTTTTTTTTTTTTTTTTTTTGAGACGGAGTCTCGCGCTGTGTCACCCAGGCTGGAGTGCAGTGGCGCGATCTCGGCTCACTGCAAGCTCCGCCTCCCAGGTTCACGCCATTCTCCTGCCTCAGCCTCCGAGTAGCTGGGACTACAGGCGCCCGCCACCACGCCCGGCTAGTTTTTTTTTTTTGTATTTTTAGTAGAGACGGGGTTTCACCATGTTAGCCAGGATGGTCTCGATCTCCTGACCTCGTGATCCACCCGCCTCGGCCTCCCAAAGTGCTGGGATTACAGGCTTGAGCCACCGCGCCCGGCCGGCAATGTAACTCTTGACTGTATTCATCTCCTAGAGTTCTCCTATGAATGTCAATAATCAATGACCCACACAATCATTTTTAAAGAAAATAATTATTAAAGAAACCTAAAGCAATAAAATTAAACTCAATTTATACGTTACAAATAACTTAGTATTCGGTACTAGTGAAAACTGTCCAGTGTCCTCTGTTTTGGGAAAGAGTAATTTTCTCTCATCTTTGAAGAATCTATAGGCTTTTCAATGCAACCCAAAGGATACCTGAAATTCTCTGCAGCCTCTGTACTGGACAATGTTGTTGAAAGGATATATGCTTTCAAGCAGCCTCATAGGTCAGAGCCCCATATAATGAGGCTCTCTAGACCCTTCCAAAACCCACATTCAGTTAAGATTAAAAAAACACTAAAGGTGAACTGAAATATATTCCCAAAGCAGTACTATCATAGAAAGCAACTAATATACATCAGCATCGGTACAACTGTTTTAAGTTACCAAGTGTCTAACTAGAATTATATGGATTGATCTGATTAGTCACTCATACAATAAACATTTATTGGACCATGTGCCAGGCAGTGGACTAAGTGCTAGAGTTATAAGCACTGTCAACTTTAGTAACCTTTTTCTTTTTCTGAAAGCAGCACTTAACAATTCTCAGAGGTGCAGTCACTCCAAAACTATAAGAAAATTCAACATCAACTCTACTATTCTCCTTTACTGCAAACAGGAAAATTAGCTTTTACACCTAATTTCACTCTAGAATTTAATCAAATGACATGTGCACACAGGAGTGCACAGACATACTCTTGTTCCCCATAAGCATGCCTTTCCTATTTCTTTTTTGTTAAGTACCTCCCAAAAGACAGAAGACTAAAATATGAAGACTTCAGGGCCAGGCGCAGTGGCTCACACCTGTAATCCCAGCACTTTGGGAGGCCGAGGCAGGTAGATCACCTGAGGTCAGCAGTTTGAGACAAGTCTGGCCAGCACAGTGAAACCCCATCTCTACTAAAAATACAAAAATTGGCCGGGCGTGATGGTCACGCCTGTAATCCCAGCACTTTGGGAGGTCGAGGCAGGCAGATCACAAGGTCAGGAGATCGAGAGCATCCTGGCTAACATGATGAGACCCCGTCTCTACTAAAAATACAAAAAATTAGGCAGGCGTGGTGGTGGGCACCTGTAGTCCCAGCTACTCCGGAGGCTGAGGCAGGAGAATGGCATGAACCTGGGAGGTGGAGCTGGCAGTGAGCCAAGATAGTGCCACTGCACTCCAGCCAGGCTGACAGAGCAAGACTCCAGCTCAAAAAAAAAAAAAAAAGCCAGGCATGGTGGCAGGCACCTTTAATCCTAGCTACTCGGGAGGCTGAGGCAGAATTGCTTGAACCCAGGAAGTGGAGGTTGCAGTGAGCTACGATCGTGCCACTGCACTCCAGTCTGGGTGACAGAGCTAGACTCCATCCCAAAAAAAGTTAAAAAATTAAAAATAAATAAATAAATGAAGACTTCAAATATCAAATTTAAAACTCTTAGAATATGGATTTGGATGATTTTAAAAATTAGTCTCACTATTCTTCCCAATGCCCATTAATTCCAGGTGGTTTGCATAATTTTTTTAAAAAAGCAAGAGTCCTGAAATGGAGAACTCTCTTTCAAATATCCCTAAAATGTACTTAAGAACTTGAAGTAGCCGGGCGCGGTGGCTCACGCCTGTAATCCCAGCACTTTGGGAGGCCGAGACGGGCGGATCACGAGGTCAGGAGATCGAGACCATCCTGGCTAACACGGTGAAACCCCGTCTCTACTAAAAAATACAAAAAACTAGCCGGGCGCGGTGGCGGGCGCCTGTAGTCCCAGCTACTCGGGAGGCTGAGGCAGGAGAATGGCGGGAACCCGGGAGGCAGAGCTTGCAGTGAGCTGCGATCCGGTCACAGCACTCCAGCCTGGGCGACAGAGCGAGACTCCGTCTCAAAAAAAAAAAAAAAAAAAAAAGAACTTGAAGTAATCTAATGCTCTATTGCCTAGGCGGAAATGCAGTGGTGAGATCACACCTCACTGCAGCCTTGACCTCCCAGGCTCAAGCAATCCTCCTACCTTAGCCTCCTTGTAGCTGAGACCACAGGCAAATGCCACCAAGCCCAGCTAATTTTTTCTGTTTTGCAGAAATGGGGTCTCCCTATGTTGCCCAGGCTGTAAATCTAATGCTTAATAAACTTAACCTAAAGTCTAGCTATGTAACAGTCTTTCCTTTATTATCTAACACCACTGATATCTGAATATTTATAGATATGACAGAGGAGTAAAGGTCTCTCAGATGGCCTGATCTCAATGTTGTAAACTCAATTCCCACTCATGCTAATCTACAGAGATGTAGCTGTAATAAATGATGAATTATTAATGTCCTTGATATCATGTGGAGCCAGAGGTGCCATTAAGGTACTTGTTTAGTACCATCAGGGGTAAATTATTTATAGGATGTACAGAGTAATCACAACAGTTGGAAGAGAAAATCAAGTTCAGCAAGCGAATTGCAACGAAGTCCTACAGCAACAGAAATGGAAGGGTTTTCTTCTGCAGTCACACATACATCTGAATCATCGATTTCGTTTTCAAGAATATGCAGCAATAATAGGCTGAACTGGGAACTTCAGCAACAAAACATCTGACAAAGAGGCCCTTTGTAAAAGTTAAAGGATAAGAAAATATTGTATCTAATATTTTGGGTATGACAGTGCTTCATTTAGCCAGCATAATTTGGAAATCCTTGTCTTGTTAAGCGTGTACCTAGCATAATTTAGTTTTAAAAATAATTCTCAGCCGGGCACATGGCTCACACCTGTAATCATAGTACTTTGGGAGGCTGAGGCGGGTGGATCACCTGAGGTCAGGAGTTTGAGACCAGCCTGGCCAACAAGGTGAAACCCCATCTCTACTAAAAATACAAAGATTAGCCAGGTGTGGTGGCACGTGGCTACAATCCCAGCTACTCAGAGGCTGAGACAGGAGAATCACTTGAACCCAGGAGGCAGAGGTTGCAGTGAGCCAAGATGGCGCCACTGCACACCAGCCTGATCAACAAAAGTGAAACTGTCTCGGAAAAAAAAAAAAAAAAAAACTCAGGGTTACTATTATAATCAATTACTATAGTGTGATTTAACATGCTTATGATCTTGAGTATTCTTGGAGTAAAGCGAACTAAACACAAGAATTCTAAAACAACTCTGAAAATCGTCTGCTCTTGTAAGTTGGCTTTTCCTCTACCACTAATAGCTTTACACTAAAAGCTCTCATTTCTTGGAAATTTCAGCCTTCCTTTCTGTAACAGGCTACTTTAACTTTTTACAAAAATTTGTTTCTAATCAATTGTCATAGGCTAGGAGACCCCAGTTCCTGTTAGAACTATCTGAATTAGGAGTAAATGAGATCTGAGAGTCTTTTCTGTGAATAAATTAGGTAAAGATCTTCAGGATAATTAAGATTGTATTATAGCTTGAAGCATAAAGCTGTTCCAAATTAAACTTTCTATATTTCATTTGTACTGCTTATATGTAATACATCATACAATACTTTTTATATGAATTTTAAATCAGAGGTGCTGGACATGGTGGCCCACACCTGTAATCCCAGCACTTTGGGAGACCAAGGTGGGATTATACACCTGTAGTCCCAGCTACTCAGGTGGCTGAGAGGGGAGGATTATTTGAGCCCAGGAGTTTGAGGTTACAGTGAGCCATGCACACCAGCCTTGGTAACAGAGGGAGACCTTGTCTCCAAAACAACAAAAAAGAAGAGAAAAAAAATTAGAAGTAGTATGAAGAAAGGAACATTCATTTAAAGAATAAGGGGCATGTTTTATTTTCTTCCTTTATCTTTCCTTGAGGTTTTTGTTTTTGTTTTTGAAACGGAATTTTGCTCTTGTTGCCCAGGCTGGAGTGCAATGGCACGATCTCGGCTCACTGCAACCTCCGCCTCCCGGGTTCAAGCGATTCTTCTGCCTCAGCCTCCTGAGTAGCTGGGATTACAGGCATGTGCCACTATGCCCAGCTAATTTTGCATTTTTAGTAGAGGTGGCATTTCACCATGTTGGTCAGGCTGGTCTCAAACTCCTGATCTGTGATCCACCTGCCTCAGCCTCCCAAATTGCTAGGATTATAGGCGAGATCCACCGTGCCCAGCTCCTTGAGTTCTTAATAATTAAAAATGTTGTTTCACCAGGGAATGTAACAACAATAAAAAAAAACCAGAAAATATTAATTCTACAGATACATTTAAGAATGCAACCTGGCCGGGCGCGGTGGCTCAAGCCTGTAATCCCAGCACTTTGGGAGGCCGAGGCGGGTGGATCATGAGGTCAGGAGATCGAGACCATCCTGGCTAACATGGTGAAACCCCGTCTCTACTAAAAATACAAAAAAAAACTAGCCGGGCGTGGTGGCGGGCGCCTGTAGTCCCAGCTACTCGGAGGCTGAGGCAGGAGAATGGCGTGAACCTGGGAGGCGGAGCTTGCAGTGAGCCGAGATCGCGCCACTGCACTCCAGCCTGGGTGACACAGCGCGAGACTCCGTCTCAAAAAAAAAAAAAATAAAAAATAAAATAAAATAAAAAAAAATAAAAAAAAAAAGAATGCAACCTCAGCATGCCCAGTTTTGGGACATTGGGCAAATTACTGAACCTCAACTTCAGTCTCTTCCATTAGTACCAGCCTTATCAGATTGCTTAGAAGACTAGAATAATATATGTAAAAAGAATATAAAACCTTAATTGGGACTACTCCCCTAATTAACTTATTGAAATAGTAATCTAAATATTGCTTCTGAATTCTAATTTTACAAGAGATGCCAGTAACAAGTCAGCTCACCAAAGATTTGGTCAAATTACTGGAGTACGCATACACATCATAAGATTTGATGTTTCAGAATTACCCAGTTGGCCGGGCACGGTGGCTCAAGCCTGTAATCCCAGCACTTTGGGAGGCCGAGACGGGTGGATCACGAGGTCAGGAGATCGAGACCATCCTGGCTAACACGGTGAAACCCCGTCTCAACTAAAAAAATACAAAAAACTAGCCAGGCAAGGTGGCGGGCCTGTAGTCCCAGCTACTCGGGAGGCTGAGGCAGGAGAATGGCGTAAACCCAGGAGGCGGAGCTTGCAGTGAGCTGTGATCCGGCCACTGCACTCCAGCCTGGGCGACAGAGTAAGACTCCGTCTCAAAAAAAAAAAATTAAAAAAAAAAAAAAAAAACAGAATTACCCAGTGACACCATTTCTAAGAATCTACTCTGCATATATATCTATAGTTATGAAAAGATATCTACCAGGAAGTTACTATAACAACAAAATCATAAAAAGAAACCTATATGCTTATCAATATGAGATCAGCTAAATAATTTATGCAAGTCCTATACAATGGAATTCTCTGCAGTCAATAAAAACAGTAATATAGAGAGCTATACACTTGGTATGGTTTTGTGTGTTTTTAAAGAAAAGGAAAAATAGATGTATGTGTAAAATTTTGGAAGCAACCCAGGAAACAATTAACAGTGAATTCTCTTTAGGTAAGACAAAGGAACTTGTTATTGTCCCACTTTAAATGTTTTGTACCATTTTAATAGTTTATCATGGGCTCCAGCCTGGCCAACATGGTGAAACCCTGCCTCTAATGAAAATACAAAAATTAGCTGGACGTGGTGGCACATGTCTGTAATCCCAGCTACTTGGGAGGCTGAGGCAGGAGGATTGCCTGAACCTGGGAGACAGAGGTTGCAGTGAGCTGAGATCGCACCACTGCATTCCAGCCTGGGTAACAGAGCAAGACTCAATCTTAAAAAAAAAAAAAAAAAAAAAAAAAAATGGCCAGGTGTGGTGGCTCACATCTGTAACCCCAGCACTTTGGAAAGCCAAGGCAGGTGTATCACGAGGTCAGGAGTTCAAGACCAGCCTGGCCAAGATGGTGAAACCTCCTCTCTACTAAAAATACAAAAAATTAGCTAAGTGTGGTGGTAGGTACCTGTAATCCCAGCTACTCAGGAGGCTGAGGAAGGAGAATTGCTTGAACCTGGGGAGCAGAGGTTGCAGTGAGCCGAGATTGTGCCACTGCATTCCAGCCTAGGCAGCAGACTGAGACTCTGCCTCCAAAAAAAAAAAAAAAAAAGTTTACCATGGGTATTAATTTATTTAAATATACCTTTAACCTAGAATGTACTAGGAAATAAGATTTTATCTTTCAAGACAGGGTCTCACTCTGTTGCCCAGGCTGAGTGCAGTGGCTTGATCATGGCTCACCTTAACTCCCAGGCTCAAACAATTCTGCAACCTCAGCTTCCCAAGTACCTAGGACTACAGCCATGTGCCACTGCACCCAGCTAATTTTTTATTTTTATTTATTTATTTTTTTTATTTTATTTTATTTTTTTTTTGAGACGGAGTCTTGCTCTGTCGCCCAGGCTGGAGTGCAGTGGCCGGATCTCAGCTCACTGCAAGCTCCACCTCCCAGGTTCACGCCATTCTCCTGCCTCAGCCTCCTGAGTAGCTAGGACGACAGGCACCTGCCACCACGCCCGGCTAATTGTTTTTTTTGTGTGTGTATATTTTTAGTAGAGACATGTTAGCCAGGATAATTTTTTATTTCTTGTAGAGACAGGGTCTCGTTATGTTGCCCAGGCTGGTTCCAAACTCCTGGACTCAATCAATCCTCCTTCCTCAGCTTCCCAAAGTGCTGGGATTACAGACATGAGCTACCACACACAACCAGAAATAAGATTTTAATTTTGTTACTTTTCTGAGATTAGAATTCTTCCTACCAAATGTTTTCAGAATACCATAAATTGACCAAATCAGGTTAATCATGACACCTGACAAGGAACAAGAAAAACTTATCAACTCCATGTCCTTTTGCCTTCCTAATCAGTAAGATACCTCAAAAAGACAGTGAAAAATACAAATATACTAGACTGTTTTTTTAGACGGATGTATGAAATCGTAAATTCCACTTTAGAACCTAGTATCTGGCCTTCAAATTTCAAATGAACAGAGCTGAATTTTTAGTGAGCAGTACAAAACCATGGAATACCACTCCTATCCATGTTTTTAATATCTGTCCTTCCTGCCCTCATTTAGAATAAAATAATAGTTCAGTAACAGTGGAACACAGGTTCATATTTATATATGAAAATATGCAGAAAGCTGGCCGGGCATGGTGGCTCACGCCTGTAATCACAACACTTTGGGAGACCCAGGCGGGCGGATCACCTGAGGTCAGGAGTGCGAGACAAGCCTGCCCAACGTGGTGCAACCCCGTCTCCATTAAAAATACCAAAAATTAGCCGGGCATAGTGGCGGGCACCTGTAATCCCTGCTACTCAGGAGGCTGAGACAGGAGAATCGCTTGAACCCAGGAGGTGGAAGTTGCAGTAAGCTGAGATCGTGCCATTGCACTCCAGCCTGGGCAACAAGAGTAAAACTCCATCTCAAAAAAAAAAAGAAAATATGCAGAAAACTACGACATTTTCCATCACTATTAGTGAGCATTTAGGTACCAGCATTTTCTAGGTTCATATCTTTGTATCAGACTACTTATATCTTACAATTATTAAGTTATTGTAAAGATTTTTTTTTTTTTTTGAGATGAAGTTTCACTCTTTTGCCCAGGCTAGAGTGCAGTGGCACGATCTCGGCTCACCACAACCTCCACCTCCTGGGTTCAAGCGATTCTCCTGCCTCAGCCTCTCGAGTAACTGGGATTACAGACATCCGCCACCACACCCAGCTAATTTTTTTGTATTCTTTTTTTAGTAGAGACAGGGTTTTACCACATTGGCCAGGCTGGTCTCAAACTTCTGACCTCAGGTGATCCACCCGCCTTGGCCTCCCAAAGTACTGGGATTACAGGTGTGAGCCACTGCACCCAACCTATTGTAAAGATTTTTACAAGTTAATCGAGAGTAAAACAAGTCATCTTATCACTTATATTATTGGTAAAGAAGGTTTAATCAAAGCCAAGCATCTGGCCAGGCGCGGTGGCTCACGCCTGTAATCCCAGCACTTTGGGAGGCCGAGGCGGGCGGATCACAAGGTCAGGAGATCGAGACCACGGTGAAACGTCGTCTCTACTAAAAATACAAAAAAAATTAGCCGGGCGCGGTGGCGGGCGCCTGTAGTCCCAGCTACTCAGGAGGCTGAGGCAGGAGAATGGCATGATCCCGGGAGGCGGAGCTTGCAGTGAGCCAAGATCGCGCCACTGTACTCTAGCCTGGGGAAAAGAGCCAGACTCCGTCTTAAAAAAAAAAAAGCCACGCATCAGTTGGATTTCTCATTATTGATGTAATCCACCATTCCTTAATGCTTATGTAGTTTAACCTGGCACCAAGTCTAATATCTCCTCAAATAAGCACACTATGCTCAGGGTTGGCTATGCTTTTCCTGCTGCAACCTACCAAGATTTTGATTACATAAGCAAGTTCTTATAGTGATTCTGAAATAGATACGCAAAAAATATGTATGAGAAGCCCAAAATTAAGAAACATTTAGCTGGGCGTGGTGGCTCACGCCTGTAATTCCACCACTTTGGGAGGCCAAGGCGGGCAGATTATCTGAGGTCGGAAGTTCAAGACCAGCCTGACCAACATGGAGAAACGCTGTCTCTACTAAAAATACAGAATTAGCCAGGCATGGTGGCGCATGCCTGTAATCCCAGGTACTCAGGAGGCCAAAGCAGGAGACTCGCTTGAACCCGGGAGGTGGAGGTTGCGGTGAGCTGAGATCCTGCCACCGCACTCCAGCCTGGGCAACAAGAATGAAACTCTGTCTCAAAACAAACAAACAAAAAAAAAAAAACAAGAATTCAGATAGGAGTTGATTTACACCACACTTCACTATTGTTGCTCTGTTAATGGTTTAACTTTAAAACTGCTAATCACCACTAATTATTCTGGCAATTATTCTGCCAGTTATTTGTTACAAATAACATAATTACAGTCTTGTTTGGGAAAGGCTGAGGAAGGGCAAAAGGAGAAGAGATGAGGAAGGGCAAAAGAAGAAGAGATGAAGAACACAAATACCTTAAAAAACTGGTTTACAACAAAGTAAAACTCATTAACTATTCCATTCTCCAGGTTTTTCTCCCACACATAAAATTAATAATTTGCATAGTGTAATTACTTAAATTGCTTTTATTTTTTATTTGCACCAACTGAATATTGTAACATTTTTCATGACTGAAATAATACAGAATAAATGTGTTGAGTCATTTTCTCTGGCATAGGAAATATGACATAAGAATGCTTTCAGAGTACTTCTAAAAAAACATTTTGCTAAGCCTTTACTTAATATGATGTGATCTTTTCTCAACTGGTTAAATGCCAGTTTTCCATTAGGATTGAAAGACCTTTAAAGAATAAAGCACATAAAATGTCATGGATCTAAGATGAAGGAAATGTATTTTCTAGCATTAGGAAACCAAGTGATTATCTTAATATACAAGTAATCCTTTGATTACTCATGTGCTGATTCTATTTGTTTTACATTGGAAAATGCAAAACATTTGTAATATAATGAAACATAATTAGGACATTAATCTCTATAAAAATAAACGGGTCCTCCAAAGCAGAAAATAATTTTAAAGCATAAAATTTCTTCAACTAACATTCAGTAAGCAAAAATTGCTTATGGTTCAGTGGTTCTCCATCATGACTGCACATTAACCTCAATAGGGAAGATTAATATTGATACTTAAGTCCCACCCCCGACCAAACAAATCAGAGAATCATCGGGTAAGGCCAAAACAATGTTTTTTGTTTGTTTGTTTTAATTATTATACTTTAAGTTCTAGGGCACATGTGTACAACGTGCAGGTTTGTTACATATGTATACATGTGCCCTGTTGGTGTGCTGCACCCGTTAACTCGTTATTTACATTAGGTATATTTCCTAATGCTACCCTTCCCCCCTCCCCCCACCCTACGACAGGCGCCGGTGTGTGATGTTCCCCGCCCTGTGTCCAAGTGTTCTCAACAATGGTATTTTGTAAAAGCTCTCCAAGCAACAGTCTAATGCACAGGTGGGGCTGAGAACATTACCAGTCCAGAAATCCATCTAATAACCCAAAGCCTGATGGGCCAAGGATGTTCTGAGTTCACATGAGATCTGGTGGCTTAAAAGTGTCCAGCTGGCTGGGCGCAGTGGCTCTCGCCTGTAATCCCAGCACTTTGGAAAGCCAGGGCAGGTGGATCACCTGAGGTCTGGAGTTCGCGATCAGCCTGGCTAACATGGAGAAATCCCGTTCCTACTAAAAATGCAAAAATTAGTCAGGTGTGGTGGTGCGTGCCTATAATCCCAGCTACTCGGGAGGCTGAGGCAGGAGAATCACTGAAACCCAGGAGGCGGCGGTTGCAGTAAGCCAAGATGGTGCCACTACACTCGAGCCTGGGCAACAAAGCAAGACTCCGTCTCAAAAAAAAAAAAAGTGTACAGCCAGGCCCGGTGGCTCATGCCTATAATTCCACCACTTTGGGAAGTCAAGGTGGGTGGATCACCTGAGGTCGGGAGTTTGAGACCAGTCTGGCCAACATGGCGAAACCTCATCTCTACTAAAAATACAAAAACATTAGCCAGACATGGTGGCAGGGACCTGTAATCCCAGCTACTCAGGAGGCTAAGGCAGGAGAATTGCTTGAACCTGGGAGGCAGAGGTTGCAGTGAGCCGAGATCTCACCACTGCACTCCAGTCTGGGCAACAGAGAGACACTCTGTCTTAAATAAATAAATAAATAAATAAATAAATAAATAAAGTGTGTGAGTGAGTGAGTGAGACCATGTCTCTAAATAAATAAATAGTCCATCCTGGCTAACACGGTGAAACCCTGTCTCTACTAAAAATACAAAAAATTAGCCAGGCGTGGTGGCGGCCGCCTGTAGTCCCAGCTACTCAGGAGGCTGAGACAGGAGAATGGTGTGAACCCGGGAGGCGGAGCTTACAGTGAGCCAAGATCACGCCACTGCACTCCAGTCTGGGAGACACAGCGAGACCCCATCTCAAAATAAATAAATAAATAAATAAAAATAAATAAATAGTGTGACACCTCCCCTACACAACTCTCTCTCCCACTCCTACTTTCACCATGTGAAATGCCTGCTCCCGCTTCGCCTTTTGCCATAAGTAAAAGCTCCCTGAGGCCTCACCAGAAGCCACGTTGATGCCAGTGCCACACTTTCTGTATAGCCTATAGAACTGTGAGCCAGTTAAACTTCTTTTCTTTATAAATTACCCAGTCTCAGTTAATTATATATAGCAGTGCAAGAGACTAATACATCAGGGTAGTATTGTGTTAACAACCAAGCCCAAGTGATCTGTATCAGATCTGTATTAGATCAGACTTCTTAAGGCTCTCTTGTTGCAGATTTTCTTGTTCAGGTATCTTATACATTAACAAAAATGCCTTGAAGACTGCACTAGATTTTGAAGGCTCACATTTGCTGTTTACCACTTCCCCAGATATACTAGGATAAAGAAGATAAAATATATTAAAATCCTTAATACAGTGAAAGCACGTATATGCTTTGAAATGATTGTTGCAAGTGAAACAGTTCATTGTAACAGTATCGTGGAAGCCAGGGGCAAAGTATACTGGATTCTGGAAACACAGCACCTTTTCCCACGCCTTGTCCCCAATTTGGTTTAGGGATTTACTACGTCTTTTATTTACTTAATATTTTTACTTGGCCACTAATATCCAGTTAAAGTGTTTCTTTTGCAAACTAAAACTGATTGTTTCTGCTATTGTCTAAAAAAGATAATCTATTATTACCTGACATTACGTGAGAGACATCCATAATACTTCTGAAGTATCTCAACTTTAGAAATAGGTGGCTGGAGGCCGAGCGCGGTGGCTCACACCTGTAATCCAGCACTTAGGGAGGCTGAGGTGGGCGCATCACCTGAGGTCAGGAGTTCGAGACCAGCCTGACCAACATGGTAAAACCCCATCTCTACTACTAATACAAAAATCAGCCAGGTGTCATGGCGGGTGCCTGTAATCCCAGCTACTTGGGAGGCTGAGGGAGGAGAATTGCTTGAACCCAGGAGGCAGAGGTTGCACCGGGCTGAAATCACCCCACTGCATTCCAGCCAATCACAAGATCAAGAGATCGAGACCATCCTGGTCAACATGGTGAAACTCCACCCTACTAAAAATACAAAAATTAGCTGGGTATGGTGGCACGTGCCTGTAGTCCCAGCCACTTGGGCGACAGAGCAGGACTCTGTCTCAAAAAATTAAAAAAAAAAAAAAATAGAAATGGGTGACCAGTATACAGTTTCAAACCACTAAAAACACCTCCATCTACAGCTGTCACCCCTAATGACACTGCATGCAACTACTTATTCATTAATATTTAGTAACTGGCCGGGCGCGGTGGCTCAAGCCTGTAATCCCAGCACTTTGGGAGGCAGAGATGGGCGGATCACCAGGTCAGGAGATCGAGACCATCCTGGCTAAAACGGTGAAACCCCGTCTCTACTAAAAAATACAAAAAACTAGCCGGGTGAGGCAGCGGGCGCCTGTAGTCCCAGCTACTCGGGAGGCTGAGGCAGGAGAATGGCCTGAACCTGGGAGGCGGAGCTTGCAGTGAGCTGAGATCCGGCCACTGCACTCCAGCCTGGGCGACAGAGCGAGACTCCGTCCCAAAAAAAAAAAAAAATTAGTAACTATCTGATGGATGCTGCAAGGCTCTATAAAAACAAAGAAAAAAATGAAAGATTACTTGTGGATACGTTTTTCTGAATTTTGAGGCAATTAGACGAAACATCCCAGATGCAGAGTAAGATGGGAACCAGAGCTAGTAATAACTTTTCGGGCCAGGTGCGGTGGCTCATGCCTGTTAATTTCAGCACTTTGGGAGGTCAAGGTGGGCAGATTACGAGGTCAGCAGTTTGAGCCCAGCCTGGCCAACATGGTGAAACCTGGTCTCTAGTAAAAATACAAAAATTAGCCAGCCATGTGGTGCACACCTGCAATCCAAGCTACTCAGGAGGCTGAGGCAAGAGAATCCCTTGAACCCAGGAGGCGGAGGTTGCAGTGAGCCAATATCGCACCACTGCACTCCAGCCTGGGCAACAAGAGCGAAACTCTGTCTCAAAAAAAACCTTTTAGTGTTCCCATATTTAGAATTTTTCTTTGTTTAAAAAGATGATTTTGCGGGCTCAGTAGCTCACGCCTGTAATTCCAGCACGTTGGGAGGCCAAGGCAGGCAGATCACGAGGTCAGGAGATCAAGATCATCCTGGCTAACACGGTGAAACCCTGTCTCTACTAAAAATACAAAAAAATCAGCCGGGCGTGGTGGCGGGCGCCTGTAGTCCCAGCTACGCGGGAGGCTGAGGCAGGAGAATGGTGTGAACCCGGGAGGCAGAGTTTGCAATAAGCTGAGATCGTGCCACTGCACTCCAGCCTGGGCAACAGAGAGAGACTCTGTCTCAATAAAAAAAAAAATAAATAAACAGAAAAAAATAAAAAATAAAAAAATAAAAAGATGATTTTGAGATAATTAGCTAAGATAACGCCCTGATTCATTCACAACATTTACTATAGATAATGAGGTACCGTGAAAAGAAACCATATAGTAAGACATTTAAAAGACCAGAAGCAAATGATAATGGGTTGCTTTAATTTCTTTTAAAATTTCTCCTGATCAGCCAGGGGCAGTGGCTCACGCCTGTAAACCCAGCACTTTGGGAGGCCAAAGTGGGCCAATCACAAGGTCAAGAGATTGAGACCATCCTGGCCAACATGATGAAACCCCGTCTCTACTAAAAATACAAAAATTAGCCGGGTGTGATGGCACGTGCCTGTAGTCCCAGCTACTTGCGAGGCTGAGGCAGGAGAATCACTTGAACCTGGGAGGCAGAGGTTGCAGTGAGCCGAGATTAGATTGTGCCACTGCACTCCAGCATGGCAACAGAGCAAGATACCGTCTCAAAAAAAAAAAAATCAGACCGGGAGCGGTGGCTCACACCTGTAATCCCAGCACTTTGGGAGACTGAGACAGGCGGATCACAAGGTCAGGGGTTCGAGATCAGCCTGGCCAGCATAGTGAAGCCTCATCTCGACTAAAAACACAAAAAGTAGCTAGGCATGGTGGTGGACGCCTATAATCCCAGCTACTTGGGAGGCTGAAGCAGAATTGCTTGAACCCGGGCGGAAGTGAGCCGAGATTGTGCCACTCTACTCTAGCCTGGGCAACAGAGCAAGACTGTCTCAAAAAAAAATTCGGCCGGGCGCAGTGGCTCACGCCTGTAATCCCAGCACTGGGAGGCCCGGTAGGCGGATCCACAAAGGTCGGGAGGTGAGACCCGCGTGAGCCCGTCTCTACTAAAGACAAATTAGCGGTGATGGCCTGTAATCCCAGCTACTCAGGAGGCTGAGGCAGGAGAATAGTGAACCGGGCCGAGGAGCTTTGCAGTGAGCGAGATCGGCGCCACTGAACTCCATCCAGCCTGAAATGAGCAAATGAGACTCCACCTCAAAAAAAAAAAAATTCATTCCTGATTTCTCTCAAAAGGTACAACCTTTTTTTTTTTTTTTTGAGATGGAGTCTTGCTCTGTCGCTAGAGTGCCACAATCTCAGCTCACTACAATTTCTGCCTCTCGGGCTCAAGCGATTCTCCTGCCTTAGCCTCCAGAGTAACTGGGATTACAAGACCCCACCACCGCGGCTAATTTTTGTGTTTTTTTTTTTTTTTGACGGAGTCTCGCTCTGTCGCCCAGGCTGGAGTGCAGTGGCCGGATCTCAGCTCACTGCAAGCTCCGCCTCCCAGGTTCCTGCCATTCTCCTGCCTCAGCCCCCCCGAGTAGCTGGAACTACAGGCACCCGCCACCTCGCCCGGCTAGTTTTTTGTATTTTTTTAGTAGAGACGGGGTTTCACTGTGTTAGCCAGGATGGTCTCAATCTCCTGACCTCGTGATCCGCCCGTCTCTGCCTCCCAAAGTGCTGGGATTACAGGCTTGAGCCACCGCGCCCGGCCGTGAGCTCATAATCTTTAAAGGGATCAAGACGAAATCCATGGGAGGCTGAGGTGGGTAGATCACCTGAGGTCACGAGTTCAAGACCAGCCTGGCCAACATGTTGAAACCCTGTCTCTACTAAAAACACAAAAATTAGCCAGGCGTGGTGGTGGGCACCTGTAATCCCAGCTACTTGGGAGACTAAGGCAGGAGAATCACTTAAACCCAGGAGGCGGGGGTTGCAGTGAACCAAGATCCCGCCACTGCACTCCAGCCTGGGCAACAGAGCAAGACTCCATATTGGAAAAAAAAAAAAAAAAAGACTAAATCCACATGTTAATAGTGAAAACATTTTGCCAGGGTTACTAAAATAGCTACAGAGGCTGAAGCCCAAGTCACACATGGAAAGACTTTCGTAGAGCTATTCAACATAAGCATGGCTGGGCACAGTGGCTCATGCCTGTAATCTCAGCACTTTGGGAGGCCAAGGCGGGTGGATCACCTGAGGTCAGGAGTTCAAGACAAGCCTGGCCAATATGGTGAAACCCCGTCTCCACTAAAAATACAAAACTTAGCTGGGCGTGGTGGCGTGCACCTGTAGTCCCAGCTACTCGGGAGGCCGAGGCAAAGAATTGCTTGAACCCAGGAGGTGGAGGTTGCAGTGATTTGAGATTGCGCCACTGCACTCCAGCCTAGGCAACAGAGTGAGACTCCGTCTCAAAAAACAAACAAACAAACAAACAAACAAACATAAGCTTATGTCCTCTCTATATGCTAAAACACGAATCTGTTCACAACCATTATAAAGAAACAAATGCAAGCAAATTTTAAACAATTATAATGAAAACAGAAAGAACTAAAAAAGTATAGGTAACTAAGTATATACATAATCCAATAAATTAATCAAGTACAGCATGGGTTCCCAATACTGATCCATGATAAAACTTTTAGCAGTTGGCCAGGCACAGTGGCTCACACCTGTAATCCTAGTACTTTGGTAGGCCGAGGTAGGTGGATCACCTGAGATCAGGAGTTTGAGACCAGCCTGGCCAACATGGCAAAACCCTGTCTCTACTAAAAATACAAAACTGAGCCGGGCATGATGAAGGAGGCCTATAATCCCTACCATGGAAGTTGAGGAAGGAGAATCACTTGAACCCAGGCGATGGAGGTTGCAGTGGGTCGAGATCAGACTGCTTCACTCCAGCCTGGGCGAAAGTGAGAAACTCCATCTCAAAAAAAAAAAAAAAAAAAAAATTTAGCAGTCTACAGTGAAATAAAACAGTAAAGAAAAGGTTACAAATTTTTCATAAAGCTAAATCTATATAATCTATAAAAGTGTCCTTAACCCTAAAAATACATACTTCTTAATGTTTTGGTGCTATCATGAAATGACCAAGACAACACATCATTGGGGGAAAGGGGTTCTAACAAAGTTACTTTGCAAAATAAGTTGAGTGATAAACCTAGTCTTTAAAGGCTGTGTGTGTGTAAACAGAACAATGTGATAAAGAGCTCTGTACCTACAGAGAATCCAGTCAAGCTCTGAATGATCAAATAATATTCTAGAGAGTTTCTCATACAGAGAAGCATAAAGATAGCATCTGAGTAGGTTTTCAAAAACCAGTATTAATGAATTTTGTCCATAATCATTTTGATGGTCACAGGTTTGAGCATGTGAATTTGAATCACTAATATATTTAAAGCATTACATGTGTTTCAACATTCAAAATTACATAAAGAAATCCAAATGTACTCGGTGGTTTTATAGCTAAAGGCAACTGCTGAAGAATGTTTCATTTCTCAATTTAAAATAGTATGGTACTATCTTTTAATATTCTAAGAGTTCTACCAATACAAGACTTCCATCCAATTACATTTCTACAACAGAATTGCTCTCTAAGGCATTTCATTTCAACTGAAAATGTCAATTTCATTATAGGACATTAAAAATTTTGAATGTCACTTGGCTCTAGGCAATTGGTCTTCATTAAACAAAAATCAAACCTTAACACAAAAATATATCTTACATAAAATTACTTCTAAATGTTTACCAACCAATGGAGAATCTTAAATACTAGGCCAGGCTGTGGCCGGGCGCAATGGCTCGTGCCTGTAATCTTAGCACTTTGGGAGGCTGAGGCAGGCAGATCACCTGAGGTCAGGAGTTCGAGACCAGCCTGGCCAACATGGTGAAACCCCGTCTCTATTGAAAATACAAAAATTAGGCGGACATACTGGCTTAAGTCTGTAATCCCAGCTACGTGGGAGTCTGAAGCAGGAGAATCACTGGAACCCGGGAGGCAGAGGCTGCAGTGAGCCGAGATCGTGCCACTGCAACTCCAGTCTGGGTGACAGAGCAAGACTCTTTCAAAAAAAAAAGTAGGCCAGGCCAGGCTTGGTGGCTCACACCTGTAACCCCAGCACTTTGGGAGGCTGAGGTGGGTGGATCACCTGACATCAGGAGTTTAAGACCAGCCTGGCCAACATGGTGAAACCCCACCTCTACTAAAAGTACAAAAAATTAGCCAGGCATGGTAGCGCATGCCTGTAATCCCAGCTGCTTGGGAGGCTGAGGCAGAGAATTGCTTGAACCCAGGAAGCAGAGGTTGCGGTGAGCGAAGGTCACGCCATTGCACTCCAGCCTGGGCAACAAGAGCAAGGCTCCATCTCCAAAAAAAAAAAAAAAAAAAAAGTAGGCCACATTCATTTCAATTACAGCTAAATGAAGTTGTTTTGTCAAATCTGTGCCAGATTTATTGTTATAATCACGTAGCTCTTCCAAGAATGTCTTAGAAAAAGGCACTTGCTGCATAACAAAGAGTCTGCGCTAGGTTTAACTCAGACTACACTGCACACTGATAACAAGTTTTTAAATTTGAGTCAATAAAACCAGAACTGACTACAGGTGTCACTACCATAAGACAGAAAGCATCTTATTGCACTGCAGTTCTATGTTTACTAAAACATTTGGTTATTTATGTTAATTTTCTCAATGACTATATGAGGTAGCTTTCTTTCCTATCTGTGCTAACCTATTGGGAGGCTGAGGCAGAGAATTGCTTGAACCCAGGAAGCAGAGGTTGCGGTGAGCCACCGGGCCTGGCCCAGTGATGACTCTTTCTTAACGACTCCATCAGAAATCTGTCAGTTAATAAACGTGTTGCTCAGTTAGTGACGAGAAATAACTGTATGTTAGTGGTTAAGAGGCCCCATAATTGCAACATTTAATATCTGCTGTTGTTCCTAATACCCAGGCTGACTCAGACTGAGGAGCCCTCCAAGTTCCACTGTCTAATAAAGACCTGTCAAAGTGAAAACTCAACAGTGGAGACTCCAGAATGCATTCAACCGTTGTACCTGCTTTACATACATAAATAAACAGAACTGATTTTTGGGTTATTTGCCACAAGAAGATGCCTGAAAACAAGGCATCAAATGGTTTTGGAAAAAATACTCCTCTTTACAGTTAAGTTTAAATTAGATCAAGAATGCTACTTACAAAGATGTTCTGAATTAGTACAGGATCTCCTGATTCATCATAATGAACTTTTCAACCCTGTTAAGTATCAAAACTGCAGCACAAAATCAGCCAACATGCGAACTAAGGACAAAAGACAGTTCATAGGTCTTTGGAGATCATGGTTATAAAATCACGTGCCTGAGGACCACTAAGTCTGAGGTACACACCAAATAATGCAGCTCAAAGTAAGCAGAAAGCACTGTTCCGTGCTCAACCCACCCCCACCAACCATCCAAAGTCCATGCTGGTGCCCAGGACCCGTGAGTCCTTATCATTAAATATCCCCGCCCCAATTCCTCCCCAACTGAGGAAATCACACTCCTTGGCCCCAAGAATCTTAACTCTGGTCTTCATCATACATGTCTCCAGAAACCTTAACACCGGCTTTTTCAGGCTCCCACCACCTAAAACAAAGTTCATAACATCCTGAGGGCAGTTTCCTTCAGGGCTTAGGCTCTCGACCACGCCCTCCCACCAGGCAGGCCTGTCTCCCTCCTGCCTGCCCCTATGGAAGGAAAGCTCCCCCTCCTTTTGGTCACTCTGCCTGGCCACTCTACTCACAGGATAGCGGTGTCGGGGGGCAGCAGGCCCGACAGCGCCCTCCAGCTCGGTGCGGGCAGTTTCCTGCGACTGCAGTCCAGGAGAGGAATGCGGCAGGAGCAGGGCGCGGGGCAGAGACCTGCTCCGGCGGCGGGCAACAGGAGGAGAGCGCTCTGGGCAAGGAAGAGTAACCGGGAAAGCAATCCAGATCGACACCCCAGCAACTGCTCCTCCGGGATGCCTAGGGGCGCGGGCGCCATTTTCCCCCTCGACCTGGACCTGGCCTAGATGAGCTGCCTGCTAGAAAAGGAGGATCGGCGGAGAAGCTCAGCAGAGATGCTCAGCGGCTGCACTGTCTCCCCAATCCCCGGCTGAGGGCTGTACCATCTAAAGGCATGCAAGGAGCAGATGCAGCGCGACAGCGGGGGCAACGGCCTGGGACACACCGCTGAGGCCTGACGGGGCTTCTCCGCCCCGCCCCACGACGCTACGCCCTCACGCACAGGGGTCAGCCAATCGGTGCCATAAGACGAGGTTGCGTCCGGGGCGGAACTGAGTGAGGGGCGGGGCCAGACGCAGCCGAGATTCTTTAGAAGGAGGACTTTAAGGTGTTCAGGGACTTTAGGTGTCGCTGTGGAATTCCGCCGCTGTTCTTCCGCTGCAGGGCGCAGTAGTTCCTTAAGAGGGAATGGTGCGGCAAATCGCTGTGAGTTCAAAGTCCTGACTACAGGTCTATCTACTGTAGTTGTAGAAAAGGATCTTTTATTTGCTCTGGGCTTTAAGAAAGCGGAGTGGCAGAAGGGCTACCTTCCAAGTCGCAGACACGAATGAGTCACGGGAGTTTCTATCCTGGCTTTGGCCAGCTCGTCCTCCAGAGCCGAGCTCGAGTCTCTTCTGCCCTCTGCTGCTTGACTGTAGCCCCTGCTCTTCTGCAAGTAGGCGGCAACTCCCACTTGCATGTGATCAGTATCACTCTGTTAATGGCCGTGTAAGCTCCTGAAAACAGAGGCTCCGTTTCTTCGTCTGTGCGCCTCCACCTTTTGATCTAGCTTGGAGTTCAATAAATTTTGGTGGGACTGCACCTGCTTGTCTATACAAGGGAAACACCCTTCTGTTTGGAGGGATGCTGTCATGGTCACTCTCAGAAAAGCAAGCGAGACAAGTAAGAGGGTGTTGAGCAGTCAACAAAGCAAAGACTGGATGTGAGGAAATTTATTTCTCCTAAAGCAGAGGCTGTGGAAAACTTACTAGGAACAGTGAAGTCTGACCACCTTATGCTCATTCAGCCATCCAAGGTTGTAAATAAGACTTTGAGAATAATAGTAATGGTTCACTTATATGTAGGGAACTTTTCAAAGGGCATTTGCTCTGTTACCTTGTTTGCTCCTTCAATGACAGTGACTTTGGCAAGACAATTATTGCTGATGATGAAACAAGCCCAAAGAGATTAAACCAGGTTACTCTGAGGCAGGGGCAGGTTCGACATTAACATGGGTTTTCTGACATAAATTGAAAATCTGAGCAGGTTAAAAAGAATGATAATGCCTAGATTAGGGTTCTCTTAGAAAGTAACTGAAAGCAATCTTTGCCATGGCAGATTATGGAGTCATAATTATGTTTTTAAAAACCTTTTTCTGTTTTTTTTTTTTAATATTGAAGTATCTATTGGAAACAAGGCCATATCCAATGCTCCAGCCCAAACCAAACATTTAAAGCCAAGACAGCAGAATGAAACGTACTCTTAGCCTCCTTCCCTTAGCTGTTGAGCAGACTTAACAAACTCTGGTAAGAAATCCAGCACAGGCAGGAACCCCACCAAAAAAAAAAAAAAAAGGAGGCAGTTTAGTTCCTTTCTGCATTATAGTTTCAGAGCTTTCCTATGAAACTATACCAAATGGGGCCATTAGAAATTAATGCTCTCTAGCCTGTATCCTCCCCAATAAGTGGTTCACTGCAACCTCCGCCTCCCGGATTAAGCGATTCTCCTGCCTCAGCCTCACAAGTAGCTACGACTATAGGTGTGCACCACCATGCCCGGCTAATTTTTGTATTTTTAGTAGAGACAGGGTTTCACCATGTTGGCCATGCTGGTCTCAAACTCCTGACCTCAGGTGATCCACCCACCTCAGCCTCTCAAAGTGTGGAATTACAGGCATGAGCCACCCTGATTGCCCACAGATACATGTTTTTGTTGGGATTTTTTTTTTTTTTTAAACGAAGTTTTGCTCTTGTTACCCAGGATGGAGTGTAGTGGCACGATCTTGGCTCATCGCAACCTCTGCTCCTGGGTTCAAGCATTCTCCTGCCTCAGCCTTCTGAGTAACTGGCATTACAGTCATGCGCCACCATGCCCGGCTAGTTTTGTATTTTTTTTTTTTTTTTGAGATGGAGTCTCGCTCTGGCCACCTGGGCTGGAGTGCAGTGGCGGATCATCACTGCAAGCTCACGCCTCTGGGTTCACGCCATTCTCCTGCCTCAGCCTCCCGAGTAGCTGGGACTACGAAGCCCGCTTCACCTTTCGCCCAGCCAGTTTTTGTATTTTTTAGTAGAGGGTTTCACCGTGTGCTTAGTATGGTCGATCTCTTGACCTCGTGATCCAGCCCGTCTCGGCCTCCCAAAGTGCTGGGATTACAGGCTTGAGTGCAGCGCCCGGCCTAGTTTTGTATTTTTAGTAGAGATGGGATTTCTCCATGCTGGTCAGCTGGTCTTGAACTCCCGACCTCAGGTGATCCATGCTGCCTCAGCCTCCCAAAGTGCTGGGATTACAGGTGTGAGCCATCGCTCCCAGACACAAATACATGTCTTTTACAGAATTTAGTGATTCATTTCTGATTAACAATGGAATATAGGGTTTTTATATTCATTGCCCTCAATTGTCTAATTAATCTGTGGGTGCTAAGGTACCTGGGCCGAGATTTTAGAGTTCAGTGGAATCCATAAGCACAGTATACCCCAACTCCAGATTACTAAAAAAAAAAAACTACTCACTTGATATCCCTTGTTCCACACCTTAGCATAAGCACCAATCCCTTACAATTTAGCTGCCCTATATCTCCTTACCTCAGGACTTTACTCTTTGCAAAGTCATAGCTAACTAACCTTATCAGTTCTATTTTGTCAAACTAGAAGTCTCAGGATTGCCTGTGCTTTCCTCCCATTCTTTCCTGTCACATCCAGTCACTAGACTCTCTTGATTCCCCCTCAGGAATGTCTCAGATCTTTCCCCAGCTCTCCATCCCCACTGCTACTTAGTTCAGACCTTCATCTCATATGACTAGTATTCCAATAACCTTTGAACCCATGTCCTGTCCTCCAGTCTCTCCTGTCTCCAAGTCTCTAAGCTGTCACTAGAATTATCTTTCCAAAGCATACTGTTACAGGTATGTTTTGTCATTTTATATCTCCATTGCTAAGAGCAGTGTCTGGAATATAAGCAACACTGAATAAATATTTATTGTTGACTAAATTACTGTTAATTTGGCTGGGTGCAGTGGCTCATGCCTATAATCCCAGCAATTTTGGAGGCCAAGGCATGCAGATTACTTGAAGTCAGGAGTTCGAGACAAGCCTGGCTAATATGGCAAAATCCTGTCTTTACTAAAAATACAAAAATTAGACTTGGTGCTGCACGCCTGTAATCCCAGCTACTGGGGAGACTGAGGCACGAGGATTGCTTGAACCTGGGAGGCGGAGGTTGCAGTGAGCCGAGATTGCACCATTGCACTCCAGCATGGGCAACAGAGCAAGATTCCATCTCAAAAAAAAAAAAAAAAAAAGCCGGGCACAGTGGCTCACACCTGTAATCCCAGCACTTTGGGAGGCCGAGGTGGGCAGATCACGAGGTTAGGAGATCGAGACCATCCTGGCTAACATGGTGAAAACCCATCTCTAGGCCGGGCGCGGTGGCTCAAGCCTGTAATCCCAGCACTTTGGGAGGCCGAGACGGGCGGATCACGAGGTCAGGAGATCAAGACCATCCTGGCTAACACGGTGAAACCCCATCTCTACTAAAAAATACCAAAAAAACTAGCCGGGCAAGGTGGCGGGCGCCTGTAGTCCCAGCTACTCGGGAGGCTGAGGCAGGAGAATGGCGTAAACCTGGGAGGCGGAGCTTGCAGTGAGCTGAGATCCGGCCACTGCACTCCAGCCTGGGCGACAGAGCCAGACTCCCTCTCAAAAAAAAGAAAAAAGAAAAAAAAAGAAAACCCATCTGTATTAAAAATACAAAAAATTGCCAGGCATGGTGGCTCATGCCTGTAATCCCAGCACTTTGGGAGGCCGAGGTGGGCAGATCACCTGAGGTCGGGAGTTCAAGACCAGCCTGACCAACATGGAGAAACCCTGCCTCTACTAAAATACAAAATTAGCCAGGTGTGGTGGCACATGCCTGTAATCCCAGCTACTAGGAGGCTGAGGCAGGAGGTCAGCTTGAACCTAGGTGGAGAGTTCCGGTGGGCGAGATCATGCCAGTGAACTTCAGCCTGGGCAACAAAGGAGAAAACTCCGTCTCAAAAAACAAAAAACCCAAAAATTAGCCGGGGCATGGTGGTGAGCCTGTAGTCCCAGCTACCAGGGAGGCTGAGGCAGGAGAATGGCGATGAACCCAGGAGGAAGTTGCAGTGAGCTGAATCAGGCCACTGCACTCAAACTGGGTGACAGAGGAGAACTCCGTCTCAAAAAGGCAGTGGCGGTGGCTCAAGCCTGTAATCAGCAGCACTTTGGGAGGCGAGGCAGGCGGATCGAGTCAGGAGATCGAGACCATCTGGCTAACACGGTGAAACCCCATCTCTACTAAAAAATACAAAAAAAACCAGCCGGAGGCCAGTGGTGGGGCGCTCCTGGTCAGCCCTCGGGAGGCTGAAGACAGAGAATGGCGTAAAACCTGGGAGGTGGGAGCTTGCAGAGCAAAGAGATCCGACCACTGCACTCCAGCCTGGGCACGACAGAGACTCCTCTCAAAAAGTACTGTTAATTCCTGCTTCTCTGTAAATATGCCCAAATCTAGTGAGAATGCATTTTTGTCTCCTTCCATCTCTTCCTTCACCTATCTCCTTTTCCCACTAAAACAAAGAAGAAATAATGATAATAGTTGTAACGACTATTTATTGAAGTGAAACCTAAAGCCAGAAAAAATAGATAAATTGTGCTTCATCAAAATTAAAAACAGTTCATTAAAGGACACTATCTACAGAGTGAAAAGGTACCCCATGTGATGGAAGAAAAGATTTGCAAATCATATATCAGATAAGGGATTAGTATCCAGAAAAACAAATAACTCCTACAACTCAACAACAAAAAAGCAACCCAATTTAAAAATAGGCAGAGGACTTGAATTCCTCCAAAGATACACAAATGACCAATAAGCACAAGTAAAATATGCTCAAGATCACTAATCATTAAGGAAATCCAAATTTAAACCACAATGTGATACTACTTCACATCTGTTAGGATGGCAATTACATATATATGATATGTATATGTATAGAAACCAGAAAATAACAAGTTTGGTGAGGATGTGGAGAAACTACAATTCTTGTACATTCCTGGTAGGAATGTAAAATGGTGTAGCTGGCTGGGTATGGTGGCTCACACATGTAATCCTAGCACTTTGGGAGGCCAAGGCGGCAGATCACCTGAGGTCAGGAGTTTGAGAGCAGACTGGTCAACATGGTGAAACCCCATCACTGCTAAAAATACAAAAAGTAGCTGGGCCTGGTGGTGCATGCCTGTAATACCAGCTATTTGGGAGGCTGAGGCAGAAGAATCACTTGAACTCAGGAGACGGAGGTTGCAGTAAGCTGAGATGGCGCCATTGCACTTCAGCCTGGGCAACAGAGCAAGACTCCATCTCAGAAAGGAGAGGAGAGGGGAGTGGAGGAAAGGGGAGGGGTAAGAGAAGGGGAGCGGAGGAGAGGGGAGGGGAGGCTGTGGAAAATCATACAGTATTTCCTCAAAAAATTAAACATAAAATAATTGAAACAATTTGAAGAAATATGGGTATACCCATATTCCATAGCAGTATTATTCACAATAGCCAAAACATGGAAGCAGCCCAAGTGTCTTATCAATGGATGAATAAACAAGCAAAATTTGATGATTCAGCCTTTGAAAGGAAGGGAATCCTGGCCGGGCACGGTGGCTGACACCTGTAATCCCAGCACTTTGGGAGACTGAGGTGAGTGGATCCCCTGAGGTCAGGAGTTCAAGACCAGCCTGGCCAACATGGTGAAACCCCATCTCTACTAAAAATACAAAAAATTAGCCGGGCATGGTGGTACACACCTGTAATCCCAGCTACTCGGGATACTGAGGCAGGAGAATCGCTTGAACCTGAGAAGCGGAGGTTGCAGTGAGCCAAGATTGCACCATTGCACTGCAGCCTGGGCAACAAGAATGAAACTCCATCTCAAAAAAAAAAAAAAAAAAAAAAGAAAGGAAGGGAATCCTGATACTTGCTGCAGTGTATATAAACCTTGAAAACATTATGCTAAATGAAATAAATCAGTTATAAAAGGACAAATAGTGTGATTGCACTTATATGAGGTACTTAGAAATAGTCAAATTCATACAGACAGAAAATAGATTGGTGATTGAGCTAGGAGGAGCTAGGAGGAGGAGAGAATGGGGAGTTATTGTTTAATGCATGGTGAGTTTCAGTTTGGGAAAATGAAAAAAGTTCTGGAGATAGATGGTGGCAATGGTTGCACAACAGTGTGAATGTACTTTTTTGTTGTTGTTATTTTTTTTATTATTATTATACTTTAAGTTCTAGGGTACATGTGTATAACGTGCAGGTTTGTTACATATGTATACATGTGCCATGTTGGTGTGCTGCATCCATTAACTGGTCATTTACATTAGGTATATCTCCTAATCCTCTCCCTCCCCACTCCCCTCACCCCGTGAATGTACTTATTACCACAGAACTGTATACTTAAAAATAGTTCCAAATGGTTAAATTTTATGTTACATATTTTTTACCACAATTTTTAAAGAAAAATCTACAGCCAGAAATTTGGAACTCAACTTTGAGTCTTTTCTTTCCTTTCCCTTTATTCTCCATCTACTCCTTACCTTATCCAACCCTTCAGCAAATCCAAAATATATTTTAAAACTGACTACTTCTTTCCATCTCTCTTACCACCACACCAATCCAAGACACAATAATCTTTCATCTCTACCACCTTAGTAGCCTCGTAACTGAACACATCTTTCCATCTTGTTCCCATCAAAACCACCCACACAGCAAACAGGCCTACAAATGGCCTCTTTAATAGGTAAACTACAGAGTGCCAGCAATCCACTACATTATCAGAGTAAAGGAGAAAAAACATAACTATTTTAGTATATGAAAAAATACGACTTTTTATGTGATATATGTGATATGTCATATATATGTAGCATATATTTGTACATCCTGAAATAGTATGGTTTTTCCTCTTTAACACATATGTACTATTTAATATATAATATATATCATATACATATCATATAAAATATGTAAATATATACTGTATGATATATAATATATCGCCAAGAGTTGACCGGGTGTGGTGGCTCACGCCTGTAATCCCAGCACTTTGGGAGGCTGAGGTGGGCAGATCATGAGGTCAGGAGTTCAAGACCAGCCTGGCCAACATGGTGAAACCCCATCTCTACTACAAATAGAAAAATTAGCTGGGCGTGGTGGCAGGCATCTGTAATCCCAGCTACTCAGGAGGCTGAGGTGGGAGAATCATTTGAACCTGGGAGGCGGAAGTTGCAGTGAGCTGAGATCGCACCATTGCATTCCATCCTGGGCAACAGGGCAAGACTGTCTCAAAAACAAAAACAAAAACAAAAACTCTTAGCCAACTTGGAATAGAATGAACTTCTTCCTGCTAATAAAAGGTGTTTACCAAAACCTATAGCAACTTTTACTTAAGAGTGAAACATTTAAAACATTCCTTTTACATTAGGTTCAAGACAACGATGCCTATCATTGCTTCTACTGGACACTATTCTAGAGGTCCTAACCAGTACAAGTTAAGAAAAAGATATTAAAGATATAAAATCATAAGGGAACAAACAAAACTGCCCTTACTTACACAGGATATGATTCTCTGCAGAAAAAAAATCCAAAAGAATCTCAAGTAAACAATTTAAACTAACAAAAAAGTTCAACAAGGATGTGACTACAAGATCAATATACTAAAATCAATGTTATCATAATAAATCAGCAATTATAAAATTTTTTTTTTTTTTTTTTTTTTTGAGACGGAGTCTCGCGCTGTGTCACCCAGGCTGGAGTGCAGTGGCGCGATCTCGGCTCACTGCAAGCTCCGCCTCCCAGGTTCAGGCCATTCTCCTGCCTCAGCCTCCGAGTAGCTGGGACTACAGGCGCCCGCCACCACGCCCGGCTAGTTTTTTGTATTTTTAGTAGAGACGGGGTTTCACCATGTTAGCCAGGATGGTCTCGATCTCCTGACCTCGTGATCCGCCCGCCTCGGCCTCCCAAAGTGCTGGGATTACAGGCTTGAGCCACCGCGCCCGGCCTATAAAATATTTTTAAGATGGCATATGCAATAGCAATAAAAACTAAAAGATACCTAGATCAAACAAAGAAATACAAGAGAAAAAGTATATAGAGAACATTCTAAAACTTTATTGGAAAGTATAAAAAAGGATCTAAATAGATGGAGAAAAATACTATGCTCTCAGACTGAAAGAATCAATATTATAATCCAGGCGAAATGGCTCGTGCCTGTAATCCCAGCACTTTGGGAGGCTAAAGCGGGTGGATTACTTGAGGTCAGCAGTTCAATACCAGCCTGGCCAACATGGTGAAATCTCATCTCTACTACAAATACAAAAATTAGCTGAGTGTGATGGCAGGTGCCTGTAATCCCAGCTACTCCAGAGGCTGAGGCAGGAGAATCAATTAAACCCAGGAGTCCTATGTTGCAGCAAGCCAAGACTGTGCCACTGCACTCCAGCGTGGGCAACAGAGCAAGACTTTGTCTCAAAAAAAAAAAAAATCACTATTATAATGACCAGGTGTGGTGGTGTGGGCCTGTACTCTCAATTAGTTGGAAGGCTGAGGCAGTGGGATTGCTTGAGCCCAGGAGTTCAAGGCCAGCTTGAGCAACACAACAAGACCCTTCCTCTAAAATTAAAAATAAATTAAAAACAAACAAAAGATGTCAATCCTCTCAGACTGATTTACAGATTTAATGCAATCCCAATAAAAATCCCAAATGTGCATGGTATTCTAAGGTGAAAATAATCACAAAGACACTCTCAGAGTTAAAAAAGTAGAACTGGCCAGGCACGGTGGCTCACTCCTATAATCCCAGCACTTTGGGAGGCTGAGAAAGGCAGATCACAAGGTCAGGAATTCTAGATCAGCTGGGCCAACATGGTGAAACCCCATCTCTACTAAAAATACAAACATCAGCCGATGTGGTGGCACAGGCTTGTAATCCCAGCTACTTGGGAGGCTCAGGCAGGAGAATTGCTTGAAATCGGGAGTCAGAGATTGCAGTGAGCTGAGAGCATGCCACTGCACTCCAGCCTGAGCAACAGCGAAAGAAGCCATCTCAAAAAAAAAAAAAAAAGGTAGATGTAGTAGGATCACAGATAAATCTAAAAACAGTGGCAAATGGGAAAAAAGCAAACTGCTAACAGATATGTACAATATATCTAAAATATACAATGTTCAAAATATGTGGAAAATACTAGGTAGGGCCAGGCATGATGGTTCACACCTGCAATCCCAGCATTTTGGGAGGCCGAGGCGAGCGGATCACCTGAGGTTGGGAGTTGGAGACCAGCCTGACAACATGGAGAAACCCCGTCTCTACTAAAAATACAAAATTAGCCGGGCATGGTGGCACGTGCCTGTCATCCCAGCTACTCAGGAGGCTGAGTCAGGAGAATCGCTTGAACCCAGGAGGCAGAGGTTGCAGTGAGCCGAGATCACGCCATTGCACTCCAGCCTGGGCAACAAGATGGAAACTCTGTCTCAAAAAAAAAAAAGCAAAAAACAAAAGACTATGTAGGAAATATATAGTAAAAACATGCAGAGGAGTGACAAATACCAAATTCAAAAATGTTGTGACCTCTGTGGAGAAAAGGTGAGGAATGAGTTCACGTGTGAATGTATGGGTACATGCTTTCTGTTAACTTAGTAGGAGAAAAAAATCAACCTCTACCACGTGGACCCCCAGAGAGGGAAGCAAAACCCCATGAAAGACACTTTATATATTCCTGTAGGCTTTTTTTTTGCGGGGTGGGGTTCTTTCTTTTTATTTTTTATTTTTTGAGATGGAGTCTTGCTCTGTTGTCCAGGCTGGAGTGCAGTGGCACAATCTTGGCTCACTGCAACCTCTGCCTCCCGGGTTCAAACGATTCTCCTGCCTCAGCCTCCCAAGTAGCTGGGACTACAAGAGTGTGCCATCATGCCCAACTAATTTTTTGTATTTTTAGTAGAAACGGGGTTTCACCGTGTTAGCCAGGATGGTCTCAGTCTCCTGACCTCGTGATCCACCTGCCTCAGCCTCCCAAAGTGCTGGGATTACACGCGTGAGCCACTGCACCCAGCTGCTCCTGTAGGCTTTTAAACAGCCCTATTTACAATTCAGTTTTGGCCTGGCATGTTGGCTCATGCCTATAATCCCAGCCCTTTGGGAGGCTGGGATCACCTGAGGTCAGTAGTTCGTAACCAGCCTGACCAACATGGTGAAACCCCATCTCTACTAAATACAAAAAAGTTAGCCGGGCGTGGTGGCCCATGCCTGTAGTCCCAGCTACTTGGGAGGCTGAGACAGGAGAATCGCTTGAGTCCAGGAGGCAGAGATTGCAGTGAGCCAAGTTTGAGCCATTGCTCTCTAGCCTGGGCAACAAGAGTGAAACTCTATCTCAAAAAAAAAAAAAAAAAGAAAAGAAAAGAAAATCAGTTTTAAGTTTCATTCCTTACATTGTAACCTTTTTTCAAGTTACCCTTAAGCATACAGCAGTAAGTTCTTAAACTTCATGAAGTATCAGAATCACTTGGAGGGCTTGTGGTTCATGCCCGTAATCTCAGCACTTTGGGAGGTCGAGATGGGTGGATCACTTGAGCTCAGGAGTTCAAGACCAGCCTGGGCAACATGGTGAAACCCTGCCTCTACTAAAATATAGAAAATTAGCCAGGCGTGGTGGTGCACGCCTGTAGTCCCAGCTACTCAGGAGGCTGAGGCAGGAGAGTCACTTGAACTCGAAAAATGGAGGTTGCAGTGAGTCAAGATCGTACCAGTGCACTCCAGCCTGTGTAATAGAGCCAGACTCTGTCTCAAATAATAATAATAATAATAACCATAAAAGAATCACTCAGAGGGCTTGTTATTATATGGATTGTTGAGCTGGCCCCAGACTTTCTGATTCAGTAAGTCTAGAGTGGGACCCGAGAATTTGCATTTCTAACAAGTTCCCAGGTATTGCTGAAGTGGCTGGTCCATAGATTATACTTAAAAACCACACTTTGGGACCTACAGTAAAGTCTGTCTACATAATACAGGTGTTTTTGTGGTTGTGAGGAATTAAGAGGCAAACAGTGAATGAAAGAGTGCCATTTTCTACATTCTCTTTGGGCTGAGGCCAGCACAGAAGCTCATAATTCTAGGTGGTGAATAGGAATGTATTAACAGTGCAGCAGGTAGGAGCCAGATGTCAGGAGAATTAGTGTGATATGAACCCCCTTTCTTCCAAATACATGCCTGAAGAAGTAAGTACAATGTAACTGGTTGAGAAAATCAAACCATGCCCTTCAGACTCCCACCCCAGTCCCCATCCTCTGCACAAACTCGATTCATACCCTAAAGGCATGGGGAGGAAGGGATTGAAAATGCTGACCTCCATCCCATACCCAGCAAACCATCCTGTCCATGGGCTGCTTGAGCTTCTGAGCTAACCTGCAGCGAGTCCCATTTTTGTGTTTTCAGCTAGCTGGGCTACTCCCCAGACCTGCCCCTTTATCCTTTCAAGGTTGGGAGGAAACCTTGCTCTCACTCTGGATGAGACACTTGCGTTGGTTTAATGGGCTCTTGGTGGGAACTTCAGAGTTTGATTATTCTCAGCAATCAGCAGAGGCAGTCATGCGTTTCTGGGCCCTCCAGCCTCACTCTGTTCACCAGCTTTCCAGGCTGGGAATGTACCCACAAACCCTTGAGCTGACTGAAAGCCCAGGGAACTTGCGTGCCTGCCTGCATGAATGCATGAATGCGTATGTGTGCATGCCCAAGAGGGAGCTGAAGGCTAGTGCACAGAAGGCAGAGGCCTCAGGCCGGTCATTATCTCCAAGCCAGAACCTTCCTGTCCCTGAATGGGACCCTGGCACAATACCAAACAGCCAGACTCTCACTGTATATAATGAAGTTCTCACTGATTATCCTGATGATGGCCCAGGAGACCTGGGCCCGGGGAGGTTCATCTGCTGCCAACCCTGGTTCCTAGTTCCACTCCGCTGTGGAAATGAGGATGTCCCTGCAGCTCCCCCACCATCTCACTTCCCCAGCATAATGCCTATCCCCAAGGGACCCTGATCCTGGAGCTGAACTAAAATGACAGCAACAGTTTATTAATTGGACTAATGAGAGGCCTGGGCAGGGAGAGAAAGAGAAGCTGGAAGAGTGAGAAGGAAAGAGATGAAGAGAGGAACATCATACAGCACAGGAAGACAGGACTAGATTTAAGACTGGAGCCAGCAGCTCACTTTCTGAGTGTTTGGGGAGGGGACGGGGAGGGACTTAGAAGATAGTTTTACAAACTTCATGTTCCATATAGGAAACATGCTACTTTTTCATCAGCAGCAAATTAGAACAGCCTCATTTCCTGATTGTCTGTGTTCCAGGCACTTTACTGTTTTATATTTACTCAGTTAATCTTCATAAGATTCCTATGAGATGAGAATATCCATTTTACTGATGAAAAAGCTGAGGCCCAAAGAGCTTTGTCCAAAATCATACTCATAATAAGGAATAGGCCAGGCATGGTGGCTCACGCCAGTAATCCCAGCACTTTGGGAGGCCACAGCGGGCAGATCACGAGGTCAGGAGTTTGAGACCAGCCTGGCCAACATGGTGAAACCCTGTCTCTACTTAAGACACAAAAAAGTAGCTGGGCAGGGTGACATGTACCTGTAATCCCAGCTACTCAGGAGGCTGAGGCAGGAGAATCTCTTGAATCCAGGAGGCAGAGGTTTCAGTGAGCCAAAATCACGCCATTGCACTCCAGCCTGGGCAACAGGGCAAGACTCCATCTCAAAATAAATAAATAAATAAATAAATAAATAAAACAAGTAATAGAGCTAGGATTTGAACCTAGACAATCTGATTCCAGAGGCCAAACTCTTAACCACTGCCATGTAGGGAGTGATAGGAAATGAGGCTCAATGCATAAATAAATATAGCACTTACATTCCTCTATGTCCAACCCTATGAGACATGTATGTTAATTTTCCCTATTTTACGGATGAGGAAAATTAGTCTCAGAGAGGTGAAGTCATTTGCCTAAAGCCACATGATTAGAAAGTGTCAGAGCAGAGATATGATATCCATTTACCTGACTCCACAGCTGCACTTCTTATCTTGATTCTCTTACAAGGAATTTCCCTTTACTCTGAGCTCCTGCAGGCATCCTGCATAAGAGAAGGCTAGCTGCAGGAATGGTGAGACATTTTATTTTTCCATGGAGGAAGCTTTAGTTTGACATAGGGGGATAAGGATTACCATGAGATTTAGCCTATGGAACGTAATTCCTAACCAAGTGTTGGGGGCAAGTTGCTAGGACGTGGAGGTGGAAGTTTGTTACATGCAACTGCAAGGATTCCTTCTGAGCAACCCAAATCCAGTTCACTGCCTGATCTAGGCAGAGGCATGAGGGAGTTGTTAATAGCATGACATTTTCCTCAACATTTTAAGGTTTAAATTTTTTTTCCTGTCAATAAGGCTAACAGGGTAATCTGCACTGGCAGGCTGCATCCTTCCTGTTTGTCCTCCTGAAGCAGTTCCAGCTGACCAGCCACTGGGAACCTGCTGCTTAAGCAGCTTGTAATGAACTGCAAAACAGAACAAGAAGAACCAGGCAGGCAGGGGTCAGCACCCTCCCGGGACAGTAAACTGGCCTTGCAGAGAGGAGCCAAGGAAGAAGGACACAGGAGTAGAGCTGATGTATGCATATCTAGCTATTCTCTGCTCTGGGCTTATTCCATTTTTGCAAAAAATAATAAATGCTTATAAACAAACTATATAGAAGAATATTAAATAAAAAGTGAAACTTCCCCTCCCAGACACCTCACCCACGAGGGATAGCCATGGTTAATTTAACCATTTGTTTTTCTTTTTGTACCTTCTCTGTGTAAATCTTGGTATAAATGTGAGCTTAATTTTTTGTTTTGTATCATCTAATACAAAGTGGGATTTATATGTTGATCTTCAATTTGATAACTAGCTCTTTAAATTTTTTTTTTTTTTAAGATAGCGTCTCACTCTGTCACCTAGGCTGGAATGCAGTGGTGTGATCATAGCTCATTGCAGCCTCGACCTCCAGAACTCAAGCGATTCTCCCACCTCAGCTTCCCAAGTAGCTGGGACTACAGGCCTGAGACTACAGGCGCATCCCACTACACCTGCATAATTTTTTTTGTTTTTAATTTTTAGTAGAGTATTGCTATTTTTTCAGTAGGGTTTTGGTGGTCTTGCTATGTTGCCCAGGTGGTCTTGAATTTCTGGCTTTAAGGATCCTCCCGTCTCAGCCTCCCAAAGTGCTGGAATTACAGGCATAAGCCACATCACCCAGCCCCCCTTCAAAAATTTTATCAATTTACACTTCCAACAATAGTGTATCAACCTAGCCAACAGTGACTTGTTTTTTAGTTAAAAACAAAACAAAACATTTAGTATGTCAATTGAACAAATATTTCTCTCACTCCCTTTCCTTCTGTCCTTTCCTCTGTTTTCTATTAAATTTCAAACCTCTGACCCATGCTTATTACCCAGAATTCTAGAAATTTGTCAGTAGGTGAGAAACAGGGGAGGCAGCTTTTCCACACAAAGGTGCAATATTACTCTGTAAAAGGTGATAGCAGCTTTTCCATATATATATTTACAAGAGTTCATAGGTACAGCTCATTAGCTGGCAAAAAGAATGTACAAGCAAGACACCTTGCTAGGTGTGGGAACTCATTTGATCCTTAGATAATAGTGCAATTAGGCCGGGTGCGGTGGCTCACGCCTGTAATCCCAGCACTTTAGGATGCTGAGGTGGGCGGATCACAAGGTCAGGAGATCGAGACCATCCCGGCTAACATGGTGAAACCCCGGCTCTACTAAAAATACAAAAAAGTTAGCCAGGCGTGGTGGCAGGCACCTGTGGTCCCAGCTACTTGGGAGGCTGAGGCAGGAGAATAGCGTGAACCTGGGAGGCAAGCTTGCAGTGAGCCAAGATCGCGCCACCGCACTCCAGCCTGGGCGACAGAGCAAGACTCCGTTTCAAAAAAAAAAAAAAAAGATAATAGTGCAATTAGGAAAAGCACGCATTGTCTCCCCATTTTGCAGATGACTAAAAGGAAATTCAACAAATGTGCCTGTAAGGTCACAGTGCTAGTCAAATATGGAACTCTGAGTCCATATTCTCTTCCCTACATTATATTCACCATTTTTCTAGGTGTGTAAAATATAAGCGTGTATATAAACTCTAAAGTGCACAATATCTAATCTGTAAGCACATTTGTCACACCCTTTTTATACCTGCGGCTATATACTAAATGTAATCTGGGTGTGTGCAATACAGTGTATATAAAATATGGAAGATGGTGAAGGAGGCACTAAGAGGTAGTTAAAAAAAACCTCACCTAAATGTGACCTGGCAGGCCCTGACAAATACACAGGTGTGTCAGGGACTAAAGAGCGCTGGGAAATGTTGAATTCTAAATGAGATCTCTTCTAGTCATGGTTCTGGAACAAACAAAGTGCATGGAGTTTTGAAGTCAGGTACATAGGGGTTCAAGTTCTGTCTTAGTCACATACTAGATGCGTGATTGTGGACAACTAAGTTAAGTTCTCTGGGCTTCAGTTTTTTTCATCTATAAAAAAGAAATAGGTTGGGTGCAATGGCTCATGCCTGTAATCCCAGCACTTTGGGAGGCCGAGGCGGTCGGATCACGAAGTCAGGAGTTCAACACCAGCCTGACCAACATGGTGATAAGAGAAGAGAGACAGACCCTCTCATATTGTTTTATATTGTTTTATACTCAGAAAAGAAAAGCAAAATAAAAAGCAGGTAGCCTGGCACCTAGGAACCAGACCCAAAACCAGGCCTGGGCCTGCCTAACCTAAGCCTGGTAGTTAAAGATTGACCCCTGACCTAACTGGTTATGTTATCTATAGATTCCAGATATTGTATAGAAAAGATATTGTGAAACTTCCCGGCGTATTCTGTTTCACTCTGACCACCGGTGCATGCAGCCCCTGTCATGTACCCCCTGCTTGCTCAATCGGACACACGGACCCCCTTAGAGTTGTGAGCTCTTAAAAGGGACAGGAATTGCTCACTCGGGAGCTCGGCTCTTGAGACAGGAGTCTTGCCATGTGCTCCCGGCCAAATGAACCACTTCCTTCTTTAACTCGGTATCTGAGGAGTTTTGTCTGCAGCTCGTCCTGCTACAGTGAAACCCCGTCTCTACTAAAAATATGAAAATTAGCTGGGAGTGGTGGCACATACCTGTAATCCCAGCTACTCAGGAGGCTGAGGCAGGAGAATCTCTTGGACATAGGAGTCGGAGGTTGCCATGGCTGAGATTGCACCACTGCTCTCCAGCCTGGGTGACAAAGTGAGACTCCGTCTCAAAATAATAATAATAATAATAATAATATTCTGTGTTTCACAAGATGAAATGAGACAATGTATGTAAAACATCTTACAATGTGCTTGAAACATAATTCTCAATAAGAGTTATTATTTGTATATGTTTCACTTTACCATTCTTATTTGTTTTGTTTCAACATGGTTCAGCTGTACATAAAACTAAGCATATGACTGCAGAAGTGGCAATCCTGAAAGATTAATGCAGTGGTTCTCAGCTCTGTCTGCTCATTAGAATCACCTGGTGAGCTCAAAACAAATGCTTATATCTAGGCCAATGAAATCAGAATCTCTGAAGGTGTTGAGAATCCATGGATTAAACAGAGGTTTTGAGTGTGAAGTTTTCAGGGCTACTAAAAATCAGTGAGTAAGATTTTGTGAAAATTAAGGCTTTTAAGTGAGTCCTCTGAATTTTCTTTTTTTTTTTTTTTTTTTTTGAGACAGAGTCTCACTCTGTCGCCCAGGCTGGAGTGCAGTGGCCGGATCTCAGCTCACTGCAAGCTCCGCCTCCCGGGTTCACGCCATTCTCCTGCCTCAGCCTCCCGAGTAGCTGGGACTATAGGCGCCCGCCACCTCGCCCGGCTAATTTTTTGTATTTTTTAGTAGAGATGGAGTTTCACCGTGTTAGCCAGGATGGTCTCGATCTCCTGAACTCGTGATCCGCCCATTTCGGCCTCCCAAAGTGCTGGGATTACAGGCTTGAGCCACCGCGCCCGGCCCCTGAATTTTCGTTATGACTGTAGAGGATGGTTGTTGGTGGATCCCTTTCCACTTTCCCAGGAGTCCTGTTTTACATTTGGACATACTGAGTCCTGGAAAAGTTGATTCTTTCCCTGATTTCAGGGGTCGAGGAAGAAATCCCTAAAGGCAAAGGTAATATTGCATTTTATCCACTGCTATTATGATTAGTGCATATGGCCAAAGCTGTTGTAATCAGGGTGATTCTCAGGACTGTTGGAAACACTGGGACAAAAATGTTGTCTTGCTGAGCATAAAGAAAAGGCAGGTAGGTAGCCCATCTTGGGATTCCAAAGGGGGTCAGCTTTAGTATAAAGACAGTAGGGAAGAAAGAAAGACATTGTTTTGGGGCTACATCAAGTCTCATCTAAAGCCAGTTGCCACTGGACTTTCCAGCATAATAAGGTGACAAATTCCTTATGCAAGTCTATTTTTCTGTTAGTTGAAAGTGAAAGCATCCAAATAGAATAATAACCTTTCTTATGTAGATTGTAAGAACAATGAAGAGGGAAGCATGCCTGGTGTTTCTTTCTATTTTACAAGAAAATAGCAAGCATTTTGCTGGAGCCTCTTCCTGCCCCTTCTAAAACCAATAGCCCAAGGTTGACTTCCTTAAGCAAAAGCAAATAAACAATAAGCAAACAAACAGAGCAGTAACTCCTCTTCTTTCAAAGTCATAACAACTTTGAGCTCAGGGTCTCTTTGGACTTGCGGTGAAAGTCTCAGGTTCTCCATGTTAAGCTGATAAGGTGGAGTCACACCAGCATCCTCACCACAGCTCTGACTCTGTCATTCTGCTTACACATTTTCCATGGCTCCTGAACAGCCATCAAGGCCTTTCACAATCTGGCTCCGTCCTCACCTCGCACTGTACCACCCTGTTCTCTCTTCACATGATTTGCTTTTCTCCCAAATCTGAAATGCTTTCGTGTTTCATTCTCCAGTGCCCTTTGTACATGCAGTTCCCTTTGCCTGCTGTACCCTTTCCCCTTTCTCTACATGGCAGTCTCACCTATCCTGCAAGGTCCAGCTCAAATACCACTTTCTGTGCTTTCCCCAGGCAGGGCTAGGGGGACTTTCTTGGTCTTTTCTTTTTTCTTTTTTCAGACGGGGTCTCACTCTGTTGCCTAGGCTGAAGTGCATTAGCGTGATCATGGCTCACTGCAGCTTTGACCTCCCAGGGTCCACAGGATACTCCCACTTCAGCCTCCCGAGTAGCTAGGACTACAGGTGCACACCACCATGCCTGGCTAATTTTTATTTTTTTATTTTTTTGTAGAGACAGGGTTTCAGTATGTTGCCTAGGCTGGTCTCAAACTCCTGGGTTTAAGTGATCCATCCACTTTGGCCTCCCAAAGTGCTAGGATTATAGGCATGAGCCACCACACCTGGCCTCCTTGGTTCTTTTATGGTACTTTATATACACTTTGTGGTAGGGTCAATGTGTTTTGGTACCCATCTCCCCACCAGATCATGAATGCCTCAATAGCAGGGCCTCTACTTTTTTTCATTTCAGTACCCTACAGAGGCGGTATAAAGTGGTGGTTAAGTAAACTGGTTCTGGAAGAGCCTAGAGTAAAATCCCAGCTCTATCACTTACTAACTCTGTAACTTAAGGTAAAATACTTAACTTCTCTTTGCCTCAATTTCCTCATCTGTAAAATGAGGATTAAAAATAATAATAGGGCCAGGTGTGGTGGCTCACACTTGTAATCCCAGCACTTTGGGAGGCTGAGGTGGGTGGATCACAAGGTCAGGAGTTTGAGACCAGCCTGGCCAATATGGTGAAACCCCATCTCTACTAAAAATACAAAAATTAGCCAGGCATGATGTCAGGTCCCTGTAATCCCAGCCACTTAGGAGGCTGAGGCAAGAGAATCGCTTGAACCCAGGAGGCAGAGGTTGCAGTGAACTGAGATGGTGCCATTGCACTCCAGCCTGGGCAACAGAGCAAGACTCTGTCTAAAAAAAAAAAAAAGCATTATCCATCACCCATCATTCCTCATGCTCCTCTGTAATCCATCCCCCACTCTCCAACCCACCAACCCTGTCTGCAGGCAACCACTGATCTGCTTTATGTCACTATAGATTAGTTCATACATTAAACTTTTATATAAATAAAAGAGTACAGCATGTACTTTTTTTTCTTGGCTTCTTCCACACAGTATAATGTTTTTGAGATCTGTTTATATTGTTATGCATATCAATAGTTGATTCCTTTTCATACTTTTGTATTTCCATGGTATGGATGTACCTAAATTGTCTTTCCATGCATTATTAATGGACATTTGAGTCATTTCCAGTTTTTGTTTATGACAAAACTGTTCTGAATGTTTATGTACAAGTCTGTGTACACATACTGTTATGCCTAGACCGTTTATTCCCCGAAGAAGACCACCAGAGTCCAGAGTCAAAGCTAAGCAGCAAGGATCTTTATTACAGGTTCGAACCTGGAACTCTCCCTTGCTAGTGAAACGAGACGGGCAGGAGAGCTCCCCCACTGAGCTCCGAGCAGTGTTATATAGTCTAAGAAAAGTGGGCATAGAGTTATCATACAAATCAGATATATGATTGGCTAGTGTTTGAACAAGGTGATTTGGCTAACTATGATTGGTTCCCGCCATTTCTGATATTTCGGTTCAACCTTTGAGGCGGGAGAGCAGGTTTATGGCAGCAAGAGTTTATCTTACTTAAACACGTCTTGTGACCTTGCCTCAGAACTTACAAAATCTCTGGTACGTGCAGAAAAACAGGTACTCACAGAACTTACGAAATCTCTGGTATGTGCAAAGATTAGAGAGCAGAACAAAGGGTGTAGTGGGGGGGGCGGGTACACATCTATCTTTGTGTCCTTTCAATACAAACCAATAACAGGTATTCAAATAGCAACAGCTGTGAGTGACTGAGGAGAGGACCTGGGTAGAGTGGTAGTGGCACCATGGGAGCTGTTTCCTTTTCAATGTGTGTGTAGCAAACATTTTAATAAAGTTGTAAACATCCAATTATCCAAATGTTCATGAATAGGAATTATTGCCGGGCGTAGTGGCTCACACCTGTAATCCCAGCTCTTAGGGAGGCAGAAGCGGGAGGATAACTTGAGTTCAGGAGTTCGAGACCTGCCTGGGCAATACAGCGAGACCCCATTCTCCACAAAAAGGAAAAAAAGAAGATAAATAGGAATTACTGAGTTCATTGCAAACTTAGATTTCACCAGTCCAAGTTCCCATCTAGTATAGGCCCAATGTGAATGTCACTACTGTCAGGCCTCTGAGCCCAAGCCAAGCCATCGCATCCCCTGTGACTTGCACGTATATGCCCAGATGGCCTGAAGTAACTGAAGAATCACAAAAGAAGTGCAAATGCTCTGCCTCCCTTAACTGATGACATTCCACCACAAAAGAAGTGAAAATGGCCGGTCCTTGCCTTAAGAGATGATATTATCTTGTGAAATTCCTTTTCCTGGCTCATCCTGGCTCATCCTGGCTCATCCTGGCTCAAAAAGCTCCCCCACTGAGCACCTTGGCGATTACTCCTGCCCACCAGAACAACCCCCACTTTGACTGTAGCACCGGCTGCCTACCCAAATCCTATAATGCATTTACCCTTATGCCCTTTGCTGACTCTTTCGGGCTCAGCCCTTACCTTGAGTGAAATAAGCAGCCATGTTGCTCACAACAAAGCCTGTTTGGGTGGTCTCTTCCTGCAGGGCCAGCATGACAACCACTCTGGAAGGACTCTGGAGGCTGACCACCAGCCATTTCCTTACAAAACTTAGAAACACTGGAAATAGCTGAGCATTGGCTCCGCGCCTGTAATCCCAGCACTTTGGGGAGGCAGGAGGCAGATCACCTGGTGGGAGTTGGGGTCAGCCTGACTAGCACATGGAGCCCATCTCTACTAAAAATACAAGAACATTAGCTGGGCGTGGTGGCACAGCCTCAATCCCAGCTACTCAGGAGAGCTGAGGCAGGAGAATCTAAGAACCTGGGGAGGTAGGGTTGTGAGCTGAGGATCACACCATTGCACTCAGCCTGGGCAACAAGAGTGAAATTCTGTCTCGAAAGAGAGGGAAAGGAGGCCTTGGTGGCTCAAGCCATCAACACTGGGAGGCAGATCGTGAGGATCCACCGAGGTCAGGAAGGTCGGGGCCATCCCTAAAGCTAACGGTGAAACCGTCTCTACTAAAATAAAAAGCCAAGCCGGGTGGCGGTACCTGTAGTCCAACTTCGGGAGGAGCTGAGGCGAGGAGAATAAGCGTGAACCGATGAACACGGTGAGCTGAGATCCGGCCACTACGCTCCAGCCCTAAGGCGACAGAAGCCGAGAGACCGTCTCAAAAGGAAAGGGACGGGAAGGGGGAGGGGAAAAGAGGGGAGGGAGGGGAAGGGAGGAAGGAAGGAAGGAAGGAAGTCCCTGAGGACAGGAACTTATGTCACTGCTGTATCCCAGTACCCTGGTGACCACGGCCCATTACACTGAAATTATTCTTTTCTAAGTAGTTCATTCTCTTTTTGGACAGTTCCAACGATTATAAACTGACTTGGAGCAGATAAGTGATCTATCTTTTGGCCCTAATTATGCCCTCAGGAACCCTATTTTCTAAATCAAACTTTAAAAATATTTGAAAATAGCTCCACTCCCTTCACTTCTCTAAGTTAAACAGACCCAGTTTAACCATTTGTATTAAGGCACAGTTTAACTTAGGAAAGTATTGACCAGGTCTTCTGAAAGGCAGTGTGTTTAGTGACTAAGCATATGAATGGAAAAGCCTGCCTGATCTGTGTTCATATCCTGAGTATTGTGGTATGGTTTGTGGCAAATTCTTAATTTGTGCCTTAGTTTCTTCACTTGTGGAGTGAGGATAGTAATAGCTACCATACAAGATTGTTGCTAGAGTTAAATGAGAAAACTTCGCCCAGGCTGGAGTGCAGTGGCCGGATCTCAGCTCACTGCAAGCTCCACCTCCCGGGTTCGCCATTCTCTGCCTCTCAGCCTCCCTGAGTAGCTGGGACTACAGGCACCGTCACCTCACCCGGCTAGTTTTTGTATTTTTTAGTAGAGGCGGGTTTCACCGTGTTCCAACCAGGATGGTCTCGATCTCCTGACCTGGTGATCCCACCCGTCTCGGCCTCCCAAAAGTGCTGGGATTACAGGCCTGAGCACGCGGCGGCAGAGCACTTTTGTTTGTTTGTTTTTGAGGCGAGTCTCCTCCTATGTAGGCTGGAGTGCAGTGGCGGACTCAGCTCACTGAAAGCTCCGCCTCCCGGGTTCGCCATTCTCCTGCCTCAGCCTCTCCCGAGTAGCTGGGACTACAGGCGCCCGCCCCCACGCCCGGCTAATTTTTTGTATTTTTAGTAGAGACGGATTTTCACTGTGGTCTCGATCTCCTGACCTTGTGATCTGCCTGCCTCGGCCTCCCAAAGTGCTGGGATTACAGGCGTGAGCCACTGCGCCCGGCCCATATACCACATTTTCTTGATCCAATTATGGTTGATGGATACTTAGGTTGATTCCATATCTTTGCTATTGTGAATAGTTGAGATAATCATATGAGTGCCGGTGTCCTTTTGATATAATGATTTATTTTCCCTTGGGTAGATAGCCAGTAGTGGGATTGCTGGATAGAATGGTAGTTATATTTTTAGTTTTTTGAGAAATCTCCATACTGTTTTCCATAGAGGTTGTAGTAATTTACATTCTCATGAATGGTTTATAACCTATTGGATTATTGGTATTTAAATAAAGTATGTTAATATCTAGTGAGGTTTCAAAATATTAGCAAATTACTCGACCTCTCTGTGCCTCATTTTCTTCATCCATGAAAATGGAATAATAACAGTACCAATTTCATAAGATTATGAGAATTAAGTTCATGTATGTAAAATACATAGAACAGTATGGTACACACAAATGTTACACAACTGAATTAAGTTCATATATGTAAAATACATAGGACAGTATGGTACACACAAATGTTACATAACTACTTGTTTCATTAGTTTTATTTTTATTAGTTATTAGCCAAAGGCATTAGTGTGTATATCAGACCCTGGAGACGGAGGTGGTTTATGTTGTAGAGACATAAACACGCAAAAGTGAATCTGACCATCATTTCTTTCCCAATGCCTCCTTGCTAATTCCATTTTCAGGCACCTCTTGCTTTTCCCTTGGCCTCCCCAGAAACTCAATTCCCCTCAGTTCTGTTACATAAACAATTGACTTCTCTACCCCCTTTTCAACTCCAGGCCTTCTTTGCAGAGCTAGCTTTGTGACTGTGTCCTGTTATCCTGTGAGCATTTTCCCCAGATCCAACCCCTCAGGACCACTTTGAGCTCTCTTTTTCTTTTGCCTCCCCCAATAGCTTCTGGGAGGAGCAGGGAATAAGATAGAGATTTATTTCCCCACCAAACAGAATTTTGTCATCTCTCTTAGAAGGAAGAAGAAGCAACATTCAATTCTTAATTTTAATTATTTTGACTCATGAACATTTTAACCACATTTAAAAATACATATTTTAAACATATTTAAATATATTTTATCCTCCATATTATGAAATTTCACTGGTGTGTTGCCTAGGTCTTGACGTTTTCACTACTGAAGTCTGTGAAAATGAGGTTCTAAATGCTAATTAGGGTTTCCTAATTCTGAGAAAGAAGTCAGGAAGGCTGTCGTTAGCTCATTTGACCACAAATATAGCACTGATTTTGCCCAGGAGAAGAAGAAAATAAAGCAAAATGTGAGCAGTGCTGCTTTCTCAGCCTCAATTAACACCAGAACAGCATCTCCTCCACTCTCTCCCAAGGACCTGATAAGACAGGCAGAAGCCTTTGTTCTTCAACAATACAGAGAGTTGGTAGGAAGGTCTCCAGGGAGGTACTGGACCTCTTGCCACTAAATGCAGTTGGGGTCTCAAGTGATTAATGGAAAAATAAAACATGAGACTATATTTATATCCCACACTGTGGAGCACATCATACCAGTTATACCTGATTATACAGCTAGGTGTTCCAAAACTTCGTCAGCCTGAGACCACAGAATCAGGTTACATTTTCTTTTCTTTTCTTTTTTTTTTTTTTTTTGAGACAGAGTCTTGTTCTCTCTCCCAGTCTGGATGGAGTGCAGTGGCGTGATCTTGGCTCACTGCAACCTCTGCCTCCCAGGTTCAAGCCATTCTCCTGCCTCAGCCTCCCGAGTAGCTAGGATTACAGGCATGAGCCACCACGTCCGGCTAATTTTTGTATTTTTTTTTTTTTCTAGTAGAGAGAGGGTTACACTGTGTTGGCCAGGCTGGTCTCGAACTCCTGACCTCAGCGATACACCCACCTAGGCCTCCCAAAGTGTTGGGATTACGAAGTAGAGTGAGCCACCGTGCCTATTACATTTTCTCTTTTTTCTTTTCTTTTTTTTTTTTTTTTTGAGGCAGTCTTGCTCTGTCCTGGGTGTGGTGGTGCAATCTCGACTCTTTTCTGCAAGCTCCGCCTCCCAGGTTCCGCGCCATTCTCCTGCCTCAGCTACTCCCCAGTAGCTGGGACTACAGGCTCCCGCCACCTCGCCCGGCCCCTAGTTTTTGTATTTCTTTTTTTTTTTTTTTTTTTTTTTTTTTGAGGCCGAGGTCGCTCATCACCAGCAGGCTGGAGTGCTGTGGCGGATCTCAGCTCACTGCAAGCTCCACGCCTCGGGTTTTGCACTTCATTCTCCACCCTCAGCCTCGGGTAGCTGGGACTACAGGCCCGCCCTGCAGCCCGGCCTAATTTTTGTATTTTTTAGTAGAGAGGCGAGGGTTTCCGTGTTAGCCAGGATGGTCTCGATCTCCTGACCTCGTGATCCACCCGTCTCGGCCTCCCAAAGTGCTGGGATTACAGGCTTGAGCCACCGCGCCCGGCCTGACTTTTTTTTTTTTGAGATGGAGTTTTTGCTCTTGTTGCCCAGGATGGAGTGCAGTGGTGCGATCTCAGCTCACTGCAAACTCTGCCTCCCAGGTTCAAGCGATTCTCCTGCCTCAGCCTCCCTAGTAGCTGGGATTACAGGCATGTGCAACCACTCCGGCTAATTTTGTATTTTTAGTAGAGACAGGGTTTCACTGTGTTGGTCAGACTGGTCTCGAACTCCCAACCTCAGGCAATCTGCCCGCCTTGGCCTCCCAAAGTGCTGGGATTACAGGCATGAGCCACCGCGCCAGGCCTGACATTTTCTTTAATACACAAATTTCAATGATTCCCGTCATCTTCTCTGGAATATGACAAGCCAATTTTTTTTTTTTTTTGAGTCAGTCTCGCTCTGTCACCCAGGCTGGAGTGCAATGGCGCGATCTTGGCTCGCTGCAACCTCTGCCTCCCGGGTTCAAGTGATTCTCCTGCCTCAGCCTCCTGAGTAGCTGGGATTACAGGCACACACCACTACACTCGACTAAAATTTTGCATTTTTAGTAGAGACGGGGTTTCGCCATGTTGCCCAGACTGGTCTCAAACTCCTGAGCTTAGACAATCCGCCCTCCTGGGCCTCCCAGAGTGCTAGGATTACAGGCGTGAGCCACTGCACCTGACCTGAGAGGCTAATTCTTATTATTAGACTTCCCTTTACTTGTTTGTCTGTGGCAGGAATACTGGGAGAAAGTCAATATGACCCTGGCATTTGCAGGTTTCTTCCCCAAGTACATTTGCCACCCTCGCTTGCTCCATAGCTCTCAGGTCACCTGATGCCATCTAGGGACTGGCTTCTCCCTGACTGCTGCTGCTTCGTTCCCCAGATGTGTTTTCACAAGCCTGGACACAGGCTCTACCCTTTACTCCCCAAAGAATACCTAAAACCAACAAGTAGGTGCCAGGGGGAAAAAAAAAAAAAAAAAAAAAAAAGCCTGACAGAAGTCTTGAGGATCACAGAAGGGAATGACACTAAAATAGAGGACAATCTAAACACGAGGGGATGTACCACTGCTCTTTGAGTCTGTTAGTCCATACCTTCCCCAGGGTACCCTTTACCAGAGCTGGCTTCTTAGGCCTGTGACCTATGCCATCACACAGGTCCCCAGGCTTAGAAGGGGCTTCATGCTTAGTGATCTCCTGTTGTCATCTTGAAATTCTTAATAATTTTTGAATAAAAGATATTCTGAATTTTCGTTCTGCACTTAGCCCTGCAAATTATGTAGTGATTCATGCCTTCTAGTAACCATTCTCCTCTTTAACCCCCTACCTGCCTGTATGTGCAGAGACCAGTCCCACCTCTTGCCAACAAAAGCGCCCATGATTATAGTCAACTCAGGCACACTGTTGCTCCACAGATGCAAAAAACCTTGCTCACGATGAAGACTTAGGAGTGATGAAATTGTCCTTCAAGTACCATAACCACAAGATAGTGATAAAAACAGATAACCAGCATCTATTTGGGGTGATATTGACAAAATTATCCAAATGTGGTAGATTCAGATATTTGGTCCCATGTAGACCAAAAACCAAGCAAATAAATTTTTATTTAAAGATGTTTGTTTTGGTTAAAGGGCTTGGCCTCACTTAGATGGACTCACCCTGTACATGAGGGTGCTTGGGGGAGAGGCTAGAGTGTCTCATGACACGAAAACATTCTATTTATTTTATTTTTTTATTTTGATTTTTTTTGAGACAGAGTCTCGCTCTCTCGAGCCCAGGCTGGAGCGCAGTGGTGGGATCTCAGCTCACTGCAACCTCCGCCTCCTGGGTTCAGGCGATTCTCCTGCCTCAGCCTCCCAAGTAGATGGGATTACAGGCGCCCACCACCATGTCCGGCTAACTTTTTGTATTTTTTTTTTTTGAGACGGAGTCTCACTGTGTCTCCCAGGCTGGAGTGCAGTGGCGTGATCTCGGCTCACTGCAAGCTCCGCCTCCCGGGTTCACGCCATTCTCCCGCCTCAGCCTCCCAAGTAGCTGGGACTACAGGCGCCCGCCACCGTGCCCGGCTAATTTTTTGTATTTTTAGTAGAGACGGGGTTTCACCATGTTAGCCAGGATAGTCTCGATCTCCTGACCTCGTGATCCACCCGCCTCGGCCTCCCAAAGTGCTGGGATTACAGGCTTGAGCCACCGCGCCCGGCCACTTTTTGTATTTTTAGTAAAGATGGGGTTTCACTATGTTGGTCAGGCTGGTCTCGAATTCCTGACCTCAGGTAATCCACCCGCCTTGGCGTTCCAAAGTGCTGCGATTACAGGCGTGAGCCACCATGCCTGGCTGACACAAAAACATTCTGAAGAATTTGGCTACTGCACTGATCTCCTGCCCACCTGCACTCTCATCTCCACCCCTAATTCTCCACCTCCTACACCCCTCCCCCTACTCCACCTCAGCCCCTCAGGACAGACAATTAAAGTAATTTTCCAGCCCTGACTCTGAAGTTATCTCCCCAGCAGGAGTCGGAAGGGTGAGTGGTAGAGGGGTGAAGACCCTCAGTGACCAGCTATAGTCTGAGCTGGGAAGGAACAAAGGCAAGAAGAAGGAGGAAATGGGTCACTGCCCATGGCTGGCAGAGCAACTGCTGTGCCTGAGCTTTTATTCTGCGAACAAATCTTTGCTCTCTTCACCAGTGACCCACATGAACTGTCATTCCCAACTGCAATAAAGTGGGGCAAGAGCTGAAAAGGGCTGACTCCACAGCTGTGGATAAGAGTTCCCTGGCACGAGAAGAAAGACTGAAAGACATAGGGCTTTCATGGAGGCAAAAGAAATAACGAGAGTCTGAGACAAGGAAATTAAAAAACAAAACAAAACAAAAAAACCTCTGAAAAGCCTAATTGCCCCTAAATACCTCGACACCAAAACTTTGTCATTTTTTCTTTTTTGTGACTGTCTTCCCATTTTATTTTTATTATTTTTTTTTTTTTTTCTGGGGAGCCGGAGTTTAGTTCCTGGCTGGCTGGAGTACAATGGTTCGATCTTGGCTCACTGCAACCTCTGCCTCCCAGGTTCAGGTGATTCACCTGCCTCAGTCCCCCAGAAAGCTGGGATTACAGGCATGCGCCACCATGCTTGGCTAATTTTTGCATTTTGGGAGTGACAGGGGTTTCGTCATGTGTGGTGAGTCAAGGCTGATCTGGAATCCAGGCCTCAGGTGGGCACACACCTGGGCCCCAAAGTGCTGGGGGGTTACAAGGCGTGAGCCACCACGCCCAGCCTGTCTTCCCATTTTGAAGCACCTTTATATGTTCCAGAGTGAGGTGAGAATTGAGGGAATAAAGGAATAATGGCTGGAGCCTCGATAGAAAGCTGGGAGCTAGGATCACAGGAGCCAGTGGAGATCTTGGGTGAATCCTACTGTTTGTTGAACGAGTCCTAGAAACGCCCGCTCATTTGGCTACTTCTTCCTTTCCTGCACACAGGAATTTAACAAGATTCTTCTACAGCCTGGTGACTTTGTGATCTCTTGGCCTTGGTCACGTTCTCTCTCCCACCCTAGCTCCAGAGACTCTTCCTCTTCTCCTTGGCAGTTCGAGCCCCAGAGTGTTATTTTTCAGTTGGCAGCAGAGGGCGATCTGGCCCTGGAGAATGACCCGGTCAACTCAGGCCGTATGCCTGGGTTGCTAATGACTTGCAGCTCCATCAACATAAAGCTGAATTCTTCACAAAGGAACACTGTCACTAAGCTTTTTCCTTTTCATTCTTGAAAGCTCCACTGCCTTAGCTAACCCCTTCCCCCTCCCGCCTTCATTCCTGCTCTCTTTCCTCTCCCAACCTCTTGGAAGCAGCAGGAAATGAACAAGGTCCACAGTGGAGAAAAACAAATCCCAGGGCCCCGCTGAGGAAAACCACAGGAAAATGACCAAGTGGCATTAGCAGCTGCAGGAGTTTTAGGTAGCTGTGTGGTGTGCGTGTATGTGTATGTGTGTGTGTGAGAGAGAATCCCACATAGCAGTACTTTTCGTAGTTTAGCATAACATAAAAATCACCTGGAGAGCTTGTTAAAACACAGCTTCCTGTGCCTTATCCAGGAATTCCTATTTAGTAGGTCTGCAGTGGGGCCCAAGAATTTGGGTATTTTAATGATGCCAGTGGAGGACTGACTACATTTTGAGCAGCACTGCTGTGCACAAATGCAGTAAAATAGAATGTATAGATCTGAGTCAGGGGCTTGCTTGGATAAAATCCAGATACGATGGCCTCCCCCAGAAGAGTCAGGTCAGATCCTTCCAATTCCAGGCCAGAAGATTTCATAGATCAGCCTACAGCTGTTCCCTCCCCTTGGAAAAGGAGCTGAGAATGTATCAACAAGAGCATTGTTTGGAGAGGGCTAAGCTCAGATAATAGGCTGGTTCTCCATTGACTGTTTCTTTCATCTCAACTGGCAGAAGAATCACAGAAGGCCCCTCCTTTCCCCTCCAGCAGAGATAGATACTCTACCTACTTAAAAATCAAGAATTCTTCTGACCTTGGCTGTGTCCAATAACTCATGCGCAGAGGCTTCTGACCTCTCTCCTCCTCAGCACCCTCCAGATCTGAGAACCTCCAGAGTCACCAAGGCTTGTGGAAAGAGCTGGTTATCTTCAAGATACCCAGAGGCGCTTGGGCTGATTTAAAGAGCACTACTCCCTTCTGTTTATGCAGCAGAAGATAACAAGACAGACAAAAGTGCTGCTATGATCTGAATGTTGATGTCCCCGCAAATTCATCCGTTGGAATTTAGGCCCTGATGTGATACCAATTAAGAGATGGGGACTTTAGGAATCAATTAGGTCAGAAGGCTACAGCCCTCATGAATGGGATTAGTGCCCCTGTAAAAGAGACTGGAGGGCCAGGTGTGGTGGATCATGCCTGTAATCCCAGCACTTTGGGAGGCTGAGGCAGGCAGATCACTTTGGGTCAGGAATTCTAGACCAGCCTGGCAAAATGGTGAAACCACGTCTCTACGAAAAATATTTAAAAATTAACTGGGCGTGGTGGCGCACTCATGTAGTCCCAGGTGTTCAGGAGGCTGAGGCAAAAGAATCGCTTGAATATAGGAGGCAGAGGTTGCAGTGAGCTGAGATCGCGACACTGCACTCCAGCCTGGGCGTCAGAGCAAGACTCCGTCTCAAAAAAAAAAAAAAAAAAAAAAAAAGAGGCTGGAGGGAGGCTATGAGACACATTTAGAAAGCATCATTTATTAGGAACCAGCCCTCTTTGGGCTCCAAATCTGTTGGCAGCTTGATCTTGGGACTTCCCAGCCTCCATATATGGTACCAATCCTTCTTTAGTTTTAGTGTCCATATCACAGAAGGGCTCATGTTGTAAAAGAAGTCAAAAGCAGCCTTGAATAATCAGAACCCTTCTGCCAGATTGTCTAATGTCAATTTGTTTTCTGGAACTATTGCTTCTACATTTTCTTCCTCTTCATCTGGTTCTGGTTTGGAAGCACTTATCTCCATCAAGTCATCTTCTGTTAATTCCTCAGGTGTGGTGTATATTAGCTTTTGAATTTCTCCAAGATCTGTATCTTGAAACCCTTTATCTCCCACCTTTTTTGCCACATCCACAATCTCTTTCATTATTTCCTTGATTGCTTCTGTCATATATCCTGACAAGTCATGCACAACATCTGGACACAGTTTTCTCCAGCAGGAATTTATTGTTTTGGACTTGATGGCTTTCATAGCTTTTTCTATAACAATGATGATGTCTTCAATGGTGTAATACTTCCAGACTGTCATGATGTTCCTCTCTATCAGGGTTTTCTTCCATACTGTTGACAATCCTTTCCATATGTAATGGGCCTTAAAGGTCCTTATGAACCCTACATCTAGAGGCTGAATTAGAGTATTTGGAGGCAACAGACCACTCTGACACCTTCGGTGTTGAACTCATGGGGTTCTGGGTGGCCAGGGGCATTGTCCAGTATCAAAAGAACTTTAAGGCCAGGCGCGGTGGCTCAAGCCTGTAATCCCAGCACTTTGGGAGGCCGAGATGGGCGGATCACGAGGTCAGGAGATCGAGACCATCCTGGCGAACACAGTGAAACCCCGTCTCTACTAAGAAATACAAAAAATAGCCGGGCGAGATGGCGGGCGCCTGTAGTCCCAGCTACTCAGGAGGCTGAGGCCGGAGAATGGCATGAACCCGGGAGGCGGAGCTTGCAGTGAGCTGAGATCCGGCCACTGCACTCCAGCCTGGGCTACAGAGCGAGACTCCGTCTCAAAAAAAAAAAAAAAAAAAAAGAACTTTAAAAGGCAGTCCCTTACTGGCAAGGTACTTCCTGACTTCAGGGACAAAGCATCAGTGGAACCAATCCAGAAAAAAGGATTCTCATTATCCAGGCCTTCTTGTTCCACAACTAAAAGACTGGCAGCTGGTATTTATCTTTTCCCTGCAAAGCTTGAGGGTTAGCAGCTTTACAGATAAGGGCAGTCTTAATCTAAACCTGACTGCATTTGTACAAACAGAAGAGATAGCCTATCACTTCCTGTCTTAAATCCTGGTGCTCACTTCTCTTCCTTACTAATAAATGTCTTTTGCGTCATTTTTTCCCCAGAATCAAGCACTTTCATCTGCATTAAAAACCTATTCAGGTAGATATCCCTTTTCCTCAATGATTTTCATAACGTCTGGAAAATCATCTGCTGCCTCTTAGTTGACAGAAGCTAATTCTCTTGTTATCTTGACATTTTTAAACCCAAACCTCTTTCTAAAATTACCAAACAATCCTTTGCTAGCATTAAATTCTCTCCCTTTAGATTTTACCTTCTTTTTGCTTCAAGTTGTCATATAATGACTTTGCTTTTTCTGTAATCATATTAGAGTATATAGGTATTTCTTATAGCATTACCGCACCAATATAAAAGTTGCATTTTCAGTACAAGATATAAAGGTAGTTTGCAAAAAGTGCAAGGTTTTCGTGACTGCTGGTGTAGCTGCAGTGACAGTTCACAAATTTCCTTTTTTTTTTTTTTAATGGTTCTTATGCTGGATTCATTTATCTTGAAATGGCAGACAACTACAAGCTGCACGCCTCAAAATATGGAAAAATCAAGCAATTCAACTTTTTCTTGTAATGACATAACTATTCTGTGCTTCTTGGGAGCACTTCCAGCATCACTAGTGGCACTTCATATGATCCCAAGATGTTATTCAAGGTTTATGGTATAACTAAACATGATGAAAACTACGTGAGAACTAAGAGATCACTTTTTTTTTTTTTTTTTTTTTTGAGACAGAGTTTCACTCTTGTTGCCCAGGCTGAAGTGCAATGTTTGCAATCTTGGCTCACTGCAACCTCCGCCTCCTGGATTCAAGCAATTCTCCTGCCTCAGCCTCCTGAGTAACTGGGATTACAGGCGTGCACCACCATGCCCGGCTCATTGTTTTTTGTATCTTTAGTAGAGATGGGCGTTTCATCATGTTGGCCAGGCTGGTCTCGAACTCCTGACCTCAATTGATCTGCCCACGTCAGCCTCCCAAAGTGCTGGGATTATAGGTGTGAGGCACTGTGCCCAGCCTACTACAGTTAATTGTATGCAGTTGTGATTTAATACTGCATCCTTACGTTTGTTTGCATTTATTTCCACTGTGAATGATGCAAGTGTTTTTAAGTGTATTTATGTGTAAGTTTTTATTTAAAAAAATTTTTTTTTTGAGATAGTCTTGCTCTGTCGCCCAGGCTGGAGTACAATGGCATGATCTCGACTCACTGCAATCTCTACCTTCTGGGTTCAAGCAATTCTCCTGCCTCAGCCTCCCAAGTAGCTGGGATTACAGGCGTGTGCCACCACGCCTGGCTAATTTTTTGTATTTTTAGGGTTTCACCATGTTGTCCAGGCTGGTCCCAAACTCCTGACCTCAGGTGATCCACCTGCCTTGGCCTCCCAAAGTGCCAGGATTATAGGTGTGAGACACCGTGCCTGGCCTCTGATAAATTTTAACTTTTTGTAACGAATTTATGTATCTTTTATGGCAGTAAATAATAAAGTACACTAGTATCTACATATATTTTATGCATTTATGACACACTCAACTTTTTCTTCTTCTTTTTTTTTTTTTTTGAGATGGAGTCTTGCTCTGTCGCCTAGGCTGGAGTGCAGTGGCATGATCTCGGCTTACTGCAAGCTCCACCTCCCGGGTTCACGCCATTCTCCTGCCTCAGCTTCCCAAGTAGCTGGGACTACAGGTGCCCGCCACCATGCCCGGCTAATTTTTTGTATTTTTCTTTTTTAGTAGAGAAGGGGTTTCACCGTGTTAGCCAGGATGGTCTCAATCTGCTGACCTCATGATCCACCTGCCTTGGTATCCCAAAGTGCTGGGATTACAGGCGTGAGCCACTGTGCCCAGCCCAACTTTTTCTTAATTTAAAAAATATTTCTAGGCCGGGCGTCATGGCTCACACCTGTAATCCTAGCACTTTGGGAAGTCAAGAAGGGCAGATCACCTGAGGTCAGGAGTTCAAGACCAGCCTGGCCAACATGGCAAAACCCCACATCTACTGAAAATATAAAATTAGCTGGGCATCGTGGTGCATGCCTGTAATCCCAGCACTTTGGGAGGCTGAGGTGGGTGGATCACCTGAGGTCAGGAGTTCAAGAGCAGCCTGACCAACATGGAGAAGCCCTGTCTCTACTAAAAATACAAAATTAGCTGGGCATGGTGGCGCATGCCTGTAATCCCAGCTACTCAGGAGGCTGAGGCAGGAGAATCGCTTGAACCCAAGAGGCGGAGGTTGCGGTGAGCCAAGATCATACCACTGCACTCCAGCCTGGGTGACAGAATGAGACTCTATCTCAAAAAAAAGAAAAAATCTGAGCATAAGTGGACCTGTGCAGTTCAAACCCATGTTGTTCAAGGGTCAACTGCACATTTCTCTTGCAAGAGTAACTTTCCAAAGCTACTGCTATGTCTGCAATTTCTCAAAATAACCAGCTGGAAATCATCAATATGCCAAAAAGGCATGTTTTGGGGTGGCATATTTTGGTATCCTACAGTCATACTTAAAGGTGGTGTCTCCTGAGTCCCAGTACCCTCGGGAGTCCATAGTCTGACTGGATACAAAGACTAACAAGCAAATATATAGTAAGAGCAAATAAACCAAAATGTAGTAAAAAAATGGAGATAGCAGAAAACTCTCAAGGGCATTAGAGGAATGGGAACATCCTGAAAGAAGGGAGTGAACTGAGATTTGAAGGGTGAATGTGAGTTCATCAAGGAGACCAAAGAGCAAAGGCTTGAGAGGGAATCTTTTGAGTCATGGGGTATGAAAAAATAGTGGGTAATGCTGAAATATAAAGTGCGGTCCTGGATGAGAGGCCCCTCTCTGTTCTTTTATAGCACCTGGCACTTCAGACCACTTTGAGCATTTATCACTACTTCTCAACCAAAAGGGTGACCAAATGGGATTATTTGTTTCACAAACCCCTGTAAGAACTGTCAGCAGGGAGTGCTTTCCCTTCTAAATCCCCTCATGGCAGGGAAGAATACTGGATAGGAGTAGGGGTAGATTTCCCTCTGGAAGGTCACCACCACACCAGAAAAGCCCCAGGAGTCCAGAGTTTGGTTTTCTCATATGGAACAGTCTGTTTGGCTCTGGCAGCTAAGAGGCTAGCCGTTCTACTGTGCCAGGCTATCGAAGATGAATGAAATGAGCAGAAACCACAAAAAGGCCAAGAAGACCAATTAGTGAGCATATGAAATCCACCCTAGAGACTCCAGAAGGACTCAGAAGATCACTGAGAGGGTTATAGGTTGTGTAAATCTGGTGGGGTAAGGAACAAAGAGCACTACTTGGTTACTGCTACCATGACCCAGTTTCTCCCTCTGGGCAGGTGTGGCTGGGAGAAACACAGTAAACATGGAGATCATCAGGGCTGCCAGTAGTGGTTAGGGTAGGTCTGTAAATACTTTCCAAGGGGTACAGGGCAGTGGTTAGTTTCAAATAAATCAATTTCTAGATCCTCAATTTGATGCACCCCAGAGGACATCTGCAGCCCTGATTTTCTTTTCCCATCTCATTTTCTCAATTGCCCTCTTCTCACTTTATCAAAAAATGTTTATCTCTTACTCTTTCCTAATCCTGACAAATGATGCATTACTCTGGGGTGAAAAAAACGTGTAAGGTATCAAAGGGAGAATTCCAAATTTTTTTTTTTTTATGAGACTGAGTCTTGCTCTATTGCTTAGGCTGCAGTGCAGTGGCATGATCTCAGCTCACTGCAACCTCCGCCTCCTGGGTTCAAGTGATTCTCGTGCCTCAGCCTTCTGAGCTGGGACTATAGGCGCCTGCCACCAAGCCCACCTAATTGTTGTATTTTTCGTAGAGACGTGGTTTCACCATGTTGGCCAGGATGGTCTCAAACTCTTGACCTCAAGTGATCTGCCTGCCTCGGCCTCTCAAAGTGCTGGGATTACAGGCGTGAGCCACTGCGCCTGGCACACAATTTTTTTTTTTTTTAGACAGAGTCTCACACTGTCACCCAGGCTGCAGTGCAATGACACTATCTTGTCTCACTACAACCTCTGCCTCCCAGGCTCAAGCAATTCTCCTGCCTCAGCCTCTCAAGTAGCTGGAATTACAGGCACGTGCCACCACACCCGGCTAATTTTTGTATTTTTAGTAGAGATGGGGTTTCACGATGTTGGCCAGGCTGGTCTCGAACTCTTAACCTCGTGATCCACCCACCTCGGCCTCTCAGTGTTCTGGGGCTACAGGCATGAGCCACCTTGCCCAACCAATTTTTTTGAGACAGGGTCTTACTCTGTTGCCCATGCTGATGCACAGTGGCACAAACGTGGCTCACTGTAGTCTTGACCTTCCAGACTCAAGTGATCCTCTCACCTTAGCTTCCTGAGTAGCTGGGACCACAGGTGCATGCCACCATGCCCAGCTAATTTCTTGTTGTTGTTGTTGCTGTTGTTGTTTTTGTAGAAACAGGGTCTCACTATGTTGCGCAGGCTGGCCTCAAACCTCTGGGTTCAGGGGATCCTCTTGCCTTGGCCTTCCAAAGTGCTGGGATTACAGGCATTAGCCACCGTGCTTGGCCATGGACAATTATTTTAATCAAGGAATCATTAAGAACCTCCCCACTTTTATCTCCTTAAGAGACAAATTTCCAATAAAATTTTACCTCTTAAGAAAACATTGGGCTGGGCACAGTGGCTCACGCCTGTAATCCCAGCCCTTTGGGAGGCTGAGGTGGGCGGATCACGAAGTCAAGAGATCCAAACCATCCTGCACAACACGCTGAAACCCTGTCTCCACTAAAAACACAAAAATTAGCCTGGTGTGGTAACGCATGCCTGTAGTCCCAGCTACTCGTGAGGCTGAGGCAGGAGAATCACTTGAACCCGGGAGACAGAGGTTGTAGTGAGCCGGGATTATGCCACTGCACTCCAGCCTGGGCAACAGAGCAAGACTCTGTCTCAAAAAAACAAAAAAGAAAGAAAAAACATTATTTACTAATATAAAAACTGGTAATATCTGTTGTTTTGATAAATACTACTAGTTACAGTAATTTTTCTTTTTTTGAAAAGATTGCAATGGTGCAATCTCGGCTCACTGCAACCTCCACCTCCCAGGTTCAAGCCTCCCGAGTAGCTGGGACTACAGATGTGTGCCACCACACCTGGCTAATTTTTGTATTTTTTAGTAAAGATGGGGTTTCACCATGTTGTTCATGCTGGTCTCAAACCCCTGACCTCCTGATTCGCCTGCCTCGGCCTCCCAAAGTGCTAGGATTATAGGTGTGAGCTACTGCACCTGTCCAATTTTTTAAAACAATTTGAGCTTTATGGCCACTGGAGATTTAAAAAAATCAATTTCAATTTATATATTTTTGTTGCAGAAGAATATATTTAAGAGGGAATCAATAAAAAAAAATTTTTTTTTTAGACGGAGTTTCACTGTTGTTGCCCAGGCTGGAGTGCAGAGCTGTGATCTTCGCTTACCACAACCTCCATCTTCCGAGTTCAAGCCATTCTCCTGTCTCAGCCTCCTGAGTAGCTGGGATTACAGGCATGTGCCACCAAGCCCGGCTAATTTTGTATTTTTAGTAGAGATGGGGTTTCTCCATGTTGGTCAGGTTGGTCTCGAACTCCTGACCTCAGATGGTTTGCCTGCCTCAGCCTCTCAAAGTGTTGGGATTACAGGCATGAGTCACTGTGCCTGGCCATAAAATGTTTTTAATCACTGAATTATATTAGTACAAGATTACATAGAAATGGATTCAAAATATGATTTCCAAAAAAAAAAAGAAATAATGTAAAGTTAAAGAGTGTAGTCATGAGAGTCGGGAGGATGCCCAGAAGTTCGAGACTGCAGTGAGCTGTGATGTGCCACTCTCTAGCCTGGACAACAGAGCAAGACCTTGTCTCAAAAAATATAAATAAAGATAAAAATTGGCCGGGCGTGGTGGTTCACGCCTGTAATCCCAGCACTTTGTGAGGCCGAGGCGGGTGGATCACCTGAGATCAGAAGTTGGAGACCAGCCTGATCAACGTGGAGAAACCTCGTGTCTACTAAAAATACAAAATTAGCCGGGCGTGGTGGCGCATGCCTGTAATCCTAGCTACTCAAGAAGCTGAGACAGGAGAATCGCTTGAACCTGGGAGGCGGAGGTTGCGATGAGCCGAGATTGTGCCATTGCACTCCAGCCTGGGCAACAGAGCAAGACTTCGTCTCAAA